>NW_027362771.1:384936176-385416176 GCF_046119375.1 Phyllobates terribilis
TAAAGTAAAATTTTAGTGAAAAAAAGTTAAATGTTAATTTTTTCCTTTCACATTCAATTAATTCATGTGAAGCACGTGAAGGGTCAATAAACTTCTTGAATGTGGTTTTGAGTACCTTGAATGGTGTCACTTTTGGGTATTTTCTGTCACATAGACCCCTCAAAGTGACTTCATATGAGGTGTGGTCCCTAAAAAAAATGATTTTGTTGTAAAAATGAGAAAATCGCTGGTCAAGTTTTAACCCTTATAACTTCCTAACGAAAAAAAATTTTGCTTACAAAATTGTGCTGATGTAAAGTAGACATGCGGGAAATGTTATTTATTAACTATTTTGTGCAACCTATCTCTCCGATTTAAGGGCATGAAAATTAAAATTTTGAAAATGTGCGACATTTTCAAAATTTTCACCAAATTTCCGTTTTTTTCACAAATAAACTCAAGTCATATTGAATACATTTTACCACTATCATGAAGTATAATATGTCATGAAAAAAACATTCTCAGAATCAGTGTAATCCGTTGTACCTCAAAGTAACATTGGTCAGAATTGTAAAAATTGGCCTGGTCACTAACGTGCAAACCACCTTCGGGGGTAAAGAGGTTAAATTAGCCATCAAGTGCGGGGAAAGATGTGGGCTCAGCATGTGAGCCCACATTAAAGACAGGGACATGGCCGATGACGTAAATATATGTCACCGGTCATGAAGGTGTTGACTACTATTGTACTGCTGGACACAACCACTTATTACTTTAAGTGCCCCACATAAAAATAACGAACATAGGCTTGCCTCCCAGACCGACTTTGCTCCTGCAATGTCAGTGCTGTGATTCTTGGTGGTTTGTCTTTGGTTGCGAGATCTACTTAACAAAAGACAGCATCCACTCTGATGGAATATTGAAAGGCTACAGTTCATCAGTGGTCATTGGTTGGCTGTAGCAGTCATGTGACAAGCAATGCCATGTAACCACTGGAGTTTTTTTATTTTAAGTGAAGCACTTTACCATTGAAAGGGAGCCTTTAATTAGATTCATGCTGCCCAAACCAATTGCAACCAGGTGTGTTTTACTCTGAAATGCCATGGCGTTTCAGAGAAAAACATAGTTTGAAAAGATGGCCCGGAACTAAAGAGAGACCTGAGTAGTCAAATGTTGTCCCCTGCCATTTTCTCCCCTCCCTCCTCCAGTTGACTGACATGTCCCTCTGTAAATACACACATTGAAGACCTGTCAAATCAAATCAAATGGAGCCAGAGCGGGGAAAAGCCTGTATAAAAGCACTCACTGCAGTGTCCTGCTTTTTTATAGCAGAACTGCTTTATGACTTACCTCTTTATTTTTTGTTTTTAATCCAAAGTAATATTGAAAGTAGTTTCAATTGACACATATTGTTATCCAGTACTGGTAACATTGCAGTGTCACTTACAATCCCTGATGCTGTGATTCATGCACTGCTTTGTCACATGGTGTGATCGACAGACTTTTACTCAAAAAACAAAAGTCACAACATTGAGGTCTGTGGTGTGTTCAGTGCTTCTCGTGGTCTTTCAGATGTTCCCTTTTTTTTTAAAGACTCTGGCCAAACAAAATATCTTCAAGTATTTCTCAAACTGTTAACTTAAAGGGAAACCATCAATATACAATGACCTATTGTTTAAATCAGGTTTATGTCATGTATATGTAAAATTGCCCCACATTAGCCCACAAACGGTATAATGGCCCCACATTAACCCACAAACGGTATAATGGCCCCACATTAACCCACAAACGGTAAAATGGCCCCACATTAACCCACAAACGGTATAATGGCCCCACATTAGCCCACAAACGGTATAATGGCCCTACATTAGCCCACAAACTGTATAATGGCTCCACATTAGCTGCCACGCTGTATAACGGTCCCAACAACAACACAACACATCATCATGTAACAATTTCAGATATCCAGTGGCATTGAGGTTTCCATTGATGAAGAATGGCCCCACTATCTTTGTACCTCATATACTACTCCATACCATCAAGATACGCGATGTGCAGCATCTGAAACAATGGATACTGGAAGCCTGTGCTAGCATTTCTTCTGCGGTGTTGCTATCAGTGTGTGAAGAGTGGGAGAAGAGGGTTGCATTGACAAGAATGCCAAGAGTGTGCAAAGCAGTCATCAAAGCAAAAGGTGGCTACTTTGAAGAACCTAGAATATAAGACATATTTTCAGTTGTTTCACACTTTTTTGTTAAGTATATAATTCCACATGTGTTAATTCATAGTTTTGATGCCTTCAGTGTGAAGGTACAATTTTCATAGTCATGAAAATACAGAAAAATCTTTAAATGAGAAGATGTGTCCAAACTTTTGGTCTGTACTGTATGTCACACAAAATAGTTAATAAATAGCATTTCCAACATGTCTACTTTACATAAGCACAATTTTAGAACCAACATTTTTTTT
This sequence comes from Phyllobates terribilis, assembly GCF_046119375.1. NCBI lineage: Eukaryota > Metazoa > Chordata > Amphibia > Anura > Dendrobatidae > Phyllobates > Phyllobates terribilis. The sequence continues at coordinate 384,938,622 of NW_027362771.1, forward strand.
GTTAGGAAGTTTTAAGTTTCCAACAAAACTTACAAAACCCATTTTTTAAAGGGACCACATCACATTTTAAGTGACTTTGAGGGGACTTTATGACAGAAAATACCCAAAAGTGACACCATTCTAAAAACTGTACTCCTCAAGTTGCTCAAAACCGCATTGAAGAAGTTTAATAACCCTTCAGGTGCTTCACAGGAATTTTTGAAATGTGGAAGAAAACAAACGTTTAACTTTTTTTCACAAAAATTTTACTTTTTACTAAAAAAAAATGTTATTTTCGGAAGGGGTAACAGGAAAAAATGCATCCCAAAAGTTGTTGTGCAATTTCTCCTGAGCACGCAGATACCCCATATGTGGGGGAAAACCACTGTTTGGGTGCAGGAAAGAGAGGAACGCCATTTGACTTTCTGAATGTAAAATCTGCTTGAATAATTAGCGGACGCCATGTCGAGTTTGGGGAACCCCGATGTGCCTAAACAGTGGAAATCCCCCACAAGTGACACCATTTTGGAAACTAGACCCCTTAAGGAACTTATCTAGATGTGTGGTGAGCTCTTTGAAGCCTCAAGGGTTCCAGAATAGTTTATAACGTAGAGCCTTGAAAATAAAAGTCACTTTTCTTCCACAAAAGTGATCTTTCAGACCCAATTTTTTTTTATTTTCACAAGGGTAACTGGAGTAATTGGACCCCAAAAGTTGCGCAATTTCTCCTTAGTACGCAGATACCCTATATGTGGTCGAAAATTACTTTTAGAGGCACAGTGCAAAGCTCAGAAGGGAAGAAGCGCCATACTGGAGTTCATATTTTGCTGGGCTGGTTTGACGTTGCAATGTCACATTGGCAGAGCCCCCTATAAGAGACCCCATTTTATAAACTACACCTCTCAATGAATTTATCTAGGGGTACAGTGAGCATGTTGACACCACAAGTGTCTCACAGAATTTTACACCATTGGGTGGTGAAGAAAGAATAATTACATTTTTACAACCAAAGTTTTGTTTTAGCCCCAGATTTTACATTTTCAAACTGGGAAATGGGAAAAATGGCACCAAAATTTGTCGCACAATTTTTGCTGTACAGTACTGCTTAGCCACATGGTGAGACTCGGGAGGGACCGAGCGCTATCTGTCTCCTGGAGCACAGATTTTCCTAGAATAGTACATAGACTCCATATACACAGCTCCTACGTAATTCGGATGAACCCCCGAGGGATACATTCACTATAATGAGGCAGTAGAGTTAGGCCTCTTTCACATGTCAGTGTGTCCGGTACGTGTGGTTACAGTTTCCATACGTACCGGACACACATACACACGTAGACCCATTCAAATGAAAGGGTCTGTGCACGTCAGTGTGTTTCCACGGATCGTGTGTCCGTGGGCAAAACACGTTGACATGTTCATTTTTTTTTCACACTGCACGAGTTGCAAAACATCCCATACTGATGACAAACGTGTGTTATCAGAATGACACGTATCGGTGCCTGGGAATCAGTGTACAGTTAGTGCTGTTCCCAAGCAGTGGGTGCTGAACGCTGCCCTCATCACTGTCCACTGCTTGCGCTGCGATCAGGGAAAGCAAGGGGCAATGATGAGCGTAGTATTCTGCTCACGCTGTATCCTGGTGTAAAAATAAGAATAAAATGAAAAAAATCCTTTTACTCACCTGTCCGAGGATGTCCCTCACTGTAATCCACCTGAACACTCACGCAAAGGAGCTGAGAATGACTTACTCCAGAGAGCAAGCCCCGGAGCTCAGTGAGTGACAGGACACCGCTCGCTGAGTGCAGCTCCGAGGCCCAATCGCTGGAGCGAGTCATTCTCCCCGGCGTGAGCAGTAAAATGGGTTACAGCGGGGGTCATCATTGGACAGGTGAGTATAAAGATTTTTTTATTTTATTCTTATTTTTACACCAGGATACAGCGGGAGCAGAATACTAATCTCATCATTGCCCCTTGCTCTTGCTGATCGCAGCGCAAGCAGGGGACAATGATGAGGGCAACGTTTAGCATCCGGCGCTTGGGCATAGTGCTAACTGTACCACTGATTCCCAGGCGCTGGTACGTGTGCTCCTGATGCGGCACAAGGGCGGAACACAGGTGCACACGGATACCTCCGGTACTGGTTTTTCTGGTACCGGAAATATCAGGACCTGTGAAACCGGCCTTACTCTGTACTCAGTCTGGCCTCTGTTTAGCAGTGTCCTTTTTTTCAGAGGTTCACAAAACTGTGGCCGACAGCACTTTTATGCATGCCTAATAAAAAGACTGACACTGTGGGATCACAGGCCAGACAGCGTCCACGGTGCCTCCATCTGCCTCACTACAGGGAATCTTCCACCAGGAGTTCCGTATGAATCACGTATTTCAGAGATTGACACGGAAAACCCCGGTGTAAGCGCTCTGCGCAGAGCGCAGGATAAGTGTGAGCCGAGCCGTACTGTGATCTTTGGGAGGCAGAATGAACAAATCAGCATCAAGTGAAGAATTGGTTTTATATATTTTTCACACTGTTCCTCATGTGTTATAAGTGATTAGACGACTTTATTCTTCGGGTTGGTGCGATTACGGCAATACCAGATTTATATTGGGTTTTTATGTTTGGCAGCTGTCACACACTAAAACAAGATTTTTTTTTTGCAAAGACTAGTTTTTGCATTGCTATATTTTGAGAGCTATAATTTTTCCATATTTCGGCAGACAGTAATGTAAAGGGTTTGTTTTTTCCGGGACTAGTGGACGTTTTTATTGGTACCATTTTCAGGCACGTGAACAACTTGATCGCTTTCTATTCCCATTTTTGGGAGGCAGAATAAAACAAAAACCAACAATTCAGGAATTGTTTTTTTGTTTTATGCCATTCCGCGCGTGGTAAAATTGATAAGGCAGCTTTATTCTTCGGGGTAGTACGTTTACAGCGATACTACATTTATATCGTTATTTTATGTTTTGGCGCTTTTACACAAACTATTTTACAGAAAAAATATTTTTTTTGCATCACTTTATTCTAAGAGCTATAACCTTTTTATTTTTCGGCTGATGGAGCAGTATGGCGGCTTGCTTTTTTTTGCGGGACAAGATTACGTTTTCAGTGGTACAATTTTTATTTACATTTGTCTTTTTGATCGCGTTTTATTCGGCAGTATGATAAAAACGAAGCAAAAAACGGTGCTTTAATAAAAAAAATTTATGGTGTTCACTAGTGGGACAGTTTTATAGGTCTGGTCGTTCTGGACGTGGCGATACCAAACACCGCTCCTGGCACTGAATGCCGGGTATCAGCTGTCAGAATCAGCTGACACCGGCGGCGATCACGCCAGCACAGCCTGTGTGCGGGCGCGATCGCAGAGACGTAATAATACGGTCCATAGGGCACAGGGACGTATTATTAAGCACAATGTCAGAAAGAGGTTAAAAATAGAAAGGCCAGATTAGATTTTGCCCAAAAAAAATCTAAGAGATCATTCTTTTGGCAGATGAAATCAAGAGCAACCTGTACCAGAATGATGGGAAGAAGAGAGTACGGAGAAGGCTTGGAAAGGCTCATGATCCAAAGCACACCATATCTTCTGTAAAACATGGCGGAGGCAGTGTGATGGCATGGGCATGCATGGCTTCCAATGGCACTGGGTTCCAGTTTTTATAGATGTTACTGAAGATAGATGCAGTTGGGTGAATTCTGAATTGTACAAGGCTTTTTACTCAGATTCAACCAAATGTAGCAAGGTTGATTGTCCATATGTACCATGAAGCATCGTCCAAATGACCCAAAATATACTGTGAAAGCAACCCAGGAGTTTTAAGGCAAAGAAATGGAATATTCTGCAATGGCCGAGGCAATCACCAGATCTCAAACCGATAGAACATGAATTTCACATGCTTAAAGGGAACCTGTCAGGTCCCCTGTGCCCCCATAACCACCAGTAGTTGTGTCTGCATAAGTAAACACCCTGCCCAACAGTCCCTGTATTACATTACACACATAAACAGATCTTTAGAAAAAGTATTTCTAAAGTCCGTTTATGATATTTAAATGAGGCCTGTGGCTAGTCAATTGGGCTTTAGTGTCTCCAGACTAGTTGACCCACTTAGCATGTTATCACACCCCTGTGGGTGTGATAACATGACTTACAAGCGCCGGTGTCATCGCCAGCGCTATATATACACCTCGTGCATGCATGCGGCTTCTCTCCCTCACTGCATTGATCCTCTGAATCCGGGTGTACGCGTGCCGGCTTCAGAGAGGCGCACTGCACATGATCGGAAGTCGTCCTACCTTACGATCATGTGCAGTGATCGTAAGGTAGGACGACTTCCGATCATGCGCAGTGGACCTCTCTGAAAGTGTACACTTTAATAGCATCTCAGTAGTTTAATTTTAAATAAAAAATAGTGGCATGCAGAGCCCAAATCACAAAGATTCGGTCAATGTGCAAACATTTCTGAACACAACTATATATAAGAGTGCAGCAGCAAAATTTGCATCCAAAAAACGCACATGCGTTTCCTCTACAGAAAGGGCTGATTCAGATGTCCATGCACACTGTTCCAAGATCAGACCTCTAATGCACAAACTGGCCACGGGTCACCAGAGTGTTGCAGCTTCATGTATTTCTGTGCACTGCAGTCCGATCTTGGGCAGATTTGCACTGACGTCTGAATGGGTCCTAAAACCGCACACAAATGCATCAATAGAGTTTTGTCAAAGCCAAATACCAGAAAGTTTAAAAAACAAAGCAATTTTATTTAAAATATGACATACTAAAAAGACATAAATAGCAATAAAAACTTGTGCAAAAGGAAGTGAACGAAAAACACAATGAAAAATGCAAGTTACCTAATAGGTGCAGAAATGCTACACTATCAGAAATCTCACCAAATACTCATCCTGGGAACGCAGTGTAAGAAGTGAAAATGCATTACCGCCATATACAACATACAAGGAAGACTCCTTGAGAAAGCCATCGACCGAAACGTATGTCGGAGTCCTGGGGTTTTCTATGCCTGTGTTTGTCTCTTTATGGTATGTTTATACTGGAGAGCAGCTAAGACTTGTTTCACTAGATCTAATTATTTATCCACGTGTCCTAGAACTTATACATTATTTATACGCTGAAAGATTCTTTTTTGCTATGTACTATATATGCAATCTTAGAAAAAAAAACAACACTTAGTATTATCACACCCATTCCTCATACGTTTTTTCCATGAACTTGCTTTGCTGCACAGCTCCCCACTAATTGTAATATGTTTTTAAATCTATCTGTATTAATAAAACTATACCCTTTATTAAAAGTCTTCTTGATTTTGTGGTTATTCACCTCGTTGATAGGTTAGTGTTCTCAATGTGAATACCTACTGATAGTGATGTTATATTACTTATGTTGTGGTGCATTACCATTTCTGCACCTATTAAATAAATTAGGATACTTGCGTTTTTATCATTGCGTTTGAGTGAATTTTTTACATACATTTTTATCGCTGCATTTTTTTTGTCTATTGTTGGTATGTAATGTTATAAATAAAGCTGTTTCCTTTATGATACTTCCTGGTATTTGTCTTTGACAAAACGTTAATGATATAGTGATGAGCGGGGGTAGTAATTGCTTCTATAGTTGGCTGATCACTCCTCCCAGCAGTTTAATGTATGTTCACTTATAACTTTTTTGATGCTTTTCTTTCTGAATGAAAAACATGCTATAGCATGAAAAGCGCAACAGAAATTGCATGCACTTTGAGTTGGTTATTGATGTTTTTTGTTGCTAAGCCGTTTTGATTTCAATTTAGAAAAACTGCATCAAAAAACGCAATTGACTTGCTGAATGTTTAGATAAAACGCACCACAGGGAAAAAAAAAAAAAGTAAAACACACCATGTGAATGCGATATTTTTAAATCTCCTTCATTTTGCTGATTAAGTAAACTGCGGTTTTCTTGCACAAAAAACTGCATCAAAAAAGCTACGCGTGAACAAGCCCCAAGGCAATTTTTTTGTACTGGATCTTACCTGCTCTTTTAAATTTGTTGGCATTCAGTCTGTGGTGAGCAGGGGTGGATTAAGAGTAGCAAGGGCCCCGGGCAGTTTAGATGGCATGCCCCCCCCCCCTCCACACACACACACACACACACACACACACACACACACACACACACACACACACACACACACACACCTGATGTATCACATGACTTGTCACATGATCCCCCTTTGATAGATCATGTGATAGTTCATGTGAAATTAATTCTGCACAATATTAATATATTAATTATAATTATTTTTTTATATTAATTGTATGACTTAATTGTGCTCAATATTAAGTATGCTGACATCCCCCTATGTATGTAGGGTCTCATACTGTATAATATGAGCTTTCACATAATCCTCCTATACACAGCAGGAGGCCGCACGGCGCCCCCCCAGATACAGCCGGAGGCCGCACGGCGCCCCCCCCAGATACAGCAGGAGGCCGCACGGCGCCCCCCCCAGATACAGCAGGAGGCCGCAAGGCGCCCCCCCCAGATACAGCAGGAGGCCGCACGGCGCCCCCCACAGATACAGCAGGAGGCCGCACGGCGCCCCCCCCCCCCAGATACAGCCGGAGGCCGCACGGCGCCCCCCCCCCCAGATACAGCCGGAGGCCGCACGGCGCCCCCCCCCCAGATACAGCCGGAGGCCGCACGGCGCCCCCCCCAGATACAGCCGGAGGCCGCATGGCGCCGCCCCCCCCCCAGATACAGCCGGAGGCCGCACGGCGCCCCCCCAGATACAGCCGGAGGCCGCACGGCGCCGCCCCCCCCAGATACAGCCAGAGGCCGCACGGCGCCGCCCCCCCAGATACAGCCAGAGGACGCACGGCGCCGCCCCGCCCAGATACAGCCAGAGGCCGCACGGCGCCCCCCCCCCCAGATACAGCCAGAGGCCGCACGGCGCCCCCCCCCCCCAGATACAGCCAGAGGCCGCACGGCGCCCCCCCCCCCCAGATACAGCGGGAGGCCGCACGGCGCCCCCTCCCCAGATACAGCCCTAGGCCGCACGGCGCCCCCCCCCCCCAGATACAGCCGGAGGCCGCACGGCGCACCCCCCCCAGATACAGCAGCAGGCCGCACACACAAACATATACAGACATATACAAAGACAAATACATACACGCATAGGCTGCGTGCCCACTGTGCGTTTTTCAAGCGTTTTTGCCACGGAATTTCCGCAGCGAAAACGCTGAAAAAACGCTTGGTAATATGTGCCCCATGGTCCCCAATGATAATCCGGATGTGCTGTGCACATGCTGCGGAAATTTCCAATGCGGATTATCATTGCGGAAAAAAACGCAGCATGTCCATTAATTTTGCGGACACGCAGCGTAATTGCCGCCATTGACTTGCATTGAAACAAATAATATCCGCATGACTACATGTGCACATGCGGATATTAAGCGATTCAATGTGCGGATGGTACCCGGGTCTGGAGAAGAGGAGACTCTCATCCAGACCCGGGTACCATAGTACCTGTAAAATAAGAATTAAAAATAAAAAAAAATAGATTATACTCACCTTCCGATGGCCCCCGGTCTCCTCAGCGATACGTCCGGTCTGTTGTATGCGTTGCGGTGGTGTGAAAGGACCTGCCATGACGTCATTTAGTCATGTGACAGGTCACATGACAGCTGACATCGGCTGTCGCGTGACCTGTCACATGACTAAATGACGTCATGAAAGGTCCTTTCACACCACCGTGAGCCGCCCAACACACCGGACGCATCGCTGAGGAGACCGGGGGCCATCAGAAGGTAAGTATAATCTTTATTTTTTACCATTCTTATTCTTTTTTTTAAGTATTACTTGGTCACACTATATATGTCGGTTGCATGGATTTATATAGTGTGACCAAGTTGTCAAGCACTTTTCCAAGTGATGCTAAAATGGCTTAGAAAAGTGCTTGATAACCAGCATGTGGAAATGCATGCAAAAACGCTTGACAAACGCTTCTACCTGACGGGAAAAACGCATGTAAAATCTGAATGCGTTTTTCCTGTCAGGGAGAAGCGGAAAAAATATGCAGCATTTCTGCATCGTGGGCACATAGCCATAAACACAAAAATACATATAAACAGACATATCACACAATATCTGCACACACTGACACATCACTCACCATCCCCATGATCGGCTCCAGTCGTCCAGCTCCTCTATGGTGGCAAGAAGCAGTGCAGGGCACACTGCATGACGTCACGCTAGCAGACACTGCCGCGCACAGGGCCGTGTCTTCTAGCTGTGATGAGGCCGGGCCAGCACACGTGCGCACGCACGATATGCAGATATGCGCACACATGCACACGGTACGCAGATATGCGCACAGACACATGCATACGTACATATCTTATAAACACATAAAACTGTCCTGTCCAGCAGCTCCTCAGGCATGTCTCAGTGCAGGGCCGCCGGCATGTCACAGACATTGCCCTGGACCATCAGAGCGGCCCACTCGCCGTTGGGGCCTGGGCTGCTTCTGCAGCATCTGTGTAGGACCTCTGGCGCTGCTTGGTTGCCGGCACTTCACCTGACATGGCCGTGCGCTGTGCGGTTGTGTCTGGTAGTAATGGCGCGGCAGGGGCAATACACAAGAACAATTATAGGCGCAGTGTCGCCCCTGCCGTGTCATTAATACCAGACACAGCCGCACAGCTCACGGCCATGTCAGGTGAAGTGCCAGCGGTCCTGCACCGGGGAAGCAGCCCGGGCAATGACAGCGAGTGAGCCCCTCTGATGGTCCACAAATACATAGATATAGATACACACACACACACACACATATACATACATATATATATACACACACACTGCACATGGACTTACCCTTTCTGTACATGATGCAGATTCTTCCATCTTCTCTGTGGGGCAGCCTCCCCTCCTCTTGAGGCCCGACTGCAGAGCTCTGGTGTAATTTCAGGGCAGGAGGGGGGAGAGTGGAGAGGTAACATTCAGACCCTGGTAGGGGGCAGGGAGAGCAGTGGCCATGCTGTAAGCTGGCTCTGTGCTCTGCTGGAGGCCGGAGCAGGTGGGCGGAGCCTCCTCTCCTGCACTTACACAGTCTGTTGCTGGTGAGTCATCCTCGCAGCGCCGCCGGACACAGCAGAGCAGATTCCATCTTCCGACTCCCGGGCCCTCCTGTCACACATTATAATGAGGTCAATCCGGCCACAGGCCCCTGGGAGCCCCGGGCCCCATGGCAGCCCCGGGCGGTAGCCCGGATTGGCCTCATTATAATCCGCCTATGGTGGTGAGATACGGTTAGGGTCCCATCAAAGAAGGATACGCCTTGCTGTGCCTGGTTGGCACACAGGAATTGGCCAATTTGTGCAACAAGTAGCTCAATTTTCTAATTGTATTCTATCTGGCAGTAACACAGTCTACATTTCATATATTCAGTGTTTACACAGATCTTGGTATACACCGTGTGCTGCTGCACCTTATTGATAGGCAATAGAAAATTGGACAGATTGGACTGACATTTAAATATACTAAAGATAAATGGTGCCAGTAACATATAGGATAACCAATTATCCTCCAATACATGTGTAGGGGATCAGCCCTTACCAGACATTGAATGCACTGTGGCTTTAAGAAACCATGCTCCCCTCTGGGTTTTCTGCTTTTGGAAAAGTCGCCTTCCCCCTCAGGTTGCTTGGTATGTGCTGGGAGAGGTGAAGAACCAGGAAGCAGAGAGACCTCTGTGTGTCTGAGGGAACAGAGAGACTCCTGCGATTCCCTGATAAGGAGAGGTTATAAAAATTAACTGTTAATCTATGAGAGATAAGAGTATGGACTTTAGCAAGATTTGTTGCCAGGACTGAGTCAAAGAGTAGAGAAATTCATCCCTTTTGAAGAAAGGTTTCCCTGAAGATTTGTGATCTGATGCAACAAACAACACAGTGTCAGCCATTCCTCAATAGCGAAAGTGAAACAAGATTTGCCTGACTTCAGAAGAAAGAGATCCAATATACAGGAGAAAAGACTCAAGTGAATTGATTCGGGACAGTTACACCGGGAACAAGCGGTGGCCGCCATCTGCGTCTGATCTGCGCAATTGTGAGTGACTCACCAGTGTTGAACTGTGTTAGGGTTAAGTGTAGTTTTCCTTAGTTAGGACGCTGTAGCAGCGTGGCCCAAATTGCAGAAAGCCAAATAAATAGAGAATTAGCTTAGAGCAGTTTGGGAAACTTGATGTGTACTGTTTGTATTGAGCTTTAATTGCCATAGCTGGAGCATAGTTTTATGACTCACTTCAGCTATTTCTTCCTATGTTCATGTTATTAATATTGTCATTGTAAATACTGTTAGTCAAATTTCCCGGCATATAACCCCTTTGTACATAATAAAGGAGTTTTGTTTCAGCCTTCTTTAGGTTTTCAAAACCTAAAGTCTAGGAAATATTTCCACTAAAATCACTAATATATCTCACATCTTCAGTTAGGATAGTCTCCAGAATAAATTTTGCTTATATACTGTAGTTGCAAAATATATTACAGCACTAAAGTAGCACTGACTGTTGAATCTAATAAAGAAAAAAAGAAAGTATACAATTTTAAATATATTGCATGTTTACAGAAGTGGAGTCTTTAAGCATGCACATTAGCAACTATTGTTTTACCCAGGGTGACTTCTAGTGCTTTCCAATTAGGAGATGCAATAGGATCATTAAGCTGCGCTGGCAGACACTCACCCAGGATTGCAGTTGTGGGAAACATGGATCAGACAGGCTGGATTTTACCTATTAGATCCTCTTGCGTTCCTAAGAGATAAGCTGTACTAAAAGGTATCTGGTGACCGCTCATTTTTTCCCGGCTGTATTAAAATAACATGCCTGTAAGGTTAAGCAAGTGATTGGGGGGACAGGGGCCCTCCCTAATACTGACAATAGAGGAGCTTACTCAGCACATTGATGCAAAGAATACCTACATGCCTCTGAATATAATTGCATATTTAACCCCTTCCGACTGGATGATTTTCTGTTTTTTCCCTCTCTTTTTGAAAGCCATTACTTTTTAATTTCTCCGTTGATATAGGCTTATGAAGTCTTAGCTTCTGCTGGCCAAATTGTAGTTTTGAATGACACCATTCAATTTACTGGAAAATGGGGAATATTGAATGGGGAATTATACAAAAAATACACAATTACCTTTAGGTTTTGTTTTTACAGTAAAAACGACCTAGCACTAGCTCTTCAGGTCACCACGATTACAGCGATAAAAACAAAAAATAAAATCAGGAGTGGAACAATCAAAGTATAATAGAAACACGTCACCATTTCTGCATTTCTCACCCACTCCTGGTTTTGGATTACAAATACTGATGAAAAATACTGAATGTGTGATCGTGGCCTCAGGAGGATACTCCACTGCATTTCATAATTTTCATAAACTATTCTTTTCCATAAAACTGTGGCATCCAGTTCAAAAACTATTTGATTAGATGTAGAATTTCAACATAATAGTATGACAGATGCCACTGTATGGCATTTATCAGAGGCAATGACTTAAAGGGGTTGTTCACTACTTTAGATTACCCCCCTAATGTTTCCCCCCGGGACCCATAAGACTTTTCGTAAATACCTTCCGTTGCAGATAGTGCCTGTGAGCGGTGCCATCACTGGCCACTCACAGGCATCACGTGACCCCCGAATGCAGCCGACTCGGACATCCGCTGATCTCACGATGTCTTCCTGGTTCCACGGTGGCTGCTGGGTTGTGGGCGGGGTAACCCCCCCCGCGTCACACCTGGCACTCACCGCGAGCTCTGCCTCTCCCCATTCATTGGGAAAGCGCGCGGTGGATGCTGGGTGTGACGCGGAGGGTAACCCCGCTCACAACCCAGCAGCCACTGCGGGAACCCCAACGTGGAGTCATGCTTCCTTGTCGTGACGTCAGCGTGGAGTCATGTGATGCCTGTGAGCAGCCACAGACAGCACCACTCACATGAATTATCTACAACGGAAAGGATTTACAAAAAGTCTTGGGCCCCGGGGCGATACATTGGGGGAATAATATAAAGTAGTGCACAACTTCTTTAATATATACACGTTTGAGCATTCATGTTCCCCTAGTATCTGTGCCTTATATGACTCATCTACCTGTGACGTGTTGTGTCAATAGGAGCCAGCCAGGACAAATGCATGGTCAGCAGGGATTCATTAAATAGGGAGCAAGTATGCATTCTAGCATGTGTAACCTGGCGACACAACATTATCAGCATCTCGCAGTTTAATATGCATTGCAACAGATTTTGGTACTGAATACCTTCTAACTGACCATTGTTTTTAATTTAGCCCTTTCTATGATGGGCACATGCACACACAACATCTTCCACATCAATAGGGACATTTTGTAAAAATGTTGTGAAGAATACTGAAGATAATCCCAAGTCAATCATTGTGCCCTGTTTGGCGGGGGATTATACAGATCTACAGTGTACAGCTGTAACCGGACACTTTTGCAGCAAGCAGAAGGGAGGGGGCTGAAGGACATTGAGTGACAAAACCCCCACCCTCAGCTGTGGAGCTGCCACAGGAAAACCCCCTGTGGACCCCAGCCATGCGGCTCCCTTTGTGTCAGATACTATAATTCAATAGAGAGTTATGGGAATACGATACATCCCAGTGATACACAAAATAGATTTTTGGAACCACCCGAACATGAAGAATGTCACCATAGCTTACAGCATAGTCTAGTGAGCACGGATAAGGAGATAAATGGCACAGCCTTTCAGAAACCTCTAGGGCCACTGTGTTTGGTCTCCACACGTAGCAGGGGCCCGGTTGGATCCGATGACACCAGAACCGGCTCCCTAGAAGGGTTAGATCGTTAGAGAAGAATAGGATGCTAAATAACCCCAAAGTTTTATCTTGCATGTTGACCAACGTAAGAAGCCTGACCAATAAGGCGGATGAGCTGCAGGCGCTTATATCGGAGGAGAGGTATGACATCGTAGGTATAACAGAGACTTGGCTAGACGATAGCTACGACTGGGCGGTAAATTTATTAGATTATAGTTTATTTAGAAGGGACCGGAAACAGGGGAAAGGCGGAGGAGTCTGCTTATATGTAAAGTCATGTCTAAAACCCAGACTAAGGGAAGATATAGGAGAGGGAGAAGAAGGGGTCGAGTCCATGTGGGTAGAGATAGAGGGGGCAAAAAATAATAATAAAATATTACTGGGGGTCTGCTATAAGCCACCAAATATAACAGAGGAGAATGAGAATCTGCTATTAGGACAAATAGACAAAGTAGCAAAACATAATGAAGTGATTGTAATGGGGGATTTCAACTACCCGGATATTGACTGGGAAACAGAAACCTGTAGATCTCAGAAAGGAAAAAGGTTCTTGACAAATATTAAGGATAATTATCTCTCCCAACTAGTGCAGGAACCAACGAGAGGGAAGGCCGTGTTGGACTTAATATTGACTAATAGGCCTGATAGAATAACTGAGGTACAGATAGGGGGGCACCTAGGTAATAGCGACCATAATATTATCGACTTCAAAATGCCCTTCAGTAGGGTTATCAATAAGGGAACAACAAAAACATTAAACTTTAGGAGGGCGAAGTTTGATCAGCTGAAAGAAAGCCTTCAACTTATTGACTGGGACAAAGTTCTTAATCAAAGGAATACGAATAGTAAATGGGAAACCTTCAAAAAAATTCTGAATACTCAGTGCGAGAGGTATATACCGTATGGGAATAAAAGGGCCAGAAATAAGAGGAAACCAATATGGTTGAACAAGAACGTAAAAGGGGCGTTAAATAGCAAAAAAGAGGCATTCAAGAGATTAAAACAGGAAAACAGTAAGGAGGCACTAATGTGTTACAAGGAAAAAACGAGAACCTGTAAAAAACAAATAAAAATAGCGAAGGAGGAAACAGAGAAACGTATTGCTAGGGAAAGTAGATCAAATCCCAAACTGTTCTTTACGTATATAAATAGTAAAAGGATTAAATCGGATAATATTGGACCGATAAAAAGTGAGGAAGGCAAAATCATAGAGAAAGATGAGGATAAAGCTAATCTATTAAATAATTTTTTTTCGACAACTTTCACAAAGGAAATCGAACTAACAGGAGAAATGAGAAGTGACAAACTTAATCCTCCACTAAGTATGACAAATCTAACCCAAGTTGGGGTACAGAAACGCCTCAGTAACATTAAAATAAACAAATCACCAGGACCTGATGGCATACACCCACGGGTACTAAGGGAACTAAGTAATGTGATAGACAGACCGTTATATCTTATATTTAAGGACTCTGTTGAGACTGGGTCTGTACCACTTGATTGGCGACAGGCGAATGTAGTGCCAATATTCAAAAAGGGAGCGAAAAGTGACGCCGGAAACTATCGGCCGGTGAGTCTGACGTCCGTTGTGGGCAAAATTTTTGAAAGCTTCATTAAAGAGGCAATTACGGAGCATCTTGATGCTAATAATCTTTTAATCCCGAACCAACATGGAATCATGAGGAATCGCTCCTGCCAAACAAACCTGATTGACTTCTACGAGGAGGTTAGCTCTCGAGTAGATCAGGGGGAACCAGTGGATGTCGTGTATCTCGACTTCTCAAAAGCGTTCGATAGCGTGCCACATAATAGGTTGGTATACAAAATGAGAATGATGGGGCTGGGGGAAAATGTCTGCAAGTGGGTAGCTAACTGGCTAAAGGATAGAAGGCAGAGGGTGGTTATAAATGGAATATACTCAGATTGGGTAAGCGTCACTAGTGGGGTACCACAGGGGTCTGTACTAGGCCCAATGTTATTTAATATCTTTATTAACGACATAGTCAACGGGATAAATAGTAAAATATCAATATTTGCAGATGACACAAAGTTATGTAAAACAATTAATACAAAAGAGGACAGTGCAGACCTACAGAGGGATTTGGATAAGCTGGGTAGGTGGAGCATTAAATGGCAAATGAGGTTTAACGAGGAGAAATGTAAGGTCATACATATGGGAAGGAAAAATGGAAGTCACCAGTACTCACTGAATGGGAAATCATTGGGGAATTCAGAGATGGAGAAGGACTTGGGCATCTTGATTGATAGCAAACTAAATTGGAGTGCCCAAAGTCAGGCCGCTGCTGTAAGGGCAAACAGGGTAATGGGATGTATCAGAAGAGGTATAGCTGCAAAGGATGAGAACATTGTTCTTCCACTGTACAAAGCACTGGTCAGACCACACTTGGAATACTGTGCTCAGTTATGGGCCCCAATATATAGAAAGGATATAAATGAGCTTGAAAAGGTACAAAGGAGGGCAACAAAATTAATAAAGGGAATGGAGGGACTGCAATACCCAGAGAGGTTGGCAAAACTAGGACTATTCAGCCTGGAAAAGAGAAGGTTGAGGGGGGACATAATAAATGTGTACAAATATGCTAGGGGACAGTATAGAGATCTTGCCCGGGATATGTTCAAAAGGAGGGATATTACGGTAACAAGAGGGCACTCACTGGAAGAGAAAAGGTTTCAGCACCAGCATAGGAAGGGGTTCTTTACGGTAAGAGCAGTGAGAATATGGAATTCACTGAGTGAGGAGACGGTAATGTCGGATTCACTACACCAGTTCAAGCGGGGACTGGATGCATTTCTAGATACCAGGCAGATTTCAGCATATACTTAAAAATAAAATAAAATAGTAGGTTGATACAGGGATTTATTCTGACTGCTGGTTTCAGAGTCGGGAGGGAATTTTTCCTCAGGTGAAGATTGGCTAAATCATTTGGGGTTTTTGCCCTCCACTGGATCAACTTTAGCAATTAGTCTTTATTCGGCTTTACAAACTATGTTACTATGTTAAGGAAGTATAACCCATCTTAGTTTTTGGCGCTTTTAGCTGAGAGAGGCCAGGGGTGGAGATTTACGTCCAGGCAGGGGGCAGGAGGGAGAGTGACTCAGAGGGGTTAAGAGCTCCAGCAGCCCTAGCTCCGTGTCTTTTTCCCTGGGAGGTCGTGACGACACGTCATGTGGGAGAAGTCCTGCAACAAAGGGGACCACAGCCTCCCATGTGGCAGCCCCTCCCTTGCAAGCCAGGCCTTCCATCTGACTGTTTGCATCTCTGACCATTATGTATGTATAACCCTTATGTATATAGTGTATTGTCTAGTGTGCCCTTCAGGTGATTAAAAATATAATTTAACCTTGGGTTGCTCTTTTATCTCGATCCACGAACTCCCATGTCCGTTGTTCGGTCCAACGAACACGCTACCGGGCTGGTTTCTGGCCCGATATAATCCCCAGGTCCTAGCTGGAATTATATCTAATAGAAACTGGTGGCAGTTCTACCAGGCCAAGAAGGTTCTGCTTCACTGGAGCTAGTGGAGGGCCCTCTCAGCCTGTCAGGGGTGTGAGCGAGTGTGGTGCCACGTCATTGACTGAGTGGCCACTTCTTCTCACTCCCGGTGCCTTCCTGTATATGTGTGGACAGGGGGTGTCTGTGTAGAACTGTACCAATCTGACCTTATGTGTCCTCGGGAGGTTATGGAATGTCACGTTGGTGCCAAAGGCAGATCCATATCACGTGTTCCGTCTGACATAATTGTGACATCAGGCGGGTGGCGAGGTGTGGATCCGTCACAAGTGGTGGCAGCGGTGGGATTCTGCGGGATCCCTCTGGTGCCATTCTTCACAAGTGGTGGCAGCGGTGGGATTCTGCGGGGTCTCTCTGGTGCCATTCTTCACAAGTGGTGGCAGCAGGGGATTCTGCGGGGTCTCTCTGGTGCCATTCTTCACAAATGTTTTTTTTGGCAGTCAATGTCTGATTAAAGGGGTTGTCCACTACTTTCACAACCCCTTCCCATTTCTCATGTTTGGCCATGTTAAAATAAAAGGAAGTCAGAGCAGCCGAAGCCCTGACTTCCTGTTGATGTTCAATATGTCCGAAGGCGGGGAGAGTGAAGCCAGTGCTAATAGGGCACAGAGCTCACATGACGTAACAACCTCACGTGGACCCAGTGAACGCAAGTACTGACACCGCTGGATCGATGCGGGAGGTGAATGTGTTTTTTTTTTTGTTTTGTTTTTTTAGGGCCAAACATTAGGAATGATAAGGGGTTGTCCTAGAAGTGGACAACCCTTGTAATTCTGTCCGAACCCTAAATATATCAAGTTCCTTTTAACATTTGAGCTGTAGAGTCAACAACAGATCTGACTGAGGCAACAATTAAATGCACAACTGCTCATCTCACCCCATTACATATATTGAAAAAGAAAAAAAAAAAAAAGAGATAGACTCCTATGTGACTGATAAGGAAAAAAAATATTGCACTCACCCTGGGAAGGTTTTACATAGTGAGACAAAAATGTATATATAAAAAATAATAAATAAAATAAAATAAATACTAATATTTTTTCCAACTCTGAAGACCCCCATATGCATTATAACATAGTCCAAAGCTGCGGATATCAATGGATTTGGCTGACATTCTTCTACCCCCCTTCCTTCCAACTGTCCCACTACAAATTATGTCAGGGGAGATAAGGATCCAGCATGCCTCATTATGGACGATTATCCTTTTGTTTTCTAAGAGATAAGCCCTGACAAGAGATGTTTGGCAGGGGCACTTTGATAGTGAACACAGGGTGCCATGTATAAAAAGGGTCTGGAGAGATAGCTGTTTGTTCAGCCAGCAACTATCCCAAGTGTATCAGGCCTAATTAACCCCTTCAGGACCCAGCCTATTTTGACCCTAAAGACCTTGGCATTTTTGTCAATTCTGACCAGTGTCCCTTTACGAAGTAAAAACTCTGGAACACTTCAACGGATCCTAGCGATTCTGAGATTGTTTTTTCGTGACATATTGGGCTTCATGTTATTATTAAATTTAGGTCGATAATATTTGCGTTTATTTGTGAAAAAATCAAAAATATGGGAAAAATTTTGAAAATTTCGCAATTTTCAAATTTTGAATTTTTATTCTGCTAAACCAGAGAGTGATGTGACACAAAATAGTTAATAAATAACATTTCCCACATGTCTACTTTACATCAGCACAATTTTGGAAAAAAAAAAAATTTTGGTAGGAAGTTTGAAGGGTTCAAAGTTCATTAGCAATTTATCTTTTTTCCAGCAAAATTTACAAAACCATTTTTTTTAGTGACCACATCACATTTGAAGTCCCTTTGAGGGGTGTACATGACAGAAAACACCCCAAAGTGACACCATTCCAAAAATTGCACCCTCAAGCTACATTCAAGAAGATTATTAACCCTTCAGGTGCATCACAGGAACTAAAGCAACATGGAAGAAAAAAATTAACATTTTAATTTTTCTAACAAAAATTTTCTTTTAGCCTAAATTTTTTAATTTTCACATGGGTAACAGGATAAAATGCATCCTAAAATTTGTCGGGCAATTTCTCCCGAGTACACTGATACCTCATATGTGGTCATAAAACACTGTTTGGGCGCACGGCAGGGCTCAGAAGGGAAGGAGCGCCATTTCACTTTTTGAATGGAAAATTAGCTCCAAAAGTCAAATTGCGCTCCTTCCCTTCTGAGCCCTGCCATGCGCCCAAACAGTGGTTTATGACCACATATGAGGTATTGGTGTACTCGGAAGAAATTGCCCAACAAATTTGAGGACGCATTTTATCCTGTTACCCATGTGAAAATTAAAAAATTTAGGCTAAAAGAAAATTTTTGTGAAAAAAAAAGTACTTTTTTGTTTTCACAGATCAATTTGTGAAGCACCTGGGGGTTCCAAGTGCTCACTATGCATCTAGATAGGTGCCTTGGGGGGGGGGTCTAGTTTCCAAAATGGGGTCACTTGTGGGGGAGCTCCACTATTTAGGCACATCAGGGGCTCTCCAAACGCAACATGGTGTCCGCTAACAATTTGAGCCGATTTTCCATTCAATTTGTTAGCGGACACCATGTCGCGTTTGGAGAGCCCCTGATGTGCCTAAACAGTGGAGCTCCCCCACAAGTGACCCCAATTTGGAAACTAGACCCCCCAAGGCACCTATCTAGATGCATAGTGAGCACTTGGAACCCCCAGGTGCTTCATAAATTAATCCGTAAAAATAAAAAAGTGTTTTTTTTCCCACTTTTTCATTTTTACGAATCAATTTGTGAAGCACCTGGGGGTTCCAAGTGCTCACTATGCATCTAGATAGGTGCCTTGGGGGGTCTAGTTTCCAAAATGGGGTCACTTGTGGGGGAGCTCCAATGTTTAGGCACACAGGGGCTCTCCAAACGCAACATGGTTCCAATTTGTTAGCGGACACCATTGTGTAGTGTATGTCAGGTTGGTGTGCGGTGTGGTATAGTGTAGTGTATACACCACACACACAACCTCACATACACTACAACACACACACCAACCTGACATAGCCTCCTCAGCTGAGTACGCCCTAGACTGGGATGAGCGGGACGGGAGGGACATTTTGTGTGCTGTGTGCGTGTGTAAAAAAAAAAAAAAAAAAAAAAAAAATCTAAACTTTATTATAGTGTGAGTGTACGTGTGTGTGTGTGTGTGTGTGTGTGAGTGCTTGGTGTAACCTTCTGCAGTCACGTGTGGGGACTGTCAGGCGTAGGGGACTGTCAGGCGTAGGGGGTGCGCTCAGGTGTAGGAGGGGGCTGAGGAGATGGAGGAGCCAGCAGCAGCAGCAAGGGGGGTGATCACTGGGGCAGAAAGAGGGGCAGGAGCCGGCAGTAGCAGCAGCAAGGGGGTGAACCCTGGGGCAGAAAGGGGGGTAGGAGGCCGGCAGAATCAGGGGGGTGATTACTGGGGCAGAAAGGGGAGAAGGAGCCGACAGCAGCAGGGGGATAATCACTGGGAGGAGGGGTGGGTGATCACTGGGAGGAGGGGGTGGGTGATCACTGGGACGGGGACGGAGGTGATCACTGGGACGGGGACGGAGGTGATCACTGGGACGGGGGGTGGGTGAACACTGGGGACGGGGGGGTGAACACTGGGGACGGGGGGGGTGAACACTGGGGACGGGGGGGGTGAACACTGGGGACGGGGGGGGTGAACACTGGGGACGGGGGGGTGAACACTGGGGACGGGGGGGGTGAACACTGGGGACGGGGGGGTGAACACTGGGGACGGGGGGGTGAACACTGGGGACGGGGGGGTGAACACTGGGGACGGGACTGGGGGGTGAACACTGGGGACGGGACTGGGGGGTGATCACTGGGGACTGGAAGGGTGATTACTGGGGACGGGGGGGTGATTACTGGGGACAGGGGGGTGATTACTGGGGACAGGGGGGTGATTACTGGGGACAGGGGGGTGATCACTGGGACAGGGGGGTGATCGGTGATCACAGGCGCAGGGGATTTACAGTGAGCCTGCTGCTGCCTGAGATCACCGTACACCGGCTGGCAGAAGGAGAGCACCAGCCGGTGGATGAAGACGTGGGAGAGGGAGCAGAGGGAGCGGAGGTCGGGGTGCAGGTATGAAAGTGGAGGGGGGGGTGGAGGGGGGGGCAAGGGGGGAGGGGGGGGGCTGGAATCGGACAAGGGGGGTAATATTACAGGCGGTGGATCGGCGTCATCGGCGGTGATCGTCGGCATAGGCAGCGTCGGGGGTGGATCATCGGTGTCGGCGGTGGATCGTCGGCAGATCAATGGGTGACCAAATTCCACAGCTTTCATGGATGGGAGAAAGCTATGGAGTTTAGTCAGCCATTGTAAAAATGACACCCTCCACATCTGATGGGAGGGCTAGCGTCACATGGACACTAGAGCCAATCAGATCTGGGGGGCGGGGGGGGGGTGACAGATCTGACACTCCCCCCAGCCAATGGCTGATGCTATAAGCATCAAGCCATGCCCAGATCATAAATATTTCACCAATTTCCATTGGTGAAATATTTAATTCATTCCGATTGGCAGTTTCACTAAAGTGAAAGTGAAACTGCCAATCGGAGGGGTCCCAGGCACGGGGGGGGGTTAATCCACCCCCCGTGGGGTCAACTACAGGATGTCTAGTTGCAGTAGCAACTGTAACACCTGAGCGACCCCGCTCGCAGGCTCTGCAGGGGCGCGATCCCTCCATGTCACAGATGCTGTGACATGGGTCGGGAACGCACCGGTTTCCATGTCAAAGAGCTGTGACACGGGTCGGGAAGGGGTTAAGAAGTCCATTTTTTTTTCTTTTTGTGTATGAGAAAAAATGGATTTTCATCAGCATTTTAGATTAAATTTTCATTAGTGCTTGGTCCTGTGTGTCAGCTTTAACCAATTCAATCATCTTCCTGTATGCCACCCCTTCCCTCCCCCCCAAAAAAAATGAAAAAAGCTTCTCCTAACCACTGCAATGTTAAAAATGGTTGATGACTTGAACATTATACTGACTCATTTGCATTGACCATTTTGAAAAAAACTGAGAAAAATAGGATTTGCATAATAGTTTGGAACGCGGTGTAAACAGGCTATTAAAATACTGCTGATCAGCTTTAATGTAGCCGAAGAGAGTTTAATGGCCGCTGTTAGCCAGAGTAAATGCACCGCTACTTGCAGTTCCCTCTCCTCTAAATAAAGAACTATAAGGTAAAACTATGTATATAGTCCTTGTATTAAAGTGCTGTTTCCTAAATGAAGTGCTTTGATCTTATTTGATAGCTAAGATTTTTTACTTGGATTAGGGAACATGCCCACAATCAGGAAATAGCGCTTTGGAAGCAGGGTATTGAACAATGCAGATTTAACACATGCAATACATTCTATTGTGGAAATTTCTGTTGCGAGTGAGTTTATGCAGCGTCAAATAGAAGCACAGTGGGCATGTGATTTCTATAAATCCCATCAACTGTGCTTGTATCGTAGAACACAGCGTTTTGGATGCAGTGAAAGTGATCTGCATCCAAAATGCTGCTATTCCTTATCATGGGCACGTGCCCTAACTGTAATCATAGCCCTTATATTCTAGCTTTTGCACTCATTTTTGGCAGTGAAAGGGTTATCAGGGAATTCACCATTATGGTAGAACCAATCAAGTTAGAAAATTTGTAAACTACTCTATGTCTAAATTGCATATTCCACGTTTTGGTTGCTGTCCAGTTCATTTGTACCTACTGTATATGCTTTACTGTGAACATATGACCCACCCATTCTTATTTTTCATAAAGCTACACCATCAAAAAGTCAAGGGAAGTCACATTCAGACAGTAAATACTGTAATATTTGTGGAAGCTATTCAATTTTTTTCCCAAAAAAATCCTTAAAAAGGAAATCAGTCTGCAGGATTTCACACCATGAACTATTTATATGCACGTGTAGCTCTTTCAAGGACTAGTCCAGCAATACCTTTAGGCTATGTGCCCAAGTTGCGAAAATGAAGCAGAAAATTTCTGCTTCATTTCCGCATGTCCTCTCCCGGAAAAACCCATGCGGAATTCCGCACGCGTTTATTGCGCGTTTATCGCGCGTTTTCCACATGCGGAATTGCCTTGCGTTTTTAATGCATTGCACAAGGCAATTCCGCATGCGGAAACGCAAAATTAATGGACATGCTGCGGATTTTTGAACGCAGCATAAACGCTTGTAATCCGCAAGGTGGGCACGCAGCCTGACATGGCCAGTCCATTCCACCATTAGTGAGAAATTGGCATGTGAAATAATATGCAAATGAGACTCAGAATAAGCTCAGAGAATCTCCCTTAGCCATCAATTGACATTGCAATGCAAAAGGCAATAACCATAAAAGGCAAACTGTGCAAAATTTTAAATGAAACCAAATTACAAAAATTATTTTTAGTCAAAAATATGCAATTAAAGGGAACCTATTACCAGAAATAGCACTATTAACGTGCAGATATGCAGTTAATCTGCAGGTTAATAGCGTTATTATGCTGCCTGGCGCCTTCACGCAGCAGAATGCAGCGTGGAGAAAATGAACTTTATTCTCCCCACCAGCATTCGGTGTCCAGTCACGGGGAGGGGGCGCCGGCACTGGTTCAATCATCACTCTTTAACCGTGCCCCAGGACTCTGTATTCTAAGAGCGATGACTGAACAGGCACAGCCCCCGCCCCCTTAACTAAATCCGAATGCTGGTGGGGAGAATAAAGTTCATTTTCTCCCCGCTGCATTTGGTTGCGTGCAGGTGCCGGAAAATACAATAACGCTGTTTTTAAACTGCAGATTAACCGCATATCTGCAGGTTAATAACATTGTTTCTGGTGACAGGTTCCCTTTAATAAAAGAAGAAAAAAAAGTAATAATATGTACTAAAAATTAAACTAAAAACTAAGGCTATGTGCCCACGATGCAGAAATGTTCCAGATTTTTCCTGAGTGTTTCTGCATCTCCCTGGCAGAAAAAACGCATGCGGATTTTACAAGCGTTTGTGAAGCGTTTTTAGCATGCGATTTCGCATGCGGGCTGTCAAGCGCATTCCAAGCGATTTTAGAATCACTTGGAAAAGTGCTTGACAACTTGGTCACACTATATAAATCCATGCAACCGGCATGGATTTTATATACTGTCATGGCCAAAAGTTTTGAGAATGACACCAAAATTATATTTTCACATGATCTGCTGGCCTCTGGTTTTTATTAGTGTTTGTCTGATGTTTAGATCACATACAGAAATATAACTGCAATCATATTATGAGTACCAATAGGTTATATTGACAGTTAGAATGAGTTAATGCAGCAAGTCAATATTTGCAGTGTTGCCCCATCTTCTTCAAGACCTCTGTAATTCTCCCTGTCATGCTCTCAATCAACTTTTGGACCAAATCCTGACTGATAGCAGTCCATTCTTGCATAATCAATGCTTGCATTTTGCCAGAATTTGTTGGTTTTTGTTTGTCCACCCGTCTCTTTATGATGGACCACAAGTTCTCAATGGGATTAAGATCTGGGGAGTTTCCAGGCCATGGACCCAAAAGACGGATTTTGGTAAGACCTTACCTGTAAAATCCTTTTCAGCGAGGGAAGGAAGGGAGACACAGTCATTACTAGTGGGTAAGCGGAGCCCACATAGGATAGAAAACCTCAGATTAAAAAAGAGTGTTGTCCGGCCCCTCCAGCCTGGGCTCCTCCTACTCCAGCTCTCCAGTCCGTACACAAGCTAAGGAAGAGCAAATATCACCAGCGGAGCAACATAACCCCTTCTGAAGAACTTCAGAGAAAAAACAAGAGACAGGTTATGCATATAACAGAAAAACCACACAGTCCCAGGTACTACTCACTGGACCTGACCACTGCGATGAGCTGGCAATGCTGGAACAGAGCCTTAGCGCGGGGACCTCAGCCCAGATAATCGCTATCAGAGAAGGGTCACGCTGCATCTGAAAACACAACAACACACTTCTGCCATGGGAGGGAGCTGTGTCTCCCTTCCTTCCCTCGCTGAAAAGGATTTTACAGGTAAGGTCTTACCAAAATCCGTCTTTCAGCAGCAGATGGAAGGAAGGGAGACACAGTCATTACTAGTGGGACGTCCCAAAGCAGTCCAAAAATTAAGGGCGGGAAAAAACCAACAGAGGCAGAATCCCAACAACCTAGAAAAATGCGCAACTAGCGCTAAATACAAGTTAACGATAACTTAAACTACAGCCGCCTGCAGGACCCTACGTCCTAAGGCTGCATCAGCGGAAGCACTGACGTCCACCTTATAAAACTTTGTAAAAGTGTGGACGGAGCGCCAGGTAGCCGCCCGGCAGAGTTGAGCTGCCGAGGCCCCTTGATGAAAAGCCCACGATGAACCCACAGCTCTCGTGGAGTGAGCTCGAATCTTAATTGGACAAGATTCGCCCTTGAGTCGGTAAGCCTCTAAAATGGCCGACCGAATCCATCGAGCTAGTGTCCTTGGAAGCTCGTTGACCACGCCGACGACCTGCTGGAATCACAAACAGAGAGTCCGATTTCCGAAAACCTTGAGTAATAGACAAATAGAACTTCAAAGCCCGCACTAAATCCAATGAGTGCAAGGCCCGTTCCTTCGCATTCCTCGGATCCGGACAGAGCGAGGGCAACACAATATCCTGGTTAACATGAAATTGTGACACCACCTTAGGTAGAAAGTCGCCCCGTGTGCGAAGCACCACGCGATCCGGGAGAAACTCCAGAAAAGGAGGCGAGCAAGAAAGAGCCGCCAGTTCAGAAACCCTTCTCAAAGAGGTGACTGCCACTAAAAAGGCAACCTTCCAAGAAAGCAAAGAAAGGCTAACGGAGTCCATAGGCTCAAAAGGCCCATGTTGAAGAGCCTCCAAGACCAGATTGAGCCGCCAAGGGGACACAAGCGCCTTCCGCGGCAGAAACTGACGGGTTACCCCGCGAAAAAAGGAACGAACGTCCCTACGCGAGGCGATAGCCTTCCGAAACAGCAAGGACAAAGCAGAAACCTGACCCCTCAGAGTGCTAACTGCCAAACCCTTGTCCAGGCCATACTGCAAAAAGGCCAACAAATTGGGAATGGAAAAAATCCTCGGGTTCCTTGAAGAACCCGAACCCCATGAAAAGAAGGCCTCCCAAGTCTTGTGATAGATCCTAGTAGTGGCAGGACCCCTGGCAGCTCGCAAAGTGGCAATGACTTCGGCTGAAAAACCTTGACGAGTCAAGATTTCGGTCTCAAGAGCCACGCCGTCAAACGCAGAGACTTCAGGTCCGGATGACGAACGGGCCCTTGGGTTAACAGGTCCGGGCGAAGAGGGAGAGGAAGTGGAGGCGCAGCCAGAAGCGACACCAGCGTCGAGAACCACGTCCTCCTTGGCCAGTCTGGGGCTACTAACATAGCCGGGACTCTTTCCAGTCTGATCCAACGCAACACCAGAGGAAGTAAGGATATCGGCAGGAACACATAGATTAGCTCGAATTGGTCCCACGGAGCCACCAGAGCATCCACCGCCACAGCCTTCGGGTCCTTGTACCTGGACATGAACGTCGGTAACTTGGTGTTGAACCTTGATGCCATCAAATCCACTTGAGGAGTTCCCCAACGGGAGCACAGCTGTGCAAAAATTTCTGGGTGAAGACTCCATTCTCCGGGATCCACCTTCTCGCGACTGAGGAAGTCCGCCGTGATATTCTGAACTCCCGGAATGTGAATCGCAGAGATGGCTGGCACCTTGGCCTCGGCCCATACCAGGATCCGAGACACTTCCATCATGAGCCTGGAGCTCCTCGTTCCACCTTGATGGTTGATATACGCGACCGCCGTCGCGTTGTCTGTCTGCACTCGGACTGGCAGACCGTTTAAAGGGACCGTCCAGTGTTGGAGGCAAAGGAAAATCGCCCTCAATTCCAGGATGTTGATCGTCAGGACAGACTCTTCCGACGACCATACTCCCTGAATCCAGAGATCGTTCCAGACACCCCCACAGCCTGACAGGCTGGCATCGGTGGTTATGACCGACCACCTCGGAAGGAGGAAGGACTTCCCCAGGGATAACGCTTCCGGACGTAACCACCATTCTAGAGACTCTCGCACCCTGTGGGAGATGATGACACTGCGATCCAGCGAAGCCTGTGATCGATCCCAACGGTTCAGAATGAGCATTTGGAGAGTCCTGGAATGAAATTGGGCAAACGGAAGTGCCTCCATTGACGCCACCATCAAACCCAAAAGGCGCATACACCTTCGAAGGGACATTGCTGTCGAAGACTTCATAACCTGTACATGTCGAAGAAGACTTGCTTGCTTGTCTGGAGGCAGGGACACCACTGCTCGTACCGTGTCGAAATGCATCCCCAAAAACAGGATTGACTGCGACGGTTCCAGAGACGACTTCTTCCAATTGACCAGCCACCCGAAGTCCTCCAGGAGCTGAAGGGATAGATTGCGAGCCGTCACCGCCTCCTCCTTTGAGGACGCCACAATCAAAAGGTCGTCCAGGTAGGGAAGAACCGTAATCCCCTGTCTTCGAAGGATCGCCATGAGAGGTGCCAGAATTTTTGCAAAAACTCTGGGCGCCGAGGCCAACCCGAATGGTAGGGCCACAAACTGGAAATGGTCCTGACCTATGGCAAAACGAAGGAAGCGTTGGTGGGCCCTTCCGACGGGAACATGCAAATAAGCGTTGCGAATGTCGATTGACACCAAAAAGTCGTTCTGCGACAGGGCCGCCACAACCGAGCGAAGCGACTCCATGCGGAATTTCCGGGTGCGGACATGCCGATTCAATCTTTTGAGATCCAGAATGGGGCGAAATTTGTCCTCCTTTTTGGGGACCACAAAGAGGTTTGAATAAAACCCTCTTCCCCGGTCCTCCGGCGGAACCGGTACCACCACACCCTTTTGCAGAAGGGAATCGACCTCCTGACGTAGAGCGGCAACTAGCTCGGTCTCTGACGGAATGCGAGATCGGCAAAACCTGTCCGGGGGTCGAGAAAGAAACTCTATGAAGTAGCCTGCTGACACAACCCGCGTCACCCAGGCGTCCGAAACGCGGGACGCCCAAGTCGATTCGAATTGGAGCAGGCGACCCCCCACTCGAGAGCCCTCGAGAGAAAACCTGGCGTCAGTCCGCCTTAGCGGGCTTTTTGTCAGCTTCCCGCTTGTCTTGACGGAAGCTCTGTTTCCAGGGAGTGCGGGATTTCTGAGAAGCCTTTTTTCCTGAAAAAGAGGGACGACCCGATCCCCAAGAGGGCTGACCGGACCGTCCCCTGGACCGAAAGGGCCGCCGACTACTACCGGCACTAGGCCTGCCCGACGCAGAAGCCACAGTTCTTCGCTGTGGTAAGGCCGCTTCTTTTGCCTTTGCCTTGACAATCAGCTCCGTGAGGTCAGATCCAAATAACTGACCACCCTTGTAAGCTAAAGATAGCAAACCTTGCTTGGAAACCGCGTCCCCGGTCCACTGTCTGAGCCACAGTGCTCTTCTGACTGTGACCGCCGAGGATTGCGCCCTGGACAGCAGTGACGCGGTATCCAAACCTGCATCACTGCCATATCGGGCCGCATCCTCCAACAACTTGAAAAGCCCATCTACCTCGGATAGCGGGGATCCATCCTGCCACGCCGTCCGTAGACGGTCCAACCAGCTTAGGGAAGCTTTACAAGCACACATGGATCCTAGCACCGCTCTGATTCCATGACCCGCGGCCTCGTAGATGGATTTCACCGCCATCTCCGTTTTTCTGTCCAGCGGATCCTGCAGACTCGCCTTCCCTTTAACAGGCAGTAATGAGGATTTGCTAAGCTGGGATAAAGGGACATCCACTTCAGGAGAAGAAATCCAATTATCAATCAACTCTGTGGAACACGGATACAGTGCCTCAAAAAACCGTGTCCCCTGAAAACGTTTATCTGGACACAGGCCCTGAAACATCCGGGCCGACTTACCAGGACGTCTAGTTACCTCCTCCGGAAACTGTAACGCCTCCCTCATGGCTCCAATAAAAGCCTCTGCACGGCCCAAAAAAGAGGCAGAGTGCCCCTGCCGATCCTCCTTATCCGAATCGGACATCTCCCCATCTGAGCTTGAAGGGGAACCCTCCATAACAGAGATCTCCGAGTCACTGCGCGGGGAGGGCAGTACCGGCCTGTGGCGCTTCCTGCCATGAGAGGATCTAGCTGACACCCAATAACCTAGAAGGTCAGACAGGCCATCAATAGAACGAGTGAGGGCCTCCATTTTGACCACTGCCCCATCACCGAAACCCCCGACCGCTGCGCTTGACGCCGTCGAGGACTCCTGCGTGTCAGACACGCGAGACTGATCCTGTAGCGGACCTTTGGGAGACGGTCCGCACCTCCTGGACCCTGATCTGACATGCCCTCACACAGTATATGGCAGGTTAAACCTGTCAGTAAGTAGGACAGTGTGGTTTCTTAAAAGAAAGCTGAAGGGTTAAAGCTCTTAAAGAGAGAGCTACCCCAGCTGACCCCCAATTAAGGGATAACCGCCTAATAAGGGGTTAATGTCGCAGACTCCCCACAACCTCTGTGAAATGAAAAGGATGTGCGAGCCCCAGACAAAAAAAGGAACCTCTATATGAGGTAATAGCTGCAGGACAGCACAGTCTGCCACCTTATTGTGCCTCAGAAAGGTGCCCTGCGCTGAGGGGGTGAGAGGTTAAGCTTCTGCCCTGACAGGCAGAAGCGACTCACCCAGCTGGCCGCGGTGCAGTGTTCCTTCGGTCTGTCGGGAGGAGAGGAGAGTGAGGAGCCCGATGGAAGCCGTTCAGTAATGGCCGCCGCGCTGTGAGGAGAGAGAAGCCGGAAGAGGAGGGGCAGGAGAAAGCGCGCGCTCAGAGCGCTTCCTGCCCGCGAAAGACCGGGAAGGCGCGAAGCCACGCCCCCCGCCGGCTTCAAAAAAAGCGCACGCGACTCCTCCGCTCTCCGCTCCTGCCCCGCTTCCATGTCCTGCAGGCATCCACCTGCGGACAAAAAAACACAAGTCACCACCTGAATACATGTAGCAGCGGCTGCCGCAGAAGCCGCTGAAGCACTCAAAACACATTAACATGCTGAGTACTCACCCAGCTGAGCGCCACAGGGACCCCCAGTGATTTGTGGCGCTGTGCCCAAGCTTCCCCCCAGGGCGGAGAACGCAGTGACCCCAGATGCGCGGTTTGCGTCCCCGCCAGGGAAGCATCCCTCATCCCCCGGGGCCGGCAGGGTTCTGCAGGGACCTCTCTCAAAGGGTAATGCAGATCCGCCAAGGGAGGGGTGGGGGTCCAGCAGCGCTGAGACCCCTGAGACCTCAAGACCACGGGGGTCCAAGTCTCTGTCCGATAAAAATAAAAAAAATTTCTGAGGAGCTGCTCCCGCAGCGACCATCCTCTGTGACCTCAAATTTTAGACTGGAGAGCTGGAGTAGGAGGAGCCCAAGCTGGAGGGGCCGGACAACACTTTTTTAATCTGAGGTGTTCTATCCTATGTGGGCTCCGCCTACCCACTAGTAATGACTGTGTCTCCCTTCCTTCCATCTGCTGCTGAAATCTCTATGTTTTGTTCCATGAGCCATTTAGTTATCACCTTTGCTTTATGGCAAGGTGCTCCATCATGCTGGAAAAGGCATTGTTGGGCGCCAAACTGCTCTTGGACGGTTGGGAGAAGTTGCTCTTGGAGGACATTCTGGTACCATTCTTTATTCATGGCTGTGTTTTTAGGCAAGAGTGTGAGTGAGCCGATTCCCTTGGCTGAGAAGCAACCCCACACATGAATGGTTTCAGGATGCTTTACAGTTGGCATGAGACAAGACTGGTGGTAGCGCTCACCTCTTCTTCTCCGAATAAGCTGTTTTCCAGATGTCCCAAACAATCGAAAAGGGGATTCATCAGACAAAATGACTTTGCTCCAGTCCTCAGCAGTCCACTCCCTGTACCTTTTGCAGAATATCAGTTGGTCCCTGATGTTTTTTCTGGAGAGAAGTGGCTTCTTTGCTGCCCTCCTTGAAACCAGCCCTCGCTCAAAGAGTCTCCGCCTCACAGTGCGTGCAGAAGCACTCACACCAGCCTGCTGCCATTCCTGAGCAAGCTCGGCACTGCTGGTAGTCCGATCCCGCAGCTGAAACAGTTTTAAGATACGGTCCTGGCGCTTGCTGGTCTTTCTTGGGCGCCCTGGAGCCTTTTTGACAACAATGGAAGCTCTCTCCTTGAAGTTCTTGATGATGCGATAGATTGTTGACTGAGGTGCAATCTTTGTAGCTGCGATACTCTTCCCTGTTAGGCCATTTTTGTGCAGTGCAATGATGGCTGCACGTGTTTCTTTAGAGATAACCATGGTTAACTGAAGAGAAACAATGATACCAAGAACCAGCCTCCTTTTAAAGTGTCCAGTGATGTCATTCTTACTTAATCATGACTGATTGATCGCCAGCCCTGTCCTCATCAACACCCACACCTGTGTTAATGGATCAATCACTAAAACGATGTTAGCTGCTCCTTTTAAGGCAGGACTGCAATGATGTTGAAATGTGTTTTGGGGGTTAAAGTTCATTTTCTGGGCAAATATTGACTTTGCAAGTACAGTAATTGCTGTTAAGCTGATCACTCTTTGACATTCAGGAGTATATGCAAATTGCCATTACAAAAAATAAAGCCGTAAACTTTGGAAAAATTACTATTTGTCTCATTCTCAATACTTTTGGCCATGACTGTAGTGTGACCAAGTTATTTAAAAAAAAGAATAAAAATGGTAAAAAAAAAAAAACCCAAAACATTAACCCCTTACTTACCGGGGACGTATTAGTACGCATATCTGCGTACCGCCGGTTCAGTGAGGGCTCCGGCGCTGAGCCCTCACTGAACCGAGCACATGTCAGCTGATTCTTACAGCTGACATGTGCCCGCAACAGCCGCGGGTGGAATCGCGATCCACCCGCGGCTGTTAACCAGTTAAATGCTGCTGTCAATCTCCGACAGCAGCATTTAACGCGCGCTTCCGGGTAGCGCGTCATAAGCCCCGCCCACCGGCGACCCCGTCACGTGATCGCGGGTCGCCGATGGGCGTGCATGACAACCCAGGGTCTGCAGCAGACGCCTGTGGTTGTCATGATCTTGTCGCTATGAGCGCCACCTAGTGGTCGGCGCTCATAGCACAGGACCATTTCTGCTGCATGCAGGGGATCTGCTGGTCCCCTGTATGTAGCAGAGGCGATCGGACAGTTGCTGCTTCTAGTCTCCTATGGAGACTATAGAAGCATGCAAAAAGTAAAAAAAAAAAGTTTTTAAAAATATAAAAAAAAATAAAAAAATATAAAAGTTTAAATCACCCCCCTTTCGCCCCATTCAAAATAAAATATATATAAAAAAACCCCACATACACATATTTGGTATCGCCGCGTTCAGAATCGCCCGATCTATCAAAATAAAAAAAGAATTATTCCGATCGGTAAACGGCGTAGCGAGAAAAAAATTCTAAACGCCAGAATTACGTTTTTTGGTCGCCGCAAAATTGCAATAAAATGCAATAACGGGCGATCAAAACATCGGATCTACCCCAAATGTTATCAATATAAACGTCAGCCTGGCACGCAAAAAATAAGCCATCAACCAGCCCCAGATCACGAAAAATGGAGACGCTATGGGTCTTAGAAAATGGCGCTATTTTTTTATTTTTTTTTTTACCAAATTTTGGAATTTTTTTTCACCACTTAAATATAAAAGAACCTATACATGTTTGGTGTCTATGAACTCGTAATGACCTGTAGAATAAGAAGGGCAGGTCAGTTTTAGCATTCAGTGAACATGGTAAAAAAAATAAATAAAAAACAACTGGGGTATTGCACTTTTTTTGCAATTTTACCGCACTTGGAATTTTTTTCCTGTTTTCCCGTACAGGATATGATAAAACTAGTAATGGCGTTGAAAAGTACAACTCGTCCCGCAAAAAATAAGCCCTCACATGGCCATATTGACCAAAAAATAAAAACGCTATGGCTCTGGGAACAAGGGGAGCAAAAACGAAAATGCAAAAACGAAAAATGCTCCGGGGCTTAAGGGGTTAAACTCACCTTCCGATGGCCCCCGGTCTCCTTATCGGATGCGTCCGGTCTTCCCAGCGGCTCGCGATGGTCTAAAAGGACCTTCCATGACATCATTTAGTCATGTGACAGGTCACGCGGCCACCGACGTCAGCAGTCGCATGACCCGTCACATGACTAAATTACGTCATGGAAGGTCCTTTTAGACCATCGCGAGCCGCCGGGGAGCCAGGACGCATCACTAAGGAGACCGGGGGCCATCAGAAGGTGAGTATAATGTATTTTTTTATTTTAAAATTCTTCTTTTTTTTTTTTTTTTTTTTTTTTTTACAGATATTATGGTACCCGGGTCTGGAGGAGAGTCTCCTCTTCTCCAGACCCGGGTAGCATCCACACATTGAATCGCTTAACATCCACATGTGACCATGTAGTCATGCGGATATTAAGCGATTCAATGCAAGTCAATGGCAGCGAAAACGCAGAGATTACGCAAAATAATTGGTAGTGCTGCGGATTTTTCTGCAATGATAATCCGCAGCGGAAATTTCAGCAGCATGTGCACAGCACATGCGGATTATCATTGGGGAACATTGCAGACCTTCTACCAAGCGTTTTTTAAGCGTTTCTGCAGCGGAATTGCCACTGCGGAAACGCTTAAAAAAAACACACAGTGGGCACACAGCCTAACCGTAAAGAGTAAATTATAAAAGATAGTTACTGATAAATGCGAATCCAATAAAAAAAATAGAGCCTGTAGTGTAATCTGTATCATTTGAGAAAATCTCTTAAAACTGTTTATTCTCTGAACAGGTATATAAATTAAAAAAAACACCAAGGAAAGCTAGTCTATATTACCAAACACTCGTTTTTTTCGACTACTCTCAGTAGGGAGTAAAGAGCATAAAGCTCAAGAAGCTTAGCAGATAATTGCTCTACTCCAATAGCAAGTAAGGTAATATGTGCATTGTGTCATTAAAAACAAGCAAAATAAAGACAATGCAGAGAAGGAAGAAGCACTTTTCCAGCAAAATTTCATTAGGTAATATTTCCTGTTTTGCAGACATTCTGTCAAAATGTTTCTACTACATTAAATTGTTTAAAATACGAACTTTATGACCACCACCGATTCCATATTTTGTCCCTGTACACAACAACCTTCTGTATCCCATTGTCCCTGGTTATGACTATATAATTATAATGAGAAGATGGATCATAATACATTGTCAATACTCCTGTATATGCAGAGATTCTATTAGCTGGAGTAATACACATGTAGATGGTTAAAGCTAAACTATTGCCACAAATCCAAATCACAGCTATAAAATACTGTAGATGTTAAGTCAGATGTATTAGAACTAGAAATATGTCCAACCTTCCTATTTTTCTCTTCTTGCCTGTTTTTTTTGTAGATGTTTATTTTTCCTCTCTATGTTTGAATAAGACTCTGTAAATATGATGAAGGGCACCAAACTCTGAACCAATCAGCAGTCTCTACTTCGCTGTGTCACTTCCTTCACATATAGTAGAATATGCGCCTGCTCTTTCGGCCCAGGAAGATGATGAAGATCTGGTAGAATGTGCCTTCAAGGCAATCGGTGGATCCATCTGTTGGTTGATGTAGGCTTCCCCAATTGCCTTTTTAATCTCATTTGCTATAGTGGATTTAGCTGCCTTCCTTCCTCTGTTATGCCCTGAGTGTTGTATAAATAGATTTTCATCAAATCTCCAAGACTCAGTTTGTTGAAGATAATAAAGAACAACTCTGCGGACATCTAAGAGATGGAACTCTGCTTCCTTTGAATTAGAACGTTTCTGGCAGAAGGAGGGAAGGATGACTTCCTGGGAACAATGGAAATCTGTAACCACCTTTGGGAGAAAAGAAGGGTCCAGGCGAAGCGTAATTCTATCCTCAGTCACATTCATGTAAGGTTCTCTGACGGAAAGAGCCTGCAGTTCTCCCACTCTCAGTGCTGAAGTGTTGGATACTAAAAAGGCAGTCTTATGAGAGAGAGTCTGTATTGTACTGGAGGATAGAGGCTCGAAGGGAGAGAGGGTTAGACCCCTGAGCACCACATTAAGATCCCAGGTTGGGACATGAGACTGAATTCTTGGGTGAAGTCTGAGTGCCGAAGTCATGAATCTCTTGATCCATCTGTGAGAGGCCAAATCTTTGTCGAACATGGAACTTAGGGCTGAAATCTGCACCTTGAGAGTACTAGGTTTAAGACCCAACTCCAATCCACTCTGTAAAAAAATAAAGGATCCTAGCAATGTTGGGGTGTAAGGTATCAGGAATGTCCAGGGCGTACCATGATAAGATTTTTTTCCATATCTTGCCGTATATAGCATTGGTTACTGGTTTCCTACTCTGTTGAAGAGTTCTTATAACTTCCTCCGAGAGACCTTTGGATCTTAAGATCTCGGGTTCAGTGACCAGGTTGCAAGGTTTAGCCACTGAGGATTTGGGTGAAATAGGGGGCCTTGTGAGAGAAGGTTGTTGACCTGTGGAAGTATCACCGGACCATCCAGGCAAAGTTCTGTGATGGCCCCGAACCAAGGCCTTTTGGGCCACAGAGGGGCTACCAGAATTGTTGCAACTTTCTCTAATATGAATAAAGAGAAAATTTCAGCTCACCCCTGAGATGTAATCCCAGTCTGGCATGGAGCACAGAGTCCTCGCTGTTGCACAGCGCCTGGGTCAATGAGGAAGTGAAGATGGATCCAGCTCAAAACACCGGGCAATTAATTAAAATTCAACAATCTTTATTGGCAAATCCATTTAAAAACTTGTAGAAAAGACAAAAAATGGACATCTCAGACGATAAAGCATATATTATGGGGTGGTGTGTATAAAAAATGCCATACGTGTTTCGAGTGAAAAACTCTTGAACACTGGCTATGAAAAAGAATATTCCGAACTGGACTTAAGTATACTAACAAATAATCATGGATACAAAAAACACATGAAAACAATCAAGAAAATACCAAATCACAGAGAAGACTAGACTGAATATATAAAAAAAAAAAAAAAAGGTGGAAACAAACAAAAAAAAAATGTACCCTGGAAAAACTGAATGAGAAATATGTAATGCAATACATATGAACAACTATGTACATATGAGAAAGTCCTAGAGAAAACTTGTACAAGGGCAAAAAATATCCCAAAGGAAAAAGAGAAAGGGGGGGGGTATACAAAACCTGCAGACAATAAATATGTGCATGAATAAATTTTCAATAAACATTAACTGCAGAAAACTCTAGAAAAAAACTTTAGAGTTTTCTGCAGTTAATGTTTATTGAAAATTTATTCATGCACATATTTATTGTCTGCAGGTTTTGTGGGGGTTTTTTTGCTTTTTTTTCCCCTTTTTCTCTCTTTTTCCTTGGGGATATTTTCTGCCCTTACTTGTACAAGCTTTCTCTAGGACTTTCTCATATGTATACATGTATACGTACATAGTTGTTCATATGTATTGCATTACATATTTCTCATTCAATTTTTCCAGGGTACATTTTTGTTTTTTGTTTACACCTTTTTCTTTTCATATATTCAGTCTAGTCTTCTCTGTGATTGGTATTTTCTTGATTGTTTTCTTGTGTTTTTTGTATCCATGATTGTTAGTACACTTAAGTCCAGTTCAGAATATTCTTTTTCATAGCCAGTGTTCAAGAGTTTTTCACTCGAAACGCGTATGGAATTTTTTATACACACCACCCCATAATATATGCTTTGTCGTCTGAGATGTCCATTTTTTGTCTTTTTTAAAAGAATTTGCCAATAAAGATTGTTGAATTTTAATTAATTTCCCGGTGTGTTGAGCTGGATCCATCTTCACATCCGCAACTTTCTCTAACCTGACTTTCTTGATAGTTTTTGCCATGCAGTGGAATTGGAAGAAACGCATAAACCAGTTTGAAATGCCAGGGATGAGATAATGCATGCAAATTCATGGCATTGTCTCTTCTGTCCAGTGAAAAGAAGAGAGGAATCTTTGCGTTTAAGCGACTGGCAAAGAGATCTACTTCGGGGAGACCCCATTTTGCTACTAGTGACTGGAATATTTGTGGATTCAGGCTCCATTCTCCTGGCTGGATGTCTTTCCTGCTTAGAAAATCTGCTTGAAGTTTGTTTGAGCCTTTCAGGTGAATTGCCAAAAGCGATAGAAGATGTTGTTCGGCCCAAAAAATATTCGACCTGCGATCTGTTTCAGGCTGTCTACCTTTGTACCTCCTTGATGATGAAGGAAGGCAACAGTAGTCACATTGTCCGAGAGTATCTTGATGTGAGTACCCTGGATTAGGTCGACTGCCGCTCTGAGCGTTTTTTCTACTGCCTTTAGCTCCCTGAAGTTGGAGGATCTGGCACTTATATCGGGACTCCATCTGCCTTGAAAAGGAGTCTGGGCCACCATGGCACCCCAGCCTCGTATACTGGTGTCGGTAGTCACTGTAATTAGAGGGTCCTGGGTCTAAGAAAACCCCCTCTGAAGATTTCGGGAGCTTAGCCACCAAGAAAGATAAGCTTTTACCCGACCGGGGGTCTTGGTCCGTTTGTTCAGTGAGTCCCTCTGTCTGTTCCAAGATCTTAGGATATGATCCTGGAGAAGCCTTGAGTGGGCCCACGATACGGACTGGATACAAGCCATCATTGACCCCAATAGAGACATTGCCGCTCTCAATGTTGGATTCTCCTGGTGTCTGAAAATTGAGAACTTGGTTCTGAGAGCTGTTTGATGCTCCAACGGAAGAAAGGACGTTTGTTTGTTGGAGTCCAGCAGGACACCAAGGAATTTCCTACTCGACGAAGGAAGGCGTTTCGACTTTTTGAGGATCGGAATCCAGCCTAATGAGCGAAGAGTTTCTAAGGTTATGGAAATATAAAGATTGAGGGTCACCACCGAAGGGGCAACAATCAACATGTCGTCCAGCTATGGAATTATGCAGACACCTTGTTTTTGGATGAGTGCAACGACTTCTGCCATAATCTTTGTAAAACACCCGGGGTGCTGAAGAGATGCCGAATGGCAGTACATTGTACTGGCAGTGTTTTGTTTTGTTGTCCCTGGAGATTGCAAAGCGCAGGAACTTCCTGTGGGACGGATGGATCGGCACATGGTAGTATACATCTTTTAAGTCTATGGTTGCCATGACGTAGTCTTTCCCTATTAAGGGAATAGGTGATCTTATAGACTCCATCTTGAATCTTCTGTTTTTGATGTGATGATTCAGGGACTTCAGGTTGATTATGATGCATGGGGTCCCCGATGGTTTCCGTATTAGGAATATTTTTGAGTAGTGACCCGTCCCCTCCCAGACAGTGGGACTGGAGATACTACTCCGGATTTCAGAAGGTCTTGTAGACCGGCTGATAACAGCTCTCAAGCTCCCTGAGAAGGAAGAGACGTGACCCTCAGGACCTGAGGGGGACAACTCTAGAACTCTTCGATGGTATTGAGAATCCACTGGCAGGAAGATATTGCCTGCCACTGGGGAAAGAAATCCGAGAGATGCCGCCCTACACGGACCAAGTCATTGCTTGTCCTGCTGCTAGTGCTGTTGATGGGGTACAAGGATGTTACAGCCCTTGCAGCCTTTAGGATAGCTCCAGCACCCAGATTTTCCCTTTCCCTTATACTGTGAGGGGTGACTTTGGGAAGGTCGAAAGGAAGGTTTCTTAGTTTGTCTGTGTTCAGGAAGGGTTTTTTCCCTGTCTGAGGCCTTTTCCAGGAGATCATCCAGGGCTGGCCCGAATACATATTTCCCTTGAAATGGAATGGAGCAGAGTTTAACCTTTGAGGTGACATCCCCACTCCATGTTTTGAACCACAGTGCACGGCGAGCAGTATTGGATAAAAACAACTGCTCTGGCCGCGATCCGGACTGACTCAGCCGAGTCGTGCGCTAAGAAGCCCGTGGCTTTTTGAAGGAGAGGAATGGAGTCTAGCAGGTCTGCCCTGGACGTGCCGTGAGACAGATGTTCCTCCAGTTGGGCCAGCCACTTGAAGAGGGATCTGGCCACGCAAGTTGATGAGATATTGACATTGAGAGAGGCAGAGGAGGTTTCCCATGATTTTTTAAGGACGCTTTCCATTTTCCAGTCCAATGGGTCCTTCAATTGGGATGAGTCCTCAAAGGGAAGTGAGGTTTTCCTCAATACTCTTGCCACCTGGATGTCCACATGAGGGATGTCCCACTCAAATTCTTCAGCTTGCAGCAGAAATCTATGCTTTAATTCCGAAGGGGTGGTGAGACAGATTTCCGGGGTTTCCCATTCCTCTCGGATGAGATCTCTAATGACCTCATGAACTGGAAAACCAGTCTGCTTTTTTGATCTAAGGCCTCTAAACATCTCATCCTGAACGGAACAGGGGACCTCAACTTCCTCCAGCCCCATAGTGCCTCTAACGGCATCCAGCAATTCCTCTAAGTTGTCCGAGGAAAAATAATATATTCCAGTTTCTACCTTTTTGGCAGGCCCTAAGGATGCTATTTCATCAAAATCATCAGAGAAGGAGCTACTAGCGTCAATAGAGACCACATCTGAGTCTTAGGCTATATGCCCACGATGCAGAAATGCTCCGAATTTTTTCCTGAGCGTTTCTGCATCTCCCTGGCAGAAAAAACGCATGCAGATTGTACATGCATTTTTCCTGCCAGGAACAAGCGGATGTGAAGCGTTCTACACATGCATTTCCGAATGCGGATTGACAAGCGCTTTCAAAGCGATTTTAGCATCACTTTGAAAGTGCTTGACAACTAGGTCACACTATATAAATCCATGCAAACAGCATGGATTTATATAGTGTGACCTTTAAATGGTTAAAAATAAAAAAATAAACCTGATACTTACCTTCCGATGGCCCGGCGTGTGCTGCTGCGCTCGTTCCTGGCTGCCGGGATATCGCGATGCCATGTACTGTAGGACCTACCGTCACATGACTGTGACGTCACCGCAGGTCCTACAGTCCAACGCGATGTGGCGGCAAAGGAGTAGGAGCGCAGCGCGGGCCATCAGAAGGTACTCTAAGTATAATCTTTATTTATTTTTTATTTTATTCTTTTTTTACAGTTTCTATGGTACCTGGGTGTGGAGGAGAGTCTTCTCTCCTCTACACCCGGGTACCATCCGCACATTAGAATGCGCCAATTACGCAAGTACAGATGCAGTCTTGCATTATTGGCGCGTTCTAATGCGAGTCAATGGCGGCGAAAACGCTGCGCTTCCACAAAATTAATGGATTTTTGAGCGCAGCATAAACGCTTCGGAAAAATCCGCAGCATGGGCATTGAAAGTGCGGAATTGCATAGGGGACCATGGCAGAAGGCTTACCATGCGTTTATCATGTGTTTACGCTGCGGAAATTTCCGCACCAAAAACGCATGAAATACGCATCGTGGGCACACAGCCTAATTATTTTATCCGTACAGGGTCGGCACAACTTCTTCTTATAGGATGAGGACAATTTTTTAGCACAGATGCCACATCTACGGGGCTCGTCTTTATCCTTCTTAGAAGCGGTGGCCTTGTCTTCCTAAGAGAGGGGAAGAGAAGGGATACCCATGAAACTAGAAGGAGGGGAAACTTAGTGTCATCTAAAAGAGATGACACTGGTACTATTCACTGTAGCCGGGGGAGTGCTGGGCTCTGCAGATGCAGGGATACTGGATCTGTCACCTTTCATGGTGGAGATAGCCTTACCTTTGGCGTTTTCAGGCAGGTTCTTAAGTGAAAAACCATGCGCCCCAGCAAGGAACCTCAGTCCCCTCCCCCTCAAACAACATGTGCTCCAGCGTGGAACGCAGAGTCCGGAAGCGACCAGGACCCCCGATGACGTCACCACCGGTGCGCGCGCGCCCAGATCGGATCGATGCCCTCGCCGGCCCTGGGACGTGCTCAAACACCATGTGCTCCAGCGTGAAACACATAGCCCTGAAGTGACAGGGACCTGCGATGACATCACTTCCGGTGCGCGCATGTCCAGGTCGCCGGGGGAAGGAGGAGATGCCGGAGAGCTGGTACAGGCCTCCGGCATGAAAATCACTGGGCTAGCTTTACCCTCTATGGGGCGCAGGAAGCCAGGATGGTCCCAATGGGAGCAGCATGGAGGGAGGAGGTATAGCCCAGACGGACCGCTGCCCAGCTTGTATAATTAATACAATGCTGCCCTGCCTGCCCGACAGCACTGCAGGACTTTCTATGCCCCAAGGGGGACAGGAAAACACTGGGGATTGACGGTGGGGAGGGGCTTTTAACCTCTCTATGTTCCTGTCCTCCAATAGGGGGCGGACAACATCCTCCAATGCTGTCGTGGAAGGCGTATTGAGAAACGCAGGTTTTGCTGCGGATTTTTTCACTGTCCTTCGGTCTCTATTTATGTCTGTACATGAAGTCCTGTGGAAAAAAAAAAACCTCATTCTATTTTGCCATCAAAAACGCTGAAAATAAATTTTACCTGCGTTTTTTTCAGCATTTTTTTCACCACCCACTACTTCCTATGGGTGAAAAAATGCTGAAAGAAGTGACATGCGCTATTTTCCAAAAACCCAACCAAGGCACAAAATACGCAGCAAAAACACCAAGGTTACTTACCGGTAGCCGGTTTTTCCTGAGCCCATGACAGCACACCTTGAGATAGGATCCGCCCCACCAAGGACAGGAAACCGTCTGAAATAAAAGGGCGGTACCTCTCCCTCGCTTCAGTTGTTTACAGAGCATTGAGAGGACCTCCCTAAACAGGTTAGGCACATAACCAACACCACAATATACAAATACACACCACCCCACACAGTGCACACCAGGGTGTGAGAAACATAGAAAAAATAAGGGGGGGAAACTACGGGTGCTGTCATGGGCTCAGGAAAAACCGGCTACCGGTAAGTAACCTTGGTGTTTTCCCCTCCCCCATGACAGCACACCTTGAGAGAATTTTGGAGAATTTATGAGCACCCTAGGGAGGGACCACCGCCTGAAGTACCCTTCTCCCAAAGGTGAGATCAGAAGAGGATAGATCCAACCGATAGTGCTTAAAGAAGGTGGATGGTGTAGACCAAGTAGCAGCCCTACATATCTGCTCGATCGAGACGTCTGCTCTCTCTGCCCAGGAGGTTGCAACGGCTCTGGTGGAATGAGCCCTCACATTGTCCGGGGCTGGAACCCCTGTGGACGTATAGGCTAAGCAAATGGCCTCCCTGAGCCACCTAGAGATGGTACCCTTGGACACCCCATGACCTTTCCTACACCCTTGAAAGGCCAGGAACAGAGAACAGTCTTTCCTCCACAGACTAGTCATGTGAATGTACTGTAGCAGGGACCTCCTAACATCTAGGCTATGGAACCTGACTTCCCCTGGGTTCTTGGGATTGCTGCAGAACGAGGGTAGCACAATCTCCTGACTACGGTGAAATCTAGATACCACCTTGGGAAGGTATGCTGGATCTGGCCGCAAGGTGACTATCCTCAAAGATTTGTGTGTAAGGAGGATTAACCGAGAGGGCCTGCAGATCCCCCACCCTACGGGCTGATGTTAAGGCCACTAGAAGGATGGTCTTAAGGGTGAGAATTTTTGGAGAAACCTTGTGTAGGGGTTCGAATGGTTCACTAGTAAGAGCGTTCAAGACTAAATTCAGGTCCCAAGGAGGAACACCCATGGACCTAACCGGTCCAGCTCTGGCACAGGACTTGATAAACCTCGAGATCCACCTATTCCCAGCCAGATTACAATTGTAGAGTGCTCCCAAAGCTGAAACTTGAACCTTAAGGGTCCCTGTAGCTAGACCCAGGTCCCGCCCCTTTTGCAGAAATTCCAGGATCCCTCTGATCGGAGGTTTGCTCGATAGCGGAATATCTATAACCTCTAGGAATTTACCCCAAACCCTGCTATAAATCTTAGTTGTAATCGGTTTTCTGCTCCCCAACAAAGTAGAAACTAAGCCTGGTGAAAACCCCTTGCTACTCAATAGCGACCTCTCAAATTCCATGCCGAAAGATGGAATCCCCTGGCCTGGGCATGGAATACTGGTCCCTGCATGAGAAGGTCCGGCCTCTCTGGTAGAATCCAGGGATCTGACACCGACATTAGCCGAAGCAGAGAGAACCAAGGCCTCTTGGTCCAAAAAGGGGCTATCAAAATCACCCTGGCGCCTTCCTCCCGGATCTTCCTCACCACTACTGGAATCATCACTAATGGCGGAAAGGCATAGGCCTTCCTGAACCCCCAAGGAATCTGGAGGGCATCTATGGCATGGGGATTTTCTGCCGGATTTAGGGAGCAAAATCTCTGCACCTTTCTGTTTGCCCTTGTGGCGAACAGGTCTATGTCTGGCTGCCCCCATAACTGGACAATCTGATGGAAGACCTCCGGGTTCAACCCCCACTCCCCCTGTCTTAGGGTATGGCGGCTTAGAAAATCTGCCTTCACGTTTTCTATCCCCTTTATGTGAAGGGCGCTGAGGGATAGGAGGTTTCGCTCTGCTAGACCAAGGATCCTGTCTGCCACCACCATCAGAGGGCGTGACCTTGTCCCTCCTTGGTGATTCACATAGGCTACTGCGGTCCGGTTGTTGGACCTGACCTGGACATGGTGATTTTGGATGTGAGGGAGGAAGCCCCTGAGGGATCTTTCTACTGCCCAAAGCTCCTTTAAGTTTGAGGATGATCCCCTCTCGTGGTAAGCCCAGTGACCCTGTATTGAGAGTTCTGCCAGATGACCCCCCCATCCGGAACTGCTTGCGTCGGTCGTAACTACCCGATCTATCGATCTGGACCATTGAACGCCTGTGGTCAGATTTCCCCTGACTGTCCACCACGAAAGAGAAACTACTACTTCTGGGGAGAGAGAGAGCCTGCCTTCTAAACGCCCGTTGCAGGACCTCTGTGCTGACAGGACCTCCCACTGAAGCCGCCTCATATGCCCCTGGGCCCACATTACTGCTGGGAGACAGGCCGTCATAGAACCCAGGAGGGACATTGCCTCTCTCAGAGACATCTCTGGAGCTTGAATGGCCTTCGAGACTAATGCAATTAACCTGCAGATTTTGTCCTCTGGGAGGAAGCAGGTTTGACGACGAGAGTCTAGGATTAGACCCAGAAAGGTCGGAGTCCTGGAGGGGGTTAGTCTTGATTTTTGGAAATTTACTAACCACCCCAGCTGATGCAACACTTCCGTGACCACTAGGAGCTGACTGGAGCAGTGGGCTTCTGTTTTCCCTATTATCAAGAAGTCGTCTAAATATGGCACGATCACTACATTCTTGATCCGTAGGAAGGCTGTCATTTCTGCTATTAGTTTCGTAAATATTCTCGGGGCAATGGAGAGGCCAAAGGGTAGGGCAGCAAACTGAAAATGCCTCAGCTTCCCCTGAATAAACAGGGCTACTCTCAGATACTTCTGATACTCCGGATGGATTGGGACGTGATAATATGCGTCCTTCAAGTCTATTACAGCCATAAAGCAGTTGCGATGTAAGAGCTTCACTGCCGAGCCTACTGACTCCATTTTGAAAGTCTGGTTTTCTACTACTTGGTTCAGACTCCTGAGGTTGATGATGGTCCTTAAGGACCCGTTTGGTTTTTTTATCATGAATAGTGGGGAATAGAACCCCCTCCCTCTCTGTGTTGCTGGTACTTCGAGAAGGACCTGCTTTCCTACTAACTCGAACACTTCTGTTTCCAGGGCTAATTGTTCTTCCTGGACCTTTCGTAGGGGGGTAACCACAAAGGTCCGCCAGGGGGTCTGGCTGAACCGGATCTTCAGGCCCCCACTGATAATTTTCAGAATCCATGGGTTTGTTGTTATCGCGTCCCAAGCTGGAAAAAAGTGGGAAAGCCTTCCACCCACTTCCAGCCTGGCGTCATTGGGAGGATCTCTTCGAACTCGAGGATGGTCCTCCAAACATGTAGCCCGATTCTTTTTTGGACTTGGCTTCCCATTTCTTTTTGTCTCCCGGAGGACGACCCCGGTTAAATTTTCTCCTCCGAAAACTAAATCTTCTTGGTTCCCCCGAAAATCCCGGGAACCCTTTGGTTTTATCGCCTGCTTTTTCTAACAGGTCCTCTAACTTTTGGCCAAACAGGAGTCTACCGTCACACGGGAGGGAGCACAGTTTCT
Organism: Phyllobates terribilis; assembly: GCF_046119375.1. NCBI lineage: Eukaryota > Metazoa > Chordata > Amphibia > Anura > Dendrobatidae > Phyllobates > Phyllobates terribilis. The sequence continues at coordinate 384,983,099 of NW_027362771.1, forward strand.
GTTTCGAAGGTAGGTCGCCTGGGCAACCCTTGAGCCACAAGGCCCGCCTGGCTGCGTTGGATAGTCCCGCTGCCCTAGCTGACAGTCTGACCGAGTCAGCTGAAGAGTCGGCCAGGAAGGCCGATGCTGTTTGAATTAAAGGTAGCTCTGCAAGTATTGCCTGTCTGGAGACCTTTTTATCTTTAAGCTGGTCTTCCAGCTGTTGAAGCCACACCATCAAGGACCTCGCCACACAGGTGCTAGCCACCGCTGGTTTTAGGCCACCTGCTGCCGCCTCCCACGTGTGGCGCAGGAAGGAGTCAGCTCTTTTATCCAGGGCATCTTTTAGGACGCCAGAGTCCTCCAAGGGCAGGGAAGATCTCTTTGATGACCTTGCCACAGTCCCGTCCACCTTGGGGATCTTATCCCAAGGTTCCGCATCCTTCTCTTCGAAGGGGTACCTTCTTTTGGAGAAGGAGGGTAAAGCCCCTGATCTCTCAGGTCTCCTCCACTCCCGGTCAATGAGGCCCTGAATCTTACTGTTCACCGGAAATGAGCGTCTCTTCCGCTCTCCCAAGCCCGCAAACATGATGTCCTCCCGGGATTTAGATGCTCTCTCTTCCTCCAGACCCATGGTTGATCTTACTGCCCTAACCAGTCTGTCTGTATTCTCAATGGGGAAGCAGGGTCTACCGCCCCCCGATGAGGAAGAGGACGATGAATCCCACTGCTCCTCGGACTGGGAGGAATCAGAGACGGAGGAAACCTCTCTACGGGGCCTTTTCTTCCCTCTAAGGAACCCCTTCAGGGACCCCTGAACTTCTGCATGTACTATGGACTTTAAATTTGCAGCAAAATCCTGGGAATTCTCAGCTATGGTTTTGGTCACACAGCCCTGGCAAAGTGGTTTCTGCCACTCTACTGAGAGAGAAGCTTGGCAAAGGGCACACATCCTATGCTTTTGCTTGGCACTACTCTTCTTAGGCTCCTAAAAAAAGGAAGCACATAAGAGACTTCCCGTTACTAATCAGTGACATTCACGAAGCTCACTCACCCTCGGAGGTCACAAACGGGTAACGGATTCGGAGGCTGTCACGGAACTGATGATTCCATTCTGGATGGTCCCGAGGCGCTCGAAGCCTTACTCCTGCGGCTGCCACTACGATTACTCGAGCGGCTGTCTGTATACGATGCATCCCTCTGCTTCTGTTGCTGAGGTGGGGGGGTAAGCTGCTGCTCCTGGCTATCTGGATCAGCCATGTCTCAGAAGCGCACCACGCTTCCAGGAAAGCTCCCCCCCATTAAATATAGGGCCATCCAGCCTCCTCCGGTCTGTGGGTCCTCCCCCTTCGCCAGGCCGGAGCTCCGTTGAAAAAAACCGGCCTGGGACGCTCCGATGGGCGCCGCCATCTTGGATCGGCGCCGCCTCCTGACGTCACCCAGCGCGCCGCTCCCAGCGTGCCCTGCGCCGTGACGTCAGGCGCGTCACACCCGGAAGCGTTCCACACTGCAGGGGGAGGACGGCGCCGCGGTCTCCGGGAGGACAGAGCCTGCCTCACCGCGTGCGCCCCGCTCGGCGCAGAGACCCCAGGGGAAGCTGCGGACGGCGCTTCTGGGATACTGAACCCGGTGCACAGGCCAGTGCCCGCTCTTCCACACCGGGACAGCCCCAGGTAAGTTCAAGGTGTGCTGTCATGGGGGAGGGGAAAAAAAACAAAAAACTACGTAAAAATGTGTGAACAGAGAATTCTGGTTTCTCATAGACTTTGCTGGTACTGCAAAAAGCAGCTGAAAAATCTGCAGCAAAATACGCTGAAAATCCCAGTGTGTTTGAACATAGCCTAACTTGCCATCATACACATTGCATGTGATTTGTGTGTGATTATAACTTTTTGTCAGCCTAAAGTAGAGAGACTACAGCATCCTCTATTCCTCATGTTCATGTGTTTTTGTCAGGGCTGTGGAGTCGGTAAGCCAAAGCTCCGACTCAGATTCCTCAATTTCCATGACACCGACTCAAGACTCCCTCATACATGGCTCATGTCTAAGTGATAAATTTACTGTAGCACAGATTCATCTCAGCTAAAAGTCTAGACCCTTAGATCAGGAATAGGACAGACATTTATAGGATATTTCATAACTTTCCCAAATTCTTATGAAAAAATATTCCCCACAAACTGCATTAAACTACTACCCAATTTATTATATATTTTAGGAGTCTGAGTCAGTCCATTTTATACCGAGTCCAACTCCACCAAAATGGACACCGACTTAGACTCCACAGCCCTGGTTTTGCCCACGTTGGTTTTTTTGAGAAAAAAAAATGCAGTGTTTTCCTGTACTAACAAAGTGAAAGTTTTCTGAAATCTCATGCACATGCTGCTTATTTTTTCCATGCACATTTGAAGCTGTTTCTGATCTGCAGCCTGTCAATTCTTTCAACGTTTTAGAAGCGTTTTACATTCAAATGCAACCAGTGGCATGAAGAACATTTCACGGGAAGAATGGATGCAATGACATTACAACAAATTCTTGATGCAAACATAACACCATCTGTAAAAAAAAGCTAAAGTTGTAAAGAGGATGGCTTCTACAAATGGATAATGATCCTAAACACACATCAAAATCCACAAGCTGAGGGTTTTACAATGGCCCTCACAGTCTCCTGTTCTGATCATCATTGAAAGATTGTGGCTAGACCTCAAAATAGCAGAGCATGCAAGATCACCCAGGAATCTCAGAGAACTGGAAGAATTTTCCAAGGAAGAATGGATGAAAATCCCTCAAAACAAAACAAGAATTGAAAGACTATTGGCTGGCTACAAAAAGCGTTTACAAGCTGTGATACTTACAAAAGGGGGAGCTTCTAGGTACTAACCATGGTGGGTGCCAAAACTTATTTTTTGTAATTTTTAAAATGTAAAGTATGAATGAAAATGAAAAAAAAAATATATATATATATATATATAATTACAGTACAGACCAAAAGTTTGGACACAACTTCTCATTTATAGATTTTTCTGTATTTTCATGACTATGAAAATTGTACATTCACACTGAAGGCATCAAAACTATGAATTAAAACTATGAATTAACACATGTGGAATTATATACTTAACAAAGAAGTGTGAAACAACTGAAAATATGTCTTATATTCTAGGTTCTTCAAAGTAGCCACCTTTTGCTTTGATGACTGCTTTGCACACTCTTGGCATTCTCTTGATGAGCTTCAAGAGGTAGTCACCGGAAATGGTTTTCACTTCACAGGTGTGCCCTGTCAGGTTTAATGAAGTGGGATTTCTTGCCTTATAAATGGGGTTGGGACCATCAGTTGTGTTGTGCAGAAGTCTGGTGGATACACAGCTGATAGTCATACTGAATAGACTGTTAGAATTTGTGTTATGGCAAGAAAAAAGCAGCTAAAAGTGTCCCCAAGTGCAGTTGCAAAAACCATCAAGCGCTACAAAGAAACTGGCTCACATGAGGACCGCCCCAGGAAAGGAAGACCAAGAGTCACCTCTGCTTCTGAGGATAAGTTTATCCGAGTCACCAGCCTCTGAAATCGCAGGTTAACAGCAGCTCAGATTAGAGACCAGGTCAATGCCATACAGAGTTCTAGCAGCAGACACATCTCTACAACAACTGTTAAGAGGAGACTTTGTGCAGCAGGCCTTCATGGTAAAATAGCTGCTAGTAAACCACTGCTAAGGACAGGCAACAAGCAGAAGAGACTTGTTTGGGCTAAAGAACACAAGGAATGGACATTAGACCAGTGGAAATCTGTACTTTGGTCTGATGAGTCCAAATTTGAGATCTTTGGTTCCAACCACCGTGTCTTTGTGCGACTCAGAAAAGGTGAAAAGATGGATTCTACATGCCTGGTTCCCACCGTGAAGCATGGAGGAGGTGTGATGGTGTGGGGTGCTGTGCTAGTGATACTGTTGGGGATTTATTCAAAATTGAAGGCATACTGAACCAGCATGGCTACCACAGCATCTTGCAGCGGCATGCTATTCCATCCGGTTTGCGTTTAGTTGGACCATCATTTATTTTTCAACAGGACAATGACCCCAAACACACCTCCAAGCTGTGTAAGGGTTATTTGACCAAGAAGGAGAGAGATGGGGTGTTATGCCAGATGACCTGGCCTCCACAGTCACCAGACCTGAACCCAATCGAGATAGTTTGGGACGAGCTGGAATGCAGAGTGAAGGCAAAAGGGCCAACAAGTGCTAAGCATCTCTGGGAACTCCTTCAAGATTGTTGCAAGACCATTTACGGTGACTACCTCTTGAAGCTCATCAAGAGAATGCCAAGAGTGTGCAAAGCAGTCATCAACGCAAAAAGTGGCTACTTTGAAGAACCTAGAATATAAGACATATTTTCAGTTGTTTCACACTTTTTTGTTAAGTATATAATTCCACATGTGTTAATTCATAGATTTGATGCCTTCAGTGTGAATGTACAATTTTCATAATCATGAAAATACAGAAAAATCTTTAAATGAGAAGGTGTGTCCAAACTTTTGGTCTGTACTGTACATACATATACAGGGTGGTTCAAAAGTAGGTGGACAGAAAGTGTAATAAGGTTATGAAGGGGGGAGATTTATCAAACACTAAATTGCAGCCGCCTGTCTGGATCATCCTCTAATAAACCATGAATTAGACGTGGACGATAAGCTTTCCACCCAATAGATTTCAGGATTCGCATGATAGAAGCTCGTGAAATTCCCAATTCCAAAGAGGCTCTTCTGGTGGACTTTTTTGAACTCTGAACAAATGTTTCAGGAACAAGTTGTTTATTATCTTCTGTACAGACTGTTTTGGGTCGACCAGTTTTTGGAGCATTAACCGGTTCCCGACCGCCCACTGTAGATAAACGTCGGCGCTTGCCGGGCTCTGTGCAGTGCTGACGTTTAAAAACGGTGGGTGGTCTCGCAGTGCTCAGGACCCCCAGGGTCCTGCAAGCACTGCGATTCCGGTGCAGAGCGTTAGCTCTGACAGGGTACATCATCGGGACCTGATTAGATCAGGTCCCAGTGATGTTAACCCTTTGCTGTCTTCTATATGCTGTGATCTATAGTGATCACGGCATATAGGAGACAGCAGGAAGAGAGGGGGTCGTCTTACTTACCTCCGAAGACCTCCGTTTCGTTTGAGGACCTGGGGTTGCTATGGCAGCTGGAGGTCACATGACCGCCTCCAGCTCTGCCATATATGGTGTCCTTCCTGTCTGACTTCAGCCTGTATGTAGCTGAAGTCAGACAGGAGACTCTGACTGAAACAGTCAGTGAAGATCTCATATAATGTAATATATGTGTATTACATTACATGAGATCAGTGATCAGAAAAATAAAAATTAATGTCCCATACAGAGACTAAGTAAAAATGTAAAAAAAAGTAAAAAAAAAGTTTTTAAACTATTAAAAAAAAAATCACAAAATAAATAAAAATAAATAAAATATTAAAACCAATAAATCCGTAAATTATTACAAAACCAAAAAAAGTACACATATTTGGTATCGCCGCGTCCGAAACAACCCGAGCTATAAAACTGTCACACTAATTAACTCCTTCTGTGCACACCGTAATAAAAATAAATAAAAAACGAAGCAAAAAAATATGCTTTTTCATCATATCGCCAAACAAAAAGTGGAAAAAAATGCGATCAAAAAGCAGAATAGAAATAAAAATGGTACCACTGAAAACGTCATCTTGTTCCGCAAAAAAAAGCCGCCATACAGCTCCATCAGCCAAAAAATAAAAAAGTTATAGCGCTCAGAATAAAGCAATGCAAAAAAAATATTTTTTTTTCTATAAAATTGTTTTATTGTGTAAAAGCGCCAAAACATGAAAAAAATACAGTAAGTGTAGTATCGCGGTAAACGTACTGACCCGAAGAATAACGCTGCATGATCACTTTTACCACACGCAGAACGGCATAAAAAAAAACTCAAAAAACAATTCCTGAAGTGTTTGTTTTTGTTAACTTTACCTCCCAAAAAACGGAATAGAAAGCGAATAGAATGTCACGTGCCCAAAAATGGTTCCAATAAAAATTTCAACTCGTCCCGCAAAAAACAAGCCATCACATGACTCTGTCGGCCGAAATATGGAAAAATTATAGCTCTCAAAATATGGTGATGCAAAAACTAGATTTTGCAAAAAAAGCGTATTTTAGTGTGTGACAGCTGTCAGTCATAAAAACCCGATATAAATCTGGTATCTCTGTAATCGCACCGACCCGAAGAATAAAGTAATCTAATCAGTTATATCACACTAGGAACGGCATAAAAATAAATTAAACAAATATTATTCACCTGCTACTGATTTGTTTATTATGTCTCCCAAAGATCCCAGTAAGGCTCTGCTCACATTTATCCTGTGCTCTGCGCTGAGCACTTACACCAGAGTTTCCGTGTAAATCTCTGAAATACGTGATTCAGCCAGAACCCATGATGGAAGATTCCCTGTAATGAGGCAGATATAGGCCACTGTGGATGCCGTCTAGCCTGGGATCCCACGGTGTCATTTGTTTTAGGCGTGCATAAAAGTGCGGTTAGCCACAGTTTTGTGCACTTCTGAAAAAAAGGACACCACTAAACAGAGGCCAGACGGAGTCCAGAGTAACTCTGCTGCCTCATTACAGTGAATGGATCCTGCAGGGGTTTCATCTGAATTACATCACTTGGAAAATTAGATGGAAACCCCGATGTAAGTGCTCAGCCTAGAGCGCCGGATAAATGTTACGTAAAATGTTCCCAATAAAAGCTTCAACTCAGTCCTCAAAAAAAGCTAGTCCCCACTCAGGTCCATCATCTGTTAAAAATATAAGGGACTTCCAAGTTACTGGTAGCAGAAAGGCTCTGGAAAAGCAAAATGGTCCTTGCCCCCCAAAAGAAATTCAGAAAATTTTGTGCTCCCAAATCCAAATGCCTATTCTACAATAATTTGTTCTCCAATTGTCAAATAGCGCTCCTTCCCCCTCAAATCTCACCGTATGGCTAAGTGGTACGATACAGCCACATATGGGGTATTGACACTTTTAGAAGAAATTGTGTGACACATTTTGGCACCATTTTTACCCATTGCCCTGTTTGAAAATGTAAAATCTGAGGGTAAAACATTTTTTTGTGGTAAAAATATAATTATGATTTTTTCACTGACCAATGGTATAAATTTAAAAATTAAAAAATACTCACTACTTCCCTAGATGAATTCCTTGAGAGGTGTAGTTTACAAAATGGGGTCATTTGTGGAGGTTTCTGCTGTTTTGGCATGTCAGCGACTCTTCAAATGTGACATGGTGTCTGCTGCCTATCCCAGCCAACATAGCGCTTCTTTCTCTTCCGAACCCTGCCGTACACCAAAGCAGTGGTTTTCCCCCACATATGGAGTATCGGCGTACTCAGGAGAAATTGTACAACAAATTTCATGGTGCAATTTATCCTGTTACCCTTATGATAATGCAAAATTAGGGAATGAAAAACATTTTTTATGGGAAAAATGTGAAAATTTTATTTTTACAGCTCAATATTATAAACTTCTGTGAAGCACCTTGGGGTTCAAGGTGCTCACCACACATCTAGATAAGTTCCCTAAGGGGTCTAGTTTCCAAAATGGTGGCACTTGTGGGGGGTTTCCACTGTTTAGGCACATCAGGAGCTCTCCAAACGCAACATGGCGTCCGCTAATTATTCAGACAAATTTTACATTCAAAAAGTCTAATGGCGCGCCTTCCCTTCCGAACCCTGCCGTGCGCCCAAACAGTGGTTTTCCCTCACATATGGGGTATCAGCACGCTCAAGAGAAATTGCACAAAAAAATTTGGGGTCCATTTTTTCATGTTACCCCTGTGAAAATAAAAAAATTGGGTCTAAAGTAACATTTTTGTGAAAAAAGTTAAATGTTAATTTTTTTCTTCCACATTCCAAAAATTCCTGTGAATCACCTGAAAGGTTAATAAAGTTCTTGAATGTGGTTTTGAGCACCTTGAGGGGTGCAGTTTTTAGAATGGTGTCACTTTTGGGTATTTTCTGTCATAAAGACCCCTCAAAGTGACTTCAAATGTGATGTGGTCCCTAAAAAAATGGTTTTGTAAATTTTGTTGGAAAAATGAGAAATCGCTGGTCAACTTTTAACCCTTATAGCTCCCTAACAAAAAAAAAATTTGGGTTCCAAAATTGTGCTGATGTAAAGTAGACATGTGGGAAATGTTATTTATTAACTATTTTGTGTGACATATCTCTCTGATTTAAGGGCATGAAAATTCAAAGTTTGAAAATTGCAAAATTTTCAAAATTTTCGACAAATTTCCGATTTTTTCACAAATAAACGCAAGTGATATCGAAGAAATTTTACCACTATCATGAAGTACAATATGTCACGAAAAAACAATCTCAGAATCAGGGGAATACGTTGAAGCGTTCCAGGGTAATTACTTCATAAACTGGCAGTGGTCAGAATTGAAAAAATTGGCCCGGTCACGAAGGCAAAAACAGGCTCTGGCGCGAAGTGGTTAAGGATTGAGCCAGTGGCATTGAATTTGTCACAAATGCGGTAAATGGTTTGTCTCTTTGGGGCTTTAGTACCAAATGTTTCAACCCAATTTGCTCTAACGGTTTCAGCATTTTCAGATTTCCAATACTCTGTTAAAATCCACTTTCTTTGATCTGTATTTAAATTATTTGCCATTATGTGTTATCTAAATTATCTGAAAAGAAAACAGATTTGGGGGAGATCTATCTGTGAAACTGGCTCAGTTGCCCTTAGCAACCAATCAGATTCCACCTTTCATTTTCCAAAGAGTCTGTGAGGAATGAAAAGTGGAATATGATTGGTTGCTAAGGGCAACTGAGCCAGTTTCACTTTATACCATGTTTGATAAATCTCCCCCTTCATAACCTTAATACTAGGGTTGAGCGAGTATGTTCTGTTCCGAGTATGCTCGGGCCGAGCTCCGAGTATTTATAGCTGCTCGGTGATATGTTTGAATCGCTCCCGTGTGCATGATTTGCAACTGTTTGACAGTTTTATTACATGTGAGGAATGTGTAAGAAATAGACATTCCTCACATGTAGTAAAGCTGTCAAACAGTTGCAAATCATGCACACGGGAGTGATTTAACCTCATCACCGAGCAGCTATAAATACTCGGAGCTCGGCCCGAGCATACTCGGCGAAAGGGTTAATAGAACATACTCGCTCAACACTACTTATTATACTTTCTATCCACCTACTTTTGGACCACCCTGTAATAAATATATATATATATATATATATATATATATATATATATATATATATATATATATATATATATATATATATATATATATATATATATATATATATATATATATATATTTATATATTTACTTTTTTTTTTTTTGTTCCTTATTTTTTGCCTAAAATACAAAGGAAATGTGTCATCTTTAACTTTAGGTCTTTTAGAGATAATTTCATCTTTAACTTGCTGAACTGTTCACAACAACAGTAATTTTGACCAGGGGAGCCCAAACTTTAACATGCCACTGTAGCAACACGTCTATTTTGCTGCAAAAATTACAACTTAAAAAGAAAAAAAAAAGTGAGGGGGCAATTGTAACGTTGTATTAACAATTCTTTATACCAAAAATTAGGCTGAGTTCACACGATGCGTATTTCATGCGTTTCCGAGGCGTTTTTGCAGTTGCGTAAACGCCGCGGAAACGCATGGTAGAAGGGAAGCAATGTTCCCCAATTGAAATCCGCATGTGCTGTGCCCATGATGCGGATTTTTCCGCAGCGTTAACGCTGCGGTCAAAAATCCGCAGCATGTCAATTAATTTTGCGGAAACGCGGCGATTTCGCCGCCATTGACTTGCATTAGAACGCGCCAATTCCGCAAGACAGCATTTGTACTTGCGTAATTGGTGCGTTCTAATGTGCGGATGGTACCCGGGTGTGGAGGAGAGGAGACTCTCATCCACACTCAGGTACCATTAAAAAAGCTGTAAAAGAAGAATAAAATAAAAAATAAATGTTTTCTTACCTTCTGTCGGCCCGCGCAGCGCTCCCGCTTGGTTCCCGGCACTTGCAGTGAGTTGTAGGACCTGCGGTGACGTCAGAGTCATGTGACGGGTCACGTGACGCTGACGTCGGCAGGTCTTTCAATTCAAAGTTGCCGGCGAGGGAGAACAGATTGAGCAGGACAGCGCGGGCCATCGGAGGTAAGTATATACACTCTCTCGGGTCACACTGTATAAATCCATGCTGTTTGCATGGATTTATATAGTGTGACCTAGTTATCAAGCACTTTCCAGGTGATGCTAACATCGCCTGGAAAGCGCTTGTCAATCTGCATGCGGAAACGCATGTGAATCTGCATGTGGATCCGCATGTATTCTGCAGGAAAAACACATGCACAATCTGCATGCGTTTTTTCTGCCAGGGAGATGCAGAAATGATGCAGAAATTTTCTGCTTCATTTCTGCATCGTGTGCACATACCCTTAGTGTTCATTATAAAGAAAATTAACACTGGCTGATAGCTGGCATAGATTTCAGTTTGTGGCACACTGATAGCCAAAGAAGCGCCAAATGTAATAGATTTGGAGCATTTTACTACAGTGCTTTTTTGTGAGCAAATTTCCTCCCCATAAAAAAAAAAGTTTTCTTTGTAGCTAATGTTGCATTTTTCAGCTTTCATTGCCATTTCAGAGCACATCACCTCATATAAAAAAAAAAAGAAAGTTAAGAGTAAATATGTTAGGCTATTTTCTCACATGTTGTGTTTTTTTTACATCAGAAATCTGCAGCAAAACTGATCTCTGGCAGGAAATCAGCTAAGTCAAAAACGCAGGTTATGTTGCGTTTTTTGTTGTTGTTTTTTTAAGCTTTTTTTACTGTCCTTCTATCTCTATTTATGCATCTACATAAAGTCCTGTGAAAAAAAAAGAACCCCATTCTATTTTGCCATCAAAAACGCTGAAAAAAATTTACCTGCGTTTTTTCAGCGTTTTTTTCACCACCCATCACTTCCTATGGGTGAAAAAACGCTGAAAGAAGTGACATGCTCTGAAAATACGCAGCAAAAAAAAAAAAAAAGCAACATATTTGAACAGAGAATTCTGATTTCTCATAAACTTTGCTGGTACTGGAAAACGCAGCTGAAAATTTGCATAAAAATCTGCAACAAAATACGCTTAAGATCCCAATGTGTGTGAACATAGCCTTAGGCTGTGTGCCCACTATGCGTTTTTTTTTTCAAACTATTTTTATTGATTTTCAAACAGTACAAATAGGTTCGATTCAATTACATGTCATAAATTACAAATTGTTACTTGTTATAGCTTTTATATTCCTCTTAATGTGTGAATGACATGATACATCAAGAATTTATATTTTAAATTCAAGCTTTGATTATTATTTTTTATTAACTCTCCCCCCCCCCCCTTCTTCCACCCACCCCCTCTGCATTATCTCCCCGAAGGAAAACAACAAAAATGAAAAAAACAATAACAGAAGAACTAGAGTCTATGGAATAGGGACACAACCTTCAATGCATTTAAGGAGATACCATTTGGTGTCTTTTAATTGGGTTTTCAAACTGTCCCTAACGGTTGGAAACAGAATGGGAACAAGGAAAGACCAAGTCGTGAGAAATCTTCCTGTTAATCTTTCCTTATCAGTTAATGTTTCCAGCCACTCCATTTTGAATAAAAACATTATTTTAGTCTGTATCAGCGATTGGGATGGAATGTTCGGGTTCAACCAGTTATGTAGTATGCTTTTCCTGACCGCTGATGCCCATATTACCAATAACTGCTTTTATATGTTTGGGTAAAGATTTCTGGCCCTCTTCTAATAAATTGAAGATTGCCCACTGTGGTGTAAGTGGAAAAGTAATATGAAGAGTATTTTGTAATTTTATGTGGGTTTCATGCCACAAATCCTGTATCTTTGAGCAGCTCCAAAGGCGATGAAATATGTCCGTGTTGGGTATTCCACATTTTGAGCATGTATATGGTGTTGCAGGTGTCATTTTAGCCTGTTTTGCTGGAGTTATGTAAGCCCTATGGAGGATCAATAGAGCCATGTCTGTATAACTATTGTAAGAACTATGCGTTATTTAAGCGCTTCCGCTGTGCACATGCTGCATTAGTTTCCGCTGCAGATTATCATTGCGGAAAAATCTGCAGCACTACCAATTATTTTGCGTAAGTGTGGCATTTTTGCCGCCATTGACTTGCATTGAATCGCTTAATATCCCCATGACTCTCCTCCAGACCCGGGTACAATAGTACCTGAAAAAAAAAAAAAAGATTTTAAAATAAAAAAATAAACATTATACTCACCTTCTGATGGCGCCTGGTCTCCTTAGCGATGCGTCCTGGTTCCCCGGCAGCTCGCGATGGTCTAAAAGTACCTTCCATAACGTCATTTAGTCATGTGATGGGTCACATGACTAAATGACGTCATGGATGGTCCTTTTAGACCACCGCGAGCCGCCCAATACACTGGGCGCACCGGACAAGGAGACCGGGGGCCATCAGAAGGCGAGTATAATGTTTATTTTTTACCATTCTTTTACTATTAACTTGGTCACACTATATAAATCTATGCCGGTTGCATGGATTTATATAGTGTGACCAAGTTGTCAAGCACTTTTCCAAGTGATGCTAAAATCGCTTGGAAAAGCGCTTGACAATCTGCATGCGAAATCGCATGAGAAAAACGCGGGACATACGCTTGTCCCTGTAATCCGCATGCGTTTTTTCTGCCAGGGAGATGCACAAACGCTCAGGAAAAAATCCGGAGCATTTCTGCATCGTCGGCACATAGCCTTACTTTGCAAATATCGGTAAATCTTTCTCACGTGGTTCAGCCTGAGGGAATTCCATTAGAACTGGTATCAATGTCTATGTGACACATTTTATCACAAACGTAGAATAGAAGTCAAACTCGACAATATTTTAGCAGAACAATTGTATGAATTGATGCACGACCTGTTAGCATCTGTAAAAGCCAAATATGTTTTGTAAAAAAAATAATTCTTCAATAATCCTATTTTGCAGGATCGGTTTGTGATGAGCTAGATGACTGAGGTATCAGTAGGATGGACTGATGATTATTTTTCACTGTTCTCTACTGCACACAACCAGCGGCAGAAAACAAATTGCTCTACAATACACATTATTGATCAAGTGAAAAGACCCAACAGCAAACCCAGCCGTTAAAACTGCTTCGCTATAACAGGAAAAGACAAAAAAAAAACGCAAAACAAAAAACGTATGTACCTTGTATCTGAATGATTATTAATCACTCATGCACAGATTCTTCTTTTAATTTTTCATACATTTACAAAGACATACAGCTGTGTATAGTGGAGATTATGCACTTACCAGTAGATTTCTATTTCTGGGATCTAATAAATACCAGGGTTTAAGCTGAGCTGCTTTTTTGACTTAAGATTTTTACACAGTCAGCATCTTACAACAGGGCATGCTGTAATACCAAAATGGAAACTACTTATTCAACACTTCACTCATGGAAATAGCAGATCATACATAGTAGACGGACAACCATGTTAATTCAGCCTGGAGGTAACATTTCCACAATAAACAAGCATTGCATTGACTATTTCAATTTTTTAATAAACACAGCAGCTTCGCAAAATTAGATTGTATGGTACATTTATTGAACCGCTGATTTCATTTCACAGCCTACACTGGGGAAGTAAATACTGGCAGAGCACGAACTACAAAGTAGCCGAAGGCATAAACCAAAGTATGAAGACCTCTTTGAATCAGAAAAAAGGGTATATTCATACAATTTATAAAAAGCCTTACTATAATGTATCACACTATTAATTTACTGTCTGCCAGGAAAGTAAATACAAATGATACAAGTGGTACTTTAATAAACGCTTAAAGAGAAACAATTTGTGATTATTTGAGAAGCTGAATAGAGTTAATCTGACTTGAAGCTAAAATAGATGTATACAGATAAAGGAGTATTTCAACCAATTTAATGTATCTGCTACCTACTGTGCTTTTTCAGCTGGTGTAAAACCAAATTGTTCCAATTCCATTTTACTTCACTGAAGACATTAAAGACAAGAGAAAATGTCTCAAATAATGTAAGTGGCAAGAAAATGTTTTGCAGCGTACAGGATTGTTACCATAACATTATTATGGCATAAAGTTGTGTTAGAATTGGAGCATTGCCACCCAAAACGTAAAAATAGCAATATACTACTTTATCCAAAGTCAGCACAATAACTAAAGCTTTCTGCTCTTTACTTAAAGAGGTGGTCCACTACATTGTATAATACCCCTCATCTTTTTTAACAAAAGTATTTTTCTACATAAGATCGGCTTCCAAATGTGCCTGAGAGCGCTATCGCTGACCGCACAGTCCGCATCACATGACCCCATCTGAAGTCGCCGCTCACATCCGATGAGGTCATGTCAACTTCCGGATTTCCTGGATTCCCCCAGGAGTGACCCAGTAGCACACACTCCCCCCTGATTCACTGGGCTGTAGGCGGCGTTTCACCGCACGTCACAGTCCAGTATCCAGCACGCACTTTTGGCCAATGAAAGCAGAGGGGAAAGGGAAAGCGCCTGCTGGATACTGGGCTGTGAACTGCAGCGAAACGTCACCCACAGCCCAGTTAAAAGGTGTAAATCGATGGGGGCATTCATGTGCCTTTAACAGCAGCGGGTGGATTGGAGATCCGCCCGCGGCTGTTCTCCTGTTGGATGCCGCTGTCCATCTGTGACATCAGCATTGACAGTGCACCAGCAGGGAGGGAGGGGGAGTGCTGTTCTATTCGCCCATCAGCATACCCGTGACATGATCACGGAGTGCTGATGGGTTGTAATGACCGCAGGGGGTCTGCTGAACAGTCATGACGGTACTCTTGTGAAAGCCAGCTTGTGGCTGGAGTTCATAGGAAACTGTGATTTTTGATATATACAGCAATACTATGGTCCACTACTCGGACAACCTCTTAAAAACTGTATTCCCCAGTGTAAAATAAATACAACATATACTCACCTACTCCACAGACGTAGCAGTATCAGCGCCGGCTCTCCCAGGGCTCGCATGACTTAGTTACACCAGGTCAACACTACAGTCAATCAATCAACAGTGGCTGATCGTCTGCTGCGCTTACGCTCCCCTAAGACTAACTTTGGACGTCTGAAGGAAGTGTGAGAACTGTAGCCCATTAGTGGCCACTGATTGTTATGCCATGTGAGCACTATGTTATGATCTGCAACAAGTACTAAGGAAAGATAGGGGAAAGCTGTCCCTACAGTAAGACTAAGCAGAATCCCTACGATGTAGCGGGCTGCCTGTTCCTAGCGAACAGACCCGCCTTAGTCCTCGGCTAGTCTGAAAGAAGACCTAGAGCAATAAGGGGAGGGGTCCCTAAAAGAACTAAGGACTGGGAGAAAAAAGGGACACCTCCTAAACAGAGAAGTTGTTGCAGAACACAAAAAGGAACTAGAGGTCCCAGAAAGACCAAGCAAACTGACAGAGAAAGGCACCGAAGCACCTGGCTAGAGAGACCGTCAAACACTGAAGTCCAGCACAGCCAAAAGGGAGGAGCTGGAATATAAAGGCAGATGGTCACGTGACCAAAAAACACAAGATGGAAAAAAACAAACAGGAGGGTTCTAACAGTACACCCTCTTTTATGAGGATCCTCCAGGCTCAGGCCGGAAACCTCTTGTGGAAAGCTTTAACAAGCCTAGGAGCAGAGACATCATCCGTCCTTACCCAGGAGTTGTCTCCGGGACCGAAACCCTTCCAGGAGACAAGATACTGTAATCTCCCTCTATGCCATCTAGAATTCAAGATACGAGAAATATCATATTCGCTGTCTTCCACCACAGGAGGAACTGTGACAGTGGCATCCCTATCTGACACATCAGCCTTTTTCAACAAAGAAACATGAAACACAGGATTAATCTTCCAGGAAGCAGGGACATCCAACCTAACAGCAGACGGGTTAACAACCTGAAGCACTTTAATTGGTCACAATGACCCACAAACTTAGGACCCAGTTTTTTTTAGAGGGAATCTTCAACCGCAGGTTCTTTAAGGACAACCAAGCCATGTCACCCACGGTAAACAAAACCTCCTTACGTTTCCTGTCAAAATACTTCTTGGACTTCTTGTTAGCCTCTTGAAGGTTGCTACGTACATTAGTCCAAACTCTCTCCAAATCACTGGAAAAAATTCTCCTCCTCCGGCACCGCCGACCCCAATTTGGAGAACGAACCAAAAGACGGATGTCTCCCAGTACAACAAAAAAGGAGAACACCCAGCAGAGGAGGATGTATGATTGTTAAGAGCAAATTCCACAAGAGGTAGAAACTCAGACCACACCTATTGATTGTCTGCCACAAAACAACACAAAAACTGTTCTACATCCTGGTTCTTTCTTTCTTTCAGTCTGTCCATTAGACTCAGGATGATACCCAGACGAAAATGACAAATGGACTCCCAACCTGTCACAAAAAGCACGCCAAAAGGGAGCCACAAACTGAGGTCCTCTATCAGAAACAATATCCGTGGGAAAGCCATGAAGCTTGACAATTTCCTTAACAAACGCCTTAGCAGGGCAACTTAATGAATGGAACCAAATGATACATCTTACTAAAACAGTCCACGACCACCCAGATGACAGTAAAACCCTCGGACACAGGAAGATCAGTAATAAAATCCATTGTGAGATGCGTCCAAGGTGCACTAGGAACCTCCAGAGGGCAAAGCAACCCCGCAGCAGGAGTATGTGAAGCCTTTGACCTAGCACACACAGTACATTGACGCACCCACTTGATGACTTCTTTCTGCCATCCAGGCCACCAAAAACTGCGACTGATAAGTCTCTTAGTCTCAGAAATTCCTGGATGACCTGCCAACCGAGACTCATGACACTCCACAAACAAATTTCTCCTAAAGGTTCTAGGCATGAACAACCTCCCATGGGGAGTGTTAAATGGGGCATCATCTTGAGCTTTCAGAATCCCATCCTCCAAAACGGAGTCCAATGCCGCCACCACAACTCCTTTCTGTAAAATGCTCTCCTCCTTCTCGGCACCGACCGTAGGAGAGAAGCTGCGAGATAAAGCATCGGCTTTAACATTCTTAGTACCAGGGATATGGGTAACAGAAAAATGAAACAGAGAAAAAAAAAAAGTGCCCACCTAGCTTGAAGGGCATTCAAGCGCTTGGCAGCATCCAGATAGATCAAATTCTTATGATCTGTGAAAACCTGAACAGGAAATCTAGTGCCTTCCAAACAATGACGCCAATGTTCAAACGCGAGTTTAATAGCCAGCAACTCCCGATTTCCAACATCATAATTCAGTTCGGTTTCCGAAATTTTTTTCGAAAAGAAGGCACAAGGATGTACCCCATCCCTGTTCTCCTGAGACAAAACTGCTCCGACCCCCACCGATGAAGCATCGACCTCGACCAAAAAAGGCTTGGTCTCATCAGGCTGCATTATGATAGGGGCAGAACTGAACCTCTCTTTGAGATACTTAAACGCTTCAATGGTCTCAGTAGTCCACTGGACCGTATTTGCACCTTTCCTGGTGAGATCGGTTAGAGGTTTAACAATTACAGAAAAGTTCTTAATGAATTTCCTGTAATAATTAGCAAAACCCAAAAATCTCTGTATAGATTTCAAACCAATAGGCCTAGGCCAATCCTGCACAGCCTGAACCTTCACCAGGTCCATCTCAAAGCCCTCGCTGGAGACAATGTAGCCCAAAAAACTAATTTTCTGCACAGCGAACTCACATTTCTCCAGCATAGCAAAGAGTGAATTATCACTCAATAACTGCAAAACTTCACGTACACTCTGCCAATGGGACTCCAGATCTGGCGAATAAATCAAAATGTCATCCAAATACACAACCACATTCATACCAATCAAAGGTCTCAGGAAGTCATTAATAAGGTTCTGAAAAAATGCAGGTGCATTGGTAAGACCAAAAGGCATCACCAGATTCTCAAAATGACCTACTAGAGTGTTAAAAGCAGTTTTCCATTCATTACCCTCCTTCACTGGTAACAAATTGTATGCCCCCTGGAGATCAATTTTAGAGAACCACTTGGCCTCCACTAACTGGTTAAACAAGTCAGGAATTAACGGCAATCTTATTAATTTCACAAAAATCCAGACATGGACGTAAACCCCCGTCTTTTTTTTTAACAAAGAAAAATCCAACTGCCACAGGCGACTTAGAAGGTCTAATGTGACCAGCAGCCAGGCTAGTCTGTATGTTTTCCTCCAAGGCCTTTCTTTCAGGGATAGTCAGATTAAACAAGCAACTCTTGGGAAGAGTAGCTCCCGGAACAAACTCAATGGCGCAATCATAATCCCTATGAGGTAAAATTTGCGACTCCTCCTCCGAAAAAACCCTCCAAAAATCTTGAATAGGTACCGGTAATTCCCCTTTTTCCACGGCCGCAATGCGACCAATACAACATTTATCATAGCACTTCGGACTCCAAAACTTAATCACATTAGTAGACCAGTCCAACAAAGGATTGTGCAGTTTTAACCAAGGCAATCCTAGAACAACCGGAGAGGGTAAATTATCTAAAACAACCAAGTCCAAAATTTCTTGGTGAACTCCATTGATAGTGAGGGGAACTGCAGCAACCTTGTGAGCAATGCATTTCAAGGGAGTGTTATCAATTGCAATCACAGAAATAGGTGATGACAAAAGGTTTGGATTTCAATTTAAGCTTTTCCAAAAACCCTTTATCAATCACATTAAGTGTTGAACCACAATCCACAAATACCTGAAATTCAATAAAATCTCCCAGCAGAGTAGTACTCCCAGAAAGAAATATTCCTGCAGAGCGTAAACAAGCTATACGGGCGTACCTGACCTTTTTTTTCTCTTTACTTAAGCGAAGCTCACAATACTTAATCAAATGGTCAGCTTTACCACAATAAAGACACAATCTCTCAGCGAACCTCCGGTCTCTTTCGTGACAGCGGAGTGACATCGCCCCAACCTCCATCGGTTCTCCGCCGTCAGAGCAGATTTTCTGGGGACTAGGACCTGACATTACAGGAGTCTTTACCTCATTCAGCCTGAACCTCAGCATCCTGTCCACACGAACAGCTATTTGCATGGCATCCTGCAGAGTCTCAGGTGCAGGGAATGCAATTAGCAGATACTTAACCCTTTCACCAAGACCAGCAAGAAAAACATTTCAGAGCAGGATCATTCCATAAGACTTCTGAAGCCCATCTTCTGAAGTGTGTGCAATAATTTTCAACATCATCTGACCCCTGATTCAAACGCCTGAGTTCAGCCTCAGCAGATGAGATTCTATCAGAATCGTCATATAATAGACCCATAGCAGAAAAAAAATCTTCTACAGACCCTAAGCATGGATCATTAGGTTGGAAAGAAAAGGCCCACCCCTGTGGTTCATTGCGCAAAAGTGACATAATAAAACCAATGCGCTGTGATTCATTCCCAGAGGACCATGGTCTCAAACAAAAATATAACAAACAAGCATTTTTAAAGGAAAACAAATCTTGCCGTTTACCATAAAAAATATCAGGCAGTCCTACCTTGGGTTCCACAAAATGCGCTCCAGAACAGCTACTCACGTGTTGCTGTAGCTCGACCACCTCCCGAGACAATCCCTGCAAACATTGAGCGAAATCCTGGACGGAAACAATACTGATCCACCGAATTTCTTTCCTTTTAGTTTTTTGGGCTGCACTCACTGTTATCATGTGCAACAAGTACTAAGGAAAGATAGGAGAAAGCTGTCCCTACAGTAAGACTAAGCTGAATCCCTACGATGTAGCGGGCTGCCTGTTCCTAGCGAACAGACCCGTCTTAGTCCTCGGCTAGTCTGAGCGAAGACCTATAGCAATAAGGGGAGGGGTCCCTAAAAGAACTAAGGACTGGGAGAAAAAAGGGATACCTCCTAAACAGAGAAGTTGTTGCAGAACACAAAGAGACAAACTGACAAAAGGAACTAGAGGTCCCAGAAGGACCAAGCGAACTGACAGAGAAAGGCACCGAAGCACCTGGCTAGAGAAACAGTCAAACACTGAAGTCCAGCACAGCCAAAAGGGCGGAGCTGGAATATAAAGGCAGATGGTCACGTGACCGCAAACACAAGATGGAAAAAAACAAACAGGAGGGTTCTAACACACTGCAGCCAATGTCATGCAAGCCTTAGAGGAGACGTGGTGCCAAAATCGCTGGAACATCGCCAGTGGAGGTGATGTGAGTAAATGGTATTTTTACACTGGTGAATACAGTATTTAAGAAGGGATTGTCCAAGTACCGTAGTGGCAACCCCTTAATCTTTACAAGAAACATCTACTTACATAGTTACATAGGTTGAAAAAAGACCTAGGTCCATCAAGTTCAACATTCCTCCACCAAATTGTACATTTTGTCACTAAATTAACTGTAACCCACAATGTTATGTGTATAGAGGAAATCATCCAGCCCTTTTTTAAAATCTGTTAGTGTCTGCCATTACTACCTCTTGTGGTAGGGCATTCCAGTCTGACTGTAAAGAACCCTTTCCTATTTAGCTGCCAGAATTGCCTTTCTTCCACCCGTAATGAGTGGCCCCTGGTCCTTAGTATGGTGTTTAAAAAATGTCCCCCTAGAAAGCAACTCATTTCAGGCATTGCTTAACGGCCGTTAGTTTACACTGCCATATTTTCTAATAGGCACCCATTACTGTTTAATAGCACACCATACTACCTATACTATCCTATACATGACAATGAGGGGGATGAGCAAGAGCAAGCCTTGGCTAACACCATTTAGAAGTAAATTCCCTTCTCTCCTTTTCCAAATTTCAGTCTACTTGATTTGAAAGTAGTCTGCAGTTGGGCATGACAAATATGCAGTAGACAAGATTCTGATGGCAAATTTCTAACTGCAATCAACAGCAGAGGAAAGAAACAAATTGGGACAATGTGAGCACTTATTGGACAGTGTAAGGCTACACAGCAACAAATGCTATTAGCAGAGTGGTGACACTCGTTTCCTAATATATTTAGACATTTTCAGGAGGAATAATAGAATAAAGTTGAACTACAGTTTTCTCCAGTATTTTCTTTTCATTGAACATAGAGAACAGACTTGCCAGGAAAGCCATAAGGTCCTCTTTAATACCATTATTAGGGCATGTCATTTGAGCAAATATGGCTGCATTTTCTGTTGTTCAAATGCAAAGAAATCTACAAAATTCTCCTTCTGCATTACAGCAGTTGAAGTTTGCAGCGAATATCCGCAGCATAAACGAACTGGCGGCGGATCTCAAAATTGAAGTACCAGTCAATTTACACAGCAGGTTTCCTCCGCAGCGTGAATGAAATGTAATAAAATTTGCTCCATATCTGAACTGTGCACACACACCCTCAAAATGCATAGCCGCCAAAAAAAAAAATTGAAGTAAAACAAAAATTGCGTACCACAGAAATATATACGGTACATCCCTGGAAGACTATTTTTTCCCTTACCCAGTCACTCACTACCTGGTATTTTATGGTTTCTAAATTGTCTAGTGGCAGATGTGTAATGTTTTAAATGGTCTTATCTTTAAACTTTCCATAAGGCTGTGTTCACACGATGCGTATTTCATGCGTTTCCGCGGCGTTTTTGCAGTTGCGTAAACGCCGCGGAAACGCATGAAAAACGCATGGTAGAAGGGAAGCAATGTTCCCCAATGGAAATCCGCATGTGCTGTGCCCATGATGCGGATTTTTCCGCAGCGTTAACGCTGCGGTCAAAAATCCGCAGCATGTCAATTAATTTTGCGTAAACGCGGCGATTTCGCCGCCATTGACTTGCATTAGAACGCGCCAATTCCGCAAGACAGCATTTGTACTTGCGTAATTGGTGCGTTCTAATGTGCGGATGGTACCCGGGTGAAGAGGAGAGGAGAGTCTCATCCACACCCAGGTACCATTAAAAAAGCTGTAAAAGAAGAATAAAATAAAAAATAAATGTATTCTTACCATCTGTCGGCCCGCGCAGCGCTCCTGCTTGGTTCCCGGCACTTGCAGTGAGTTGTAGGACCTGCAGTGACGTCAGAGTCATGTGACGGGTCACGTGACGCTGACGTCGGCAGGTCTTTCAATTCAAAGTTGCCGGCGAGGGAGAACAGATTGAGCAGGACAGCGCGGGCCATCGGAGGTAAGTATATACACTCTCTCGGGTCACACTATATAAATCCATGCTGTTTGCATGGATTTATATAGTGTGACCTAGTTATCAAGCACTTTCCAGGTGATGCTAACTAACATCGCCTGGAAAGCGCTCGTCAATCTGCATGCGGAAACGCATGTGAATCTGCATGTGGATCCGCATGTATTCTGCAGGAAAAACGCATGCACAATCTGCATGCGTTTTTTCTGCCAGGGAGATGCAGAAATGATGCAGAAATTTTCTGCTTCATTTCTGCATCGTGTGCACATACCCTTAAGTGTATTTCAGATAAGAACTGAAGAAAATGCACTTTTTTTTTTACAACCAGCAAGCAAATCCTGTGGCTTCAATTTAAATCTCATCTACAATTCGTGTTGTTTAGTGAGCCAAAAAGTATAACGCAAAAAGTAATATAGTAAAATATTCTGCAGGTTAATATCTTCTCATCAATGTTTTTGATCCTGATAAATGACAATTGATAGCTGAGCGTGCATGTGTACAGGCCCAGTTTTGCTAAGTGTGCATGTGTGCTCAATGGATAAGTCATAAGGAATGCTCCTCTAAGTCTATGTCCCCACAATGAGTATTTTGTGAGTTTGATATTGCAGATTTTCTGCAAGTATTAAATAAATTAGGTTACTTATTTTTTGAGTGTTTTATAAACACATTTTTAATGCTGTGGTTTTTGTCTCCCTTTGGCATGTCATGTTTTAAATACAGTGGCTTGCGAAAGTATTCATCCCTTTAGCATTTTTCGTGTTTTGCTACCTCACAACCTGGAATGTCACAGAGGTTTTTTCAGGGTTTGCATCAGTTAATGTAACGAACATGCCTACAACTGTGATCATTTGTTTTTCTTTTTATTGTGAAGCAAACAACAATTAGGACAAAATAACTAAAAACTTCAGTGTACATAACTATTCACCCCTCTAAAGTCAGTACTTTGTAGAGTCGCAAGTCGCTTTGGATAAGTCTCTAGAAGCTTTCAACATCCTGCCACTGGGATTTTTGCCCATTCCTCAAGGCAAAACTGCTTCAGCTCCTTCAAGTTACAGGTGCTTCTCACAAAATTAGAATATCATCAAAAAGTTAATTTATTTCAGTTATTTCTTCAATACAAAAAGTGAAACTCATATTATATAGAGTCATTACAGAGTGATTTATTTCAAGTGTTTATTTCTGTTAATGTTGATGATTATGGCTTACAGCCAATGAAAACACAAAAGTCATTATCTCAGTAAATTAGAATATTTTATGACAGCTTGAAAAATGTTTTTAAAATCCGAAATGTTATCCTACTGAAATGTATGTTCAGTAAATGCACTCAATACTTGGTCTGGGCTCCTTTTGCATCAATGCGGCGTGGCATGGAGGCGATCAGCCTGTGGCACTGCTGAGGTGTTATGGAAGCCCAGGTTGCTTTAATAGCAGTCTTCAGCTCGTCTGCATTGTTGGGTCTGGTGTCTCATCTTCCTCTTGACAATACCAAGGTCAATATAAGGTTTTCAGAGAGTCCTGAATTTCAGCTGATGTTATTTGTGGGTTTTTCTTTGCATCTCAAACAATTTTCCTGGCAGTTGTGGCCGGAATTTTTGTTGGTCTACCTGACCGTAGTTTGGTTTTTACAGAGCCCCTGATTTTCCATTTGTTAATCAGTTTGAACGCTGCTGACTAGCATTATCAATTCCTTGGGTACCTTTTTGAATCTCTTTCCTGTGTTATACAGTTCAACTACCTTTTCCCTAGATCCATTGACAATTCTTTTGCTTTCCCCATGACTCACAATCCGGAAATGTCATTGGCTGGATGACAGATGCAAGAGTGTCTGGATCCCAGAAACTCACTCTGCTTGTAATCAGTGTGTGTGCATAAAAGCTAACAGGTGAGGGTGTTACCTTTAGTAGCCATTCAAACCCATTTGTGTCAAATTCTGTGCATGTTATCAGGCAAAAATCACCAGGGTATGTGAACTTTTGATCAGGGTCATTTGGATGTTTTTGGTTTTCATTAAGATTTAAAAAGAGAAAACACAGTAGTTTGACAATAAATGGCTTCACCAGAGCAATAAACATGAGTGGAGAAAAGGTTTTTTGTTATCATTCATATTCTCTGAAACAAGGCCAAGAAAGGAGAAATTCTGACGGGGTATGTAAACTTTTGAGCACTACTGTACACGTGTTTCACTTTTTGTATTGAAGAACTAAAATAAATAAACTTTTTGATGATATTCTAATTTTGTGAGATGCACCTGTAGATGGTTTCCTCTGGTGAACAGCAATCTTCAGTCTGACCACAGGCTCTCAATTGGATTAAGGTCTGGGCTTTGACCAGGCTACTCCAAAATATTTACACGTTTCCCCTTAAACCACTCGAGTGTTCCTTTAGCAATATGCTTTGGGTCATTGTCTTGTTGAAAAGTGAACCTCCGTCTCAGTCTCAAATCACAGACTGAAACAGATTTTGCTCAAGAATATCCCTCTATTTCATACCATACATCTTCATCTTAGCTCGGGCCATTTTCTCTGTCCCTGCTACCGAAAAACATTCCCACAGCATGCTGCTGCTGCCACCATCGTGTTTTACTGTGGGAATGGTGTTCTTGGGGTGATGAACTGTGTTGGTTTGGTGCCAAACATAACGTTTGCCTTGGTGACTCCATACATTTGAGGAGTCTCCCACGTCTTTTGGCAAACTCAAAACGAGAGAGAGAGAGAGAGAGAGAGAGAGAGAGAGAGAGAGAGAGAGAGAGAGAGAGAGAGAGAGAGAGAGAGAGAGAGAGAGAGAGAGAGAGAGAGAGAGAGAGAGAGAGAGAGAGAGAGAGTAAATAAAGGCTTTTTACTGCCCACTCTTCCATAAAGGCCACCTCTATGGAGTATACAGCTTATTGTGGTTGTATGGACAGATACTCCAGTGTCTGCTTGGAAACTCTGCAGCTAATTCAGTGTTACCTTTGGTCTCTGTGCTGACCCTCTGATTAATGCCCTCCTTGCCCGGGCTGAGAGTTTTGGGGGGCACTCTATTGGCAGGTTTATTGTGGTACCATGTTCTTTCCATTTGATGGTGCTTCAGGGGATCATCAAAGATTGGGATTTTTTTTAACCCAACCCTGACCTGTACTTACAATAAGACACACTTTATTAATCCTGAGGGAAATTGTAGTATCACAGCAGCACAACATAAACAAGAACGTAAACTAATTAATAGAAACAGATGTAGAATTGACAGAAGAATGTCATACATTACTATTATTCCTGACAAGTTATACACAAGTTATACACACTTGGTACCCAATAACAAATTCACTTCAAGGACTTTCCACTTTGGCAATCGTTATACACTCTCATAGAAGTCGGCACAAATGATTTCCTGTATCTTTCCTTCTCCAAACAAGTCAGGAGCAAAGTTGAGAAGTTGGTCTTCGTGGTGTTTGGCTAGTGGTGCCTCTTACTTAATGGTGTTGCAGCCTCTGTGGCCTTTCAGAAAAGGAGTGTATATACTGAAAGACATGTGACACTTATAGATTGCACACAGGTGGACTTCCTTTCGCAAAGCATGTGACTTATGAGTTATGAAGGTAATTGCTTGCACCAGAAATTTTTAGGGGCTTCATAGCAAAAGGGGTGAATACATATATACATGCCAATTTTTTGTTATTTAATTTATGCTTATATTTTCTCACTTCATTAGACTATTTAGTGTTGATGCATCACACAGAAATCAGATTACAAAATATTTAAAACATAGGTTGTAAATTAGTGATGAGCGAGCATGCTCGTTACTCGAGATTTACGAGCATGCTCGAGTGGTTTCAGAGTATCTTCGGTTTGCTGGAATGTTGTTTGTGTCACTCCTTGTGCATGATTTGCGACTGTTTGACAGCTTTAATACATGTGAGGAATGCCTGTTTGTTAGGCACTCCTCACATGCATTAAAGCTGTCAGTCGCAAATCATGCACACACAGTGACTCAAACATAACATTCGAGCACGTCACAAATACTCACTGAGCACCCGAGCATGCTCGCCGAAAGGGTTAACAAAACAAGCTCGCTCATCACTAGTTTTAATGTAACAAGATAGGTAAAAAGCCAAGGTGGGTGGAGGGGGTTGAATACTTTCGCAAGGCACTGTATAACTGCCTTTTTAGATACTTCCTGTTAATTAACTGTATCAATAAAGTTTTAGTAAAGTTATGTGTTAATTACATGCATTAAAGATGTTTCCGCTACCGAAACGCACTAAAAATGCATGTGTGTTTTCTGCGTATTTTTCTTGTCTCAATTAAGTCTATGGGAAAAATCGGAAAACAAAACACATTTGTCACAAAAGATATTGATATGTTGATGACTTAAAAAGCCCTTAAGGTTAGTTTACGCTGTACAGAAAGAAAAGCAAAGTGGGCGTGAGATTTCTATAAACCCCATAACACTTTGCTGGAACTGTAATATATTGCAAAAATACGCATCATCAAATATGAACAAAATAGTACTAGTGGTACTTCAGTCTAAGGCTGCGTGCACACGATGCGTTTTTTAATGCGTTTCCGCAGCGGAAAAGCATCAAAAACGCATGGTAATCCGCACCCCATGGTCCCCAATGGCATTCCGCAAGGTCAATGCACAAGCTGCGGATTTTTCCGCAGCGTTTCTGCAGCGCTCATAAATCCGCAGCATGTTCA
Organism: Phyllobates terribilis; assembly: GCF_046119375.1. NCBI lineage: Eukaryota > Metazoa > Chordata > Amphibia > Anura > Dendrobatidae > Phyllobates > Phyllobates terribilis. The sequence continues at coordinate 385,009,971 of NW_027362771.1, forward strand.
TTAATTTTGCGGAAGCGCCGCCATTTACTTGCATTGAGACGCATAGAATCCGTGTCTGTACATTTGTACACGCGGATAATATGCGATTCAATGTGCGTATGGTACCCAGGTCAGGAGGAGAGAAGACTCTCATCCAGACCTGGGTACCATTGTACCTGTAAAAAAAAGAATAAAATAAAAAATAAAGTTTATATTCACCTGTCCGGTAGCCCCTGCTTCCAGGACCTGAGATGACGTCGCGGTCATTTGACCGCAGGCTGTGTCGCGAGAGCCCGGCAACCACGAAGAAGCCAGGACGAGCGCGACAGCACACGCGGCGGGGCATCGGGGGTAAGTATAGCTTTATTTTTTCATGGATTTATACAGTGTGACCTAGTTGTCAAGCACTTTCTAAGTGATGCTATCGCCTGGAAAGTGCTTGTCAGTAAGCATGCGGAAACACATGCGTTAACGCATGTGAATCTGCATGTGAATCCGCATGTATTCTGCAGGAAAAAAGCATGCACAATCTGCATGCGTTTTTTCTGCCAGGGAGATGCAGAAATGTTCTGCTCCATTTCTGCATCATGGGCACATAGCCTAAAGGTACAGACAGCAATGGGAGGTCTGCAATGGGTATTTACCACTGTGGAAAAGGTCTTGCTAAGCCTCACATTTCAGTCTTTGCATTGCAAAGGGTAAGTACACAATGATATTTGCAAGATGACAAACAGCAGATTTCAAATCCACAATATTGGTCAGTTTACGCTGCAGACTTACCTAAAGCCCCCGTCTCACATAGCGAGATCGCTGCTGTGTCACGGTTTTGGTGACACAACAGCGACCTCACCAGCGATGTCGCTATGTGTGACACTTTGCAGCGATCAGGCCCCTGCTGTGAGGTCGCTGATGGCTGCAAAGTGTTCTGGACCATTTTTTGGTCGTTGCCCTCCCGCTGGTCAGCACACATCGCTGTGTGTGACCAGCGGGAGCAGCGATCAGGCTGGTAACCATGATAAACATCGGGTTACTAGGGGTACACGCGCACCTAGTAACCCGTTGTTTATCAAGGTTACGAGCCTGCTAAAGTGAGCGGTAACCTCCCGCTCACTGTAGCAGAGTGATAATCATGATAAACAACGGGTTACTAGGTGCGCGTGTGCCCCTAGTAACCCGATGTTTACCGTGGTTACCAGCCTGCTCCTGCTTCAGCAGCAGGCTGGTAACCAGGAGCAGGACATCGTGGAAAGATTCTTTCCACGATGTCGCTGCTCCCCTGATCGTTGGTGAGCCTGCCTGTTTGACAGCTCACCAGCGACCACATAGTGACGCAGCAACGATCCCTGACAGGTCATATAGTTGTCGGGATCGTTGCAGCGTCGCTAAGTGTGACGGGGCCTTTAGTCCTGCTCACACTTCATTTACTTTTTTTCTCAAGGAAACACTCCCCCCCACACTTAGGTCTCCTTGAGAAAAGAAAAGTAAACCAAGTGTGAACAGGACAAACTAAGATAATGGCTGTGTTCAAGATTTGTGCTAGTGCTGCAAAACAAGATAGGCTATTCAATCATCACAGTGACGTTTAACCCCTTAGTGACCAAGCCAAATTTTACAATTCTGACCAGTGTCACTTTATGAAGTAATAACTCTGGAACGCTTCAAAAGATCCCACTGATTCTGAGATTGGTTTTTAGTGACATATTGTACTTCATAATAGTGGTAACATTTCTTCGATCTGACTTGCGTTTATTTGTGAAAATATCGGAAATTTTGAAACTTTGAATTCTTATGTCCTTAAACCAGAGTTAGGTCACACAAAGTAGTTAATGAATAACATTTACCGCATGTCTAGTTTACATCTGCATCATTTTTTAAATATAAATTTTTCTTTGTTAGGAAGTTAAATGAAAATAAAAAAAAATTGGGGCTAAAAGTACGTTTTTTTGAGGAAAAAAAAATTGATTTTTTTTCACAAGGGTTACAGGGGAAAATGGACCCCAAAATTTGTTGTGCAATTGCTGCCGAGTACGCCGATACCCCATTTGTAGGGGAAAACTATTGTTTGGGTGCACGGCAGGGCTCGGAAAGGAAGGAGTGCCGTTTTGGAATGCAGACTTTGATTTAATGGTCTGTGGGCGTCATGTCGTGTTTGGAGAGCCCCTGATGAGCCTAAACAGGGGAAACCCCCCACAAAAGTTACTACATTTTGGAAATTACACCCCTCAAGGATTTTATGCAGGGGTATAGTGAGCATTTTGAACCCACAGGAACTACACAGAATTTGATAACATTAGACTGTCCTATTGAAATTTTTCATTAATTTCACGAAAATGTAGTTTTAGCCTTAAATTTGTATTTTTCACAATGGATAATGAGAGAAAACGGACCCCATAATTTGTTATGCAATTTCTCCCGAACGAGATGATGCCCCATATGTGGTCAAAAACTTCTGTTTGGGCACATGCCAGGGCTAGGAAAGGAAAGAGTGCTATTTGTCTAGAATAGATTGTGAATGCCATGTCGCATTTGAAGAGCCCCTGACATGCGAAAACAGCAGAAACCATACACACACACACACACACCCCCACCCACACACACACACAAACACAAACTAGACCCCTCAAAGAATTCATCTAAGGGTGTACTGAACATTTTTACCCTACAGGTGATTCACAAAACGTTATCATTTCTAGATGCGATAGCAAAAAATTACATTTTTTCCATTAAATTTATATTTATAATTTACACAAGGGGTAATAGGAGAAAATGGACCCTATAATTTCTTATGTGGTTGTACACTACTGTTTGAGCACACATCAGGGGTCGGATGGGAAGATGGGAAGGAGCGCTACTTGACTTTTAGAACTCAGATTTTGTTTGAATTGATTGTGGGCTCCATAAGCAGAGACCCTGAAGGCCAGAAAAGCAGAAATCCCCCAGGTGACCCTATATTGGAAACTCCACTGCCTAAGGAATTCATCTAGGGGTGTAGTGAGTATTTTGAATTCATAGGTGCCTCAAACAATTTTCTAACATTGAGACATGAAAATATGACATTTTTGTGGTAAAAATTTAATTTTGTCAGGTCCACAAGGGTTAATAGGGGAAACTGGACCCCATAATGTATTGCACAATTTCTCCCGGATGCGGTGCTGCCCTATATGTCGTCAGAAATTACTGTGAGGCCGCATGTTAGGGCTGAAAAGGAAGGAGCTCTATTTGGCTTTTGGACCACAGATTTTGGTAGAATAGTTTGTGGGCGACATTTGCAGAGCCCCAAAGGTGCCAGAACAGCAGAAAAACCCAAAAGTGACCCCATTGTAGAAATTACACCTCTCAATGAACTCATCTACTGGTGCAGTGACTATTTTAAAACATCCACGCCAATTTTTTTTTCTGGAGAATTGCAAATATGCCAGTTTAGTGCCCATACATTGTGCCCCCATATATTGTAGTACTCCCATACACTGTGCCTAGATTGTGCTTGTGGAGACACGCACCCCATAAATTGTTAAGTGCTCTCTTTCTCTTCCTACTACAATAATGCCAAACAGGTGGCCGCTTATTGTGGTTTAGGCACAGTGGGGCTCAGAAGGAGGGGGCATTTGGATTTGGAAGTGCAGATTCACTGGATTTTATTTGAAGGGGCAGGAGCCATGTCACTTTTCCAGAGTCTTTGGTCTACCAGTAATGTGGGACCCCCTATAGTCCCAGTGACAGAAGACGGACCTGAGTGGGGGCTGGTTTTGTGTGGGATAAATTAGGATATTTAATGGTAACATTTTGGAGTAAATAATATTTTTCGATCGCTTCCACAATAAGGCTGAGCACTTACGTCGGGGTTTCCGTGTAAATCCCACAAAAATACGAAACCCCCAATGGAACCACCCACCATAATGAGGCAGATGGAGATACTTTGTACTCCGTTTGGCTCCTGCTCCGGTGGTATCCATCTTTTAAGGTGTGCACAGATCTGTGGTCACCCACACTTGTGCGCTAAAAGGACGCCTAAAATGATGGGACAACGCCGGAACACAGACCTGTCCAAAGTGACTTCATCTGTCTCATAAGTGAATGGTTCCGTCCAGGGTTATGTTTGAATCGCGGTTTTGGTGAATTTACATGGAAACCCCGATGTAAGCGCTCAGCAGAGAGCGCAGGATAAATGTGAGCTGAGCCTTGTTCTGATTTTTGGGAGGCAGAATGAACAAATAAACAGCAGTACAAGAAGAGTCCTTATTTTTAATTTGGCGCGGTTCACCGTGCGGTATAAGTTATAAGGTGCATTCCTTCTTCGGGTTGGTGCGATTAAAGCGATACCAAATTTCTATGTTTTTTTTTTTTTTTTTTTTTAAGGTTTTGCAGCTGTCACACAGTAAAAATGCGGTTTTATAAAAAGTATTGTTTTTCGTCGCCATATTCTGAGAGCTGTAACTTTTTTATTTCTTTTTGCCAACAGAGCTGTATGAGCGCTTATTGTTTGCGCGACGAGTTGCAGATTTTTTTTTACACCATTTTGGGGCACATAATTTTTGATCGCTTTTTATTCACATTTTTCAGCCACAGAATGAAAAAAAAAAATTCAGTTATTGTTCTTATTTTTTGCACCGTGCACCATGTGGTAAAAATGACGACCGATTTGTCCGTCAGGTCAGTACGATTACAGCAATACCAAATTTAGATTTTTTTTTTTTTTATGCTTTGCTATTTTTTACACACTAAAAACAAATATTTTACAAAAATTAATTTGTTTTAGCATCGTAAGAGCTATAATTTTTTTATCTTTTTGTCGAATGAGCCATATTAGGGCAGGACGGTTTGGCGTTCTTATTTATACAATTTATTTATTTTTTTACATATGACTTTTCGATCGCTTTTTATTCACTTTTTTGTGAGTCAGTATGAAAAAGCAATATTTTTGGCCTTTTTTTTTTTTTTTTTTTTTAAATTGTGTTTGCCATACGGAATAAATAATGTGCCAGTTTTATAGAGCGGGTCGTTTCGGACGTAGCAATATCAATTATGTGTACTTTTTTTTTTTATTTTGGTTTTATCAAAAACGCTGCATTTTGTGTAGAGAAATGGATTTTAGTGATTTGTGTGCACTTTTTTGTGCGTTGTTTTTACATATTTTAGTTCACTTTTTCAGTAAGTCCCACTGTGGGACATGTACAATTTTTATTTTAATCACTGGTCTCATACATTGCAGTACTCGTGTACCACAGTGCATGAGACTGCCAGTGAGTCACCGACTCAGCCTGTGAGACTCAGCTTATAGCTGGATCTACTTTATTATTCCATACCAGAATGGATTTATAAATCTCTTATTAAAATGAGCATTTTAATATGAAGAGGAAAAACTTTCACAAAGAATCATAAAGACATTCCGAGATGGTAACAACTCTAAGAGATTTATTTAATATATATACAGTTAGTATTGTGAAATCTAGCAGATTCCCTTTAAATATTTAGGAGTAAAGTGAAAGCACTGTCATTCTTCTGTTTTCAGGGAATTGTCACTGGTCCCATGATCCCTAAGGCCTTCCTCACACGTCCTGATATTTCTGGTACTGGAAAAAACAGTAACGGTGCTATCCGTGTCCACGTGTGTGGCATCTGAGTGCACCTTTTGTGTGACACACACTGGTATCGAAAGCAGAATAGAAGTAACAGATGTTTAGGTGTTACATGTCCGTGAGATAATCAGTGATTTGCATGTATTTAGCTAATAAATAAAAGAAAAAAACAACATGGGGTCCCCCCCTATCTTTGACAACCAGCAAAGGTAAAACAGACAGCTGCGGGCTGATATTATCAGGTTGGGAATGTCCATGGATATTGGGCCCTTCCCAGCCTAAAAATACTAGCCCGGACCTGCATAGGGTTCTTATTTTAAAAATTTTTTCTTCAATGAATTGGTGAACGAGGGATAGCGGGGGGGGGGGTGTGTGTGTGGAGTCTTTATTCAAGTAAAGTGTTTTTTTCTGCGTGTGTGCTTTTAGTTTTTTTTATTACCAGGTTAGTAATGAGGGTGTCTGACAGACAAATCACAGCGGTCATCAACCCCAACTACCATTATCCCGATTGCCGTGGTGCTTTGGCAATCAGGAAAAGCCGGGCAAAGCGCCAGAATTGGCACATCTAATGGATGCACCAATTCTGGGGCGGCTGCGGGCTTGTATTTTTAGGCAGGGAAGGGCCCAATATATTGGACCTTCCCAGCCTGATAATATAAGCCTGCAGCGGTCTGCTTTACTTTTGCTGGTTATCAAAAATAGGGGAGACTCCAAGTCGTGTTTTTTTTCTTTTTTTTTTTTTTTATTAGCCAAATACATGTACAGTAAACTACACACGCATGTAACTAATTACATAGATCACGGATATCCATTTTATACCATATCTACCTATATCTCTATGCTTGCACATCTAACACCTAAACAGCTGTCATTTCTATTCCGGTAAGTGTCACATGGATGGTGCACACGGATGTCACACTTTATGTCATCCGTGTGCGGGACGTATTGACATCCGTGCCACCGGAAAAAAAAACGGACATTTCCACTTGTGGGGGGGGGGGGGGTGATCACACGGACATGTGCGCGACCCCTTACATTAAGTGTGTGTGTGTGTGTGTGTGTGTGTGTGTGTGTGTGTGTGTGTGTGTGTGTGTGTGTGTGTGTGTGTGTGTGTGTGTGTGTGTGTGTGTGTCCCCAGTACCCCGACCGGCGGCCTAGGCGGCGCCGCTCCCCGGTCCGCCCTTCACACTTGCCGTCGGGAGATCAGCAAGTCTCCGCACAGGCAGTGCCAGCACAGGCAGCGGCGCTCCCCGGTCCTCACTAATACGGTTCGCTGATTGGTCGTGGCCGCGACCAATCAACGATATTGGTGCGAAATGTAAAACACCGCTGTCCTGATTGGCAATCAGCAACGAGCGCAGTCCAGCCGCGAATTGGTGCCGGATTTGAACACACTTCGCTGATTGATTGGTCACGGCCGGGCGTGACCAGCAATATTGGCGAGAAATTTAAGACACCGTTTCTCTGATTGGTCGCGGCCAGCAGTTCGCGACCAATCAGCGACTGGCACAGCCCAGCCGCGAATTGGCGCCGGATTTCAAACACGCAGGCCACCGTCGGGAAATCAGCGGCGACGCAGCCGGGAGATGACCGGTGCTAGCCGGTCATCTCCCGGCTGCTCGCAGCAGAAGTACCCCGACCGGCAGCCTCGCTCCCCGGTCCTCCCTTCACAATTGCCGCGTGGTCAGCGATGTTGTCACAAGCAGTATTGACAACATGACATAATTACAAAATTCACTAGGGGCCCCGGGGAGGATACATGGGGGGGGTTAATTTAAAGTAGTGCACAACCCATTTAAACACTGCTTCGCTGATTAGTCGTGCCCAGTCGGCCGCATACATATTCTAGAATACCCGATGCGTTAGAATCGGGCCACCATCTAGTTCTATATAAAAAACAAGCAGCCTCTTAAAAGGAGTTGTCGAGTCTTGAGGTGAATGTCTGCAATCACCATTTGTGACTGCAGACTTCTGAATCCTTACAGTGTGCACACTGCATGCTGTGAGTATCCTCCGGTATTGCCTGTGAGGATTCAGAATTCAGCAGTCATGTAGAGTAAGTACAGATGACTTTCATCACAAGGTCGGACAACTTTTTAAGGACTGTTTACATTGCATGCTGTGCTGCGGTAAATGACTACTGATCAGCTCCCTGTTTACTGATTAGTGGTTGTTTAATAACCCATTTCCACAGGTCAGCCACACTCAAATGCGCACTGAATTATCTGTAATAGATCATTCAGTGTGCATAGACTGCCATTGTTCTCGGTAGCACAGGAAAATGTGCTGCCGAGAACAATGGTCTTTTGTGTAACCTAATGGTGTTTTGTGATCATTTCACCCAACAAAGGAGGGTTTTAATCATTCGTCGGGTGATTGGCACCCTTATCAGACTGCGCAATTATCATGAACCAATTATTCATAGGAGCACTTGTTCATGATAATCATGCAGTACAAATGGACCTTTAGTTTTAAGCATGTGGAGACTGGGTAATTTACTTAAAATGTTGGGAACTGTTTTCTAGAAGACCCTTGGGCTAAATTCAAATGTCTGTGTTTCACAGTCCTTATACAGAACACTATGCCCGTACGGAGTGCATTTCTCCTGATCCGAACCAGCAGCTTAATAGGCATATGTGAGGCCCATGGTTCAGGCCAGGAAACCCGCAAGACCATGAAACACAGACATCTCAATTTAGCCTAAAAGACTTGCTTCCCTGCTAATCTCTGGTCTTCCAGCATCAAAGAAGATGTGTAGACAATTTATGGATTGTCGAGGTTAGTATGGCGATTTATTTTTACACAATTCTTCACAAAAATGATTACTTTTGTTGCAGATCTCCAAGCAATAGGCTGAAAATTCTGTACCTTTTAGGTTTGATATTTGGATGCTCATTGAAGTCAATTGGGAAAATACGCAACATATCCTTTCTGCAACGTAAATTGCCATGCTATAGATTTGACGAATGTGGATGAGATTTCCTAATATATCACTTATATGCATTGTAATGTTTTCCACTGAAGATTTTCTGTCTGCACATCTGCACTCTCTCTCTCCTGTGTAAACTTATCCATACCAGTGTGGTTGGAAAACAGATCTTAATGGGGGTTTTCCACAAAGTACATTTTAATTATTAGATCTTGAAATAAAAACAAGCTCCACAATTGGATGTGTTAAACAAAAGTGTTCCTATTTTACCTCACAGAAAGCGGTATTTGCGATCTCATGCTGTCCTGTCTGTGTACTCTCTTTTCCTTTCTCCCCTACCCAGGAGATGTGGTATGATCAGACCATGTTCCTGCACGGTCAGACACAGCCATTACACAGTACACAGCAGGGGCCCATTGATAAGATTATCTCAGCACAGGAACAATTTTTTTTTTTTTTAAACACATCCAACTGTGGAACTTATTTTTATTCTTAGATCTACTGTTAAAAATATTTTTTATTCAGGGGGAAAACCCTTTAAGAGTATATTTACTTATGCGGATTCCCACATTCCTAGGAACATTGTTTTCATCATAACTGACCAGTTTTAACAGACGGCCAATCATCCACAAAAATAGCAAAACGTTGGGCGAAATGATTGTTAAACTTGCTTAAAAATAATTGTTAATGGCAGCACATCGTCCAGTGTAAAAAGGACATAGGCTGTAATTGTTCTCGGCAGCACAAGTGCACTGAGCAATCCCGCTTCCTGTGCACATGGACAGTGTGATCGGTCATTTTAAACAGGCTAGTAACCACCTACCAATAGGCAATAGTTTCAGCGCAAACATGCCTGGAATAACCATAACGATCTTAAGATAAAGACACAAATGAAATATAGTGAGGTTAAGTTAGATAGGTCATTTGGTTCTCTACCATCAATTGGCCATGGGGCATTGTGCAGATCCAAAATCTGCCATCCAGATCAATAGTTGTTGTTCAAGCCAAAATAAAATGATGACACACACTGACTAAATGACAAGGTTGACATTCCAGGGCAAAAAGGGTCCATTACTAACCATTTACAGTTTTAAGTGAAATTGATCAGTCTGTGAAAAGTAGTGTACTAGATGATATTTTAACTATAAAAAAGGGCACGAGTTAAATGACTCAATGCGGCAAGCGCACAGCTGGCTGCTGCATGAATAATGACTATGCACAAGGTGGTTTAATAAAGTACAACTTTAATTTCTAACCAAGTTCTGCAGCAAAACTGTATATTTGTAAAAAGAATTGTGCACAACATTTAAGAAGTAGCTATAGGTTATGTCCCCCCGGACAAAATGCAGCATTACGTCCATTTCTTCTAATTTCTTCTAGCAATTTTTTTATTTATTTTTTTTGTAGGGGGGGGGGGGGGGCGCTGGATGTTGATAGCTAGAAATCAACAGGGAATTCTGAAAAACTAAATAGTGGCCAACATTTGTCAAAAATACCGGAATTTGCACCAAAAATTTATGTACTCTCATCCATGGCTGTGGAGTCGGAATCGGTGTCCATTTTGGCGGAGTCACAGTCGGTATAAAATGGACCGATTCCGACTCCTAAAATATATAATAAATTGGGTACAGTAGTTCAATGCAGTTTGTGCGGAATATTTTTTCATAAGAATTTGGGAAAGTTATGAAATGTCCTATATATGTCTGTACTATTCGTGATCTAAGGGTCTAGACTTTTAGCGGAGATGAATCTGTGCTACAGTAAATTTATCACTTAAAGGGGTTGTCGAGTATTTTATATCCCCCCCCCCCCCCCAATGTATCCCCCCCGGGGCCCCTAAGGATTTTTGTAATTACCTTATGTTGCAGACAATGCCTGTGAGCGGCGCTATCACTGGCCGCTTACAGGCATCACGTGACCCCGGCTGCAGCCGGCTCTTACATCTGATGATGTCACGACAAGTGCAGGCAGCAGCCGGGGGTCTTTGTCTTCCGCGTTCCAGGTGGATGCCAGGCTGTGAGCGGGGTTACCCCGCGAGTCACACCCGGCATCCACTGCGCGCTCTGCCTCTCCCCATTCATTGGGAAAGCACGCGGTGGATGCTGGGTGTGATGCATGGGGTAACCCCACCCACAACCCAGCAGCCACCGCGGGGACCCCAGAGCTGAAGCACGCCTCACTTGACGTCAGCGCAGGGTCACGTGATGCCTGTGAGCGGCCACCGATCGCGCCGCTCACAGGCATTATCAGCAACGTAAGGTAATTACAAAAAGGCCCCGGGGGGATACATTGGGGGGTGGGGGGGTAATATAAAGTACTGTACAACTTCTTTAAACATGAGCCATGTATGAGGGAGTCGGAGTCCCTGCTCTCATCAACGCTGGAACTCCATATTTACAAAAATGTTGCACCTTAATGATACAGACACTAATGTGTCAAATCACAAATCATTATGCATATTAATTGTAACACTTTCCAATTTTAGAAAAGAGCTGGAGATCATTGTGTGAAACGTCACGTTATGCAGGAGTATGTGCAAATTGACATTTTATGCATGTTATAAGTGGTTGCAACAGAAATGTATTTGTTCCGTTTTAAGAAAGCCATGAGCTGCTTGAAAATGCGTTATTTATGCAACTTATGTAGCCATGTAACCATACACTTTTCCACAACATTATGTTTTGGCATTCATACAGAAAAAAATAATAATAATAATAATACACTGACAAATGGGACTTGGGCATTTACAGCAATGAAATTTCGCAATCTGCATAAAAACATTGGCACAAAAGCAATAAAAACTGTCTTCCAGTGGCTTTCGCTTCTTTTTTTTCCCCAAAATGCATCATGTACGGCTTGTTTTCCCCTCAAACATTTTCTAATATGCTAATTTGTAGGAAAAAAAAAAAAGAAAAATAAGTATGTTTGAATAAAAAAAATGCTTGTGAAAACACATGAATTACAAGTGTTTCTTTTCATAGAAAGTAGAATTATTTTTTTTTTTACCAATACCTGAGTGTGAAGGAAGTTCAACTCATTGATGAACTACAAAATACCAACCTAAACTTTTTTTTTTTTTTTTTTTTTTTTTTTTATAGGACTTTTTGCACCATTGTATAGTAGGGATCTCTTCCCATGTTTTCTCATGTCCATCCAAGCCATGTAGCCGTGCCACTCGTGCTTTAGTGCACACTAACTAAACAGCCAGTAAATACAAGGTTCTGCTGAGAATGACAGAAATCCCCGATACATACAAGGGACAAAGCATGGTAAACAGTAGGAATTGCTTTATTCATAAAAGGCAGCTTTACAAAGGGCTCCATAAATTAGACACATTTAGTGACACAATTATTCAGTGAAATTCAGGCAACATTATTAGATTTTGCAAACAAAAGTGTCTCTTTTTCCCCACTCTCCCTTGGTATTCAGTTAACATCTTCACCAGAAAGTATGCCCTTTATTTTTTCGCAAGTTATGTTTACAAACACAGCTTTGTTTTTAGATCCAGCAATACAAAGCATCCATTCAGGGAGAATAGCAATTATCTCATCCCAGTATCACATAATAGAAAGCAAACCTGTCCCCAGAACCACTAGTAAATGATCTATAGAAGCCTTATACTATACTATATATACTAGTACACAAAATACAGCTCTGTTCAGACATGTGACATGACATCTATTTAGTCTTTAATATTATATCAGACTTTTTTTCTGGGAATTACACAATTAAATCTAGTAGAAAAGACTTTGGGAAAAGGGTTCAAATAAAATAGCCAAGTAAGTTGCCAAATAAACTCATCATTCGCACTCAAGTCAAACAGTGGACACATTTTTCACCCAGAATAAGAAATTAATGTTTCAAGCTCTTTTCAGCAAAACAAAGAAGCATTTGTAACACATTCCTAATGCCTTGAGGCAGGTGTTTAGCTGATGAAAGATACCATTTTAATCTTTAAGGAACATCACAAGCAAAGACTGCCGGTTTCACACATTTTAAAGTCTTAGGCAATCACACTCATCAGATAAAGGAAACCCCTTAAATGCTTCAAAATAAAATGCTTCCCCACTCCCCCCCCCCCCTCCATCTTTGTTGACCACAATACATCGCTTTAACATGCTAACGGTGTAAATCTATTTTAACTATTCATTTAACAGAAAAAAAAAACATTTGTGACATTGATCGGGATAATTCTTCCATTCAACATATCAGATACACACCAGGGCTGTGGGGTCGGAGTCCATTTTGGTGGAGTTGGTATAAAATGGACCGATTCAGACTCCTAAAATATATAATAAATTGGTACAGTACAGTAGTACAAAGCAGGATGTGCTGTAAATTTTTCCATAAGAATTTGGGAGAGTTATGAAATGTCCTATACATGTCTGTCCTATTCCTGATCTAGGATCTCTGCTTTTAGTTGAGATGAATCTGTGCTGCACTTTATGTACATGCTCAGTAGTGAGGCAGGGCTGTGGAGTCGGAGACAGGAGTCAGGGAAATTGAGGAGTCAGAGTCTGTGGCTTGGCTTACCGACTACACAGTCCTGATACACACAAAGCAAAAGATTTTATTTAGTATGGACAAATAAATAGTTGTGCCAAAGGATACAAATTACATGTATTAATATGTATGTTGAATTAATAAATATCCTGACAAGTAGCCTGAACTTGTTCTTTGACATTTATAAATACACACGTCACAGGTACTACACGGATAACTATTATCCTTAGGCTATAGGAAAAAAGTACTTAATTACGCTAATTATATCTCTGCTGTTCTTGGAAGGAGCATATTAACAAACTACAATGATAACATTCAGCAGTTACCAAGGACTCTTCTAATCAGTAAAGTTCTTAAGTGAGGATGAGGTTTTTCCTTTACTTTTTTTCTATAGGGATCATTATACAGCTGGAACCCCACATACAGCTTAAACTCTGCAGCGTAAATTGATCAATGCTGCAGTGAAATGTGCAGAATGCATTTATGCAACTAAATCATCAGAATATTTTGCTCAGACTACAATCATACATCTGTGCAACACATCAAGTGCAGTCCAATTTCTCTCAAGCAACACACCGACCAATAGTTTTATTGATCCATACACACAAGTTTCAAAAGCGGATCAGTGTCTCTGGTCCATGAGACTCAGAACATGTCCAATTTTCATCATTTTATAATCAGACTTGACCATTAAAGTCAATGGGGACCCGTATAAAACAAAGAAGACAGACTTTATCCTTCAGGGTTCCATCTGTGTTACAACAGTTTTAAAAGGATTGGTCTGGTACCTAAAACGTCCTTTCTAAATATGTATTTTTACACCCTAATCACTTTTGTAATTAGCTTTATTATAAAATGCCTTACATTTCTCCCTATCCTGCAAATCCCTAAATGTTTTTGTTTTGTTTTTTTAGACTTCACTTCTTGTGACATTTCATTTGAGAGGAGTCTCAAAGTAGATGTCATAGGAGGCTGTGACTGCACTCACTTCTCTGCAGCACCTATCACCTCTCCTTGAATAGGACAATGCTGCAGTTACTACACCTTCTTTCTTCACCTCCCTCGGAAGATGTCCTGGATCCATGGTTATAGACACTGCGGGAGAGTTGACGCAGCGCTGGCACTCTGTCTCCATTGCAGCTTCTAATTGTGAAACAAGAGGTCATCAGGGGGCAGAGATAGAAGCAGGGTGAGTGACACCCTCAGCGCAGCACAGCTTCTAGCACTTCCCTCAAACAAAAAGTCATCAGTGGGAGGCACTGGTGTCACTCACACAGCGTCTATCGCCGCCGCCTGATGACGATTCGTTTGCAGGCAGTGATGTGGGGCTGCGCTAGTGTCACTCACTGCTTCTATCTCCATCCCTTTACGACAGTTAGAAGGTGCGGTGACAATAACAGAAGCACAGTGCAGGCACTGCGCTCACCTGTCCCACAGCTTCTATCGGCGCCCTGGAACCACAAGATCTTCAGAGGATGTGCTAGATGGTGTAGAGGAAGTGAGTGCAGCCCCGGCCTACTGTGAGATTCGTTTGAGACTCCTTTCAAATGAAACATCACAGGAAGTGAGCTAAAAAGACCACACTTAGGGATTAGCAGGATAGGAAGAATTGTAGTATATTTTATAATAAAGTTAATTACAAAAGGGCTCAGGGTGTACAAATAGATATTTATAAAGGACATTTAGGTGCCACATATAAATGAACGTATAAACAGTCTACCAGCTTCGGCATAAAATAATAAAAAAAAAAAACTATAAAAAGTAGTGAGTGGCTTCCAAATGAAAACTCGAATCAGTTAAAAGAAGCTGAAAAAGCCTGGAAATATGCACAGCAAGTCCTTTTGACATTGCTGTGCATATGTTCATTTTTTTTAATGTTTATTGAGCGCTTTTTGAGGTGGGTTCAAGGAGGAATCCACCTGGAAAAGATGTCATTGTGCACATGCCGTTAAGATTTTCCATTGTGGAAGCCATGTTTTAAAAACAGCAAACTGCTGTGCATTAGCTGACCAAAGACTTGACAGGGATGGATAAGAAATTATTCTAAGGTCTGTGAATCATGGTCCATGTACAGACCATAATGTATGGACTTGCCGTGTGTCTCCTAATGCAAACTTAACAGGCCCATAAGCAAATATAAGGCAGTCAAGTTCAGGTCAGGTGACACACAGCTAGTCTGTGCAACTAAAGCTGAATTCAGATGTCCACGTATCACAGTTCACCTGACAACATTACAAACAAAGAACCATGCATTGACAAAGATTTATAAAAGAAAAATTAAAACATACTTATAATTGCTATGTGATAAATATCTAATCTGCCATTCTTGAAAACCTAATTTATTTCTCGTTACTTAAATGCCATTTAAATGGAAAGTCATTTTAAAGTACGGTATGTCTGGTGGTTTTAAACAGGTTGGGCAGGGCCTCTCAATTCCGCTTCTGCAGTGGAGACACTGACGCATGCTGGACAGGAAACTTGTAAAGGCAACCATCTAATGCCCGGCAGGTGGCATGCATGTGTTCTAGTGACTATAACAGGACACTTATATGATACCTGCTTGATGTCAAATGGGTGCCTCAGCAACTGCCAAGTCTAGAGTGTGGCACCACATCTCCACTCCCGATGCAGATATGAGAGGTGTCGTATAACCCCTTTAAAAGTTGTTCCTGAGGATATAATGGACACTTCCATTAGGTTCATGCTAGCAACTGGCAAGTAGTAAACAATCGTCTAGAAACAAGCAACAGATAGCCATTAAAAAGGGCACACGTTGCATATTTGATATAAATTTTCCACACGTTAAATTTCTAACATTTTACAGTACCAGCAAAGTGGATAAGTTTTATCTTAAAGGGAATCTATCAGTAGGATCAACCCACCTAAGCAGTCTATATGGCCATGTAGGTCATAGGAAGCTGAATAACATGATACCTGTAATCTGTCTTAGTCCAGAAAAAACAGCATTTTTTCTTATATGCATATTAGCTGTTCAGGACTATGGGCCGGACACAGATCTGCATGAGAATCTGCCTCCAGAGATTATTTTACATGTAAGGAGGAATTACCAGTGTGATGTGTAATGGTCGCTCTCCTGATCTCACTGCAGAGCCGTGTGTGATTGTAACTGACACATCTGAAGGTTCTTCTCACTGCTTCAGCTTCCATCTTACATTATTGCAATACAGCAGAGCTGTGAGAGCTGCAACAAAGGTGTTTGTAATGAGACAAAAGTTCAGTTTCACTGTACTGTGTTAGTTACATGTCTGACACTGGTAACTCCCCTTTTGTTAAAAATAATCTCTGGAGGCAGATTCTCATGCAGATCTGTGTCCGGCCCATCATACTTAATAGGTCATTTACATATAATAAAAATGTGGATTTCTCTGGAAAAGGACTCTGGATCACAGATAGCAAGGTATAATTTTTATTCAGCTTCCTCGACTTACATGCCCATACAGACAGTTTAAAAGAGTTGATCCTACTGACAAATTCACATGTAAAGGGAACCTGTCACTTGATCCATGCTGTCCAAACCGCAGGCAGCGTGAATCAGAGTTTGGGTGTGCGATTGCAGCCAGGTATAATATACTCCGAAACACCCTGGCATTTCAGAGAAAACACAGCTTGAAGAGCTGGCCGGTAACTATAGAGAGAGATGAGAAGTCCGATGTGGTCCCCTGCCAGCTTCTCTTGATTGACAGGTCTCTCCCAATGTGCACACATGGGAGAGACCTGTTAAGCACCTGGAGTGCGGAGAATTCAGCTATGAAAAGCATCAGACTAGTGATGTTTCTCTGTACAGTTCCTGTCCGGCAATTCAAACTACGATTTCTCTGAAATAGCAGAAAGTTTTAAAAAAAAAAAAAAAAAATAGCTGCAAGCGTGCATGCGGGCTCTGATTTATACAGCCAATGGTTTAGGCAGTATAGATTGAATTCCCGGTTCCCTTTAAACTCATCCAAATGCCCTTTTCTTATCTGCAGCATATCAATTTTTGTGGTAAAAATGCAACTTTTTGGTGCGATTTTTACCCATTCATTTCAATCCACAGGTTAATCTGTCAGCCTAAGGTAATATTATAGTTAGTACTCGTGGATTTTGTAGATCCATCCTACACTTTTTTTTTTTTTTTTTTTTTAAGCCTGCACCATATATTGTCTTTATATTTCACAGACTCCATAAACTATATCAGAAGGCAATAAGTATCACAGTATTAGGACCAACCAATATTCACATAACCAAAAAGTATATGGCTGAATAAGAGATGAACCCAAGTATCACGACATAAACCAAAAGAAAAATAGTGCTATAAAATATCACACAAATATTTTATATTTAATAGAGTTAATTTATAAGATTGTTAAAACAGGATAGCTCAATGGAAAACTAACAACAAACCTCCCAAGGCTATAAGCTGTATATAATTGGTATGCCCATATATCTATTGCAGTACATTCCCTAAAGGTTATATTTTATATTTAATAAAGTTGATATATTTGTGAAAAATTTTGTAGCAGCATTTTCCTTTGCGTTCTCTATACGTAACATAGGCCTTGATAAAAGTCCGGATTGGACCGAAAAGTTCACTTAACACAAGCTGATCTCAGAATAAATACTTTTTCTTATATAGTGTCATGGTTTACTGCTACTAATCTGCACGTCTGGCATCGTTGTGTTTTTTTAATGAGTTTTTACAATAAAAAACAAAACACAAATTGGTGCGGATATGTGGGTAGATTTTAGATGCAGAAATCACTCCTGAGAAAAAATACTGACCGAATACTGATAGTGGAGCCGTGGCCTAAACTGAAGTAACTGAGCTAAACATGCTGATGAAAACAAAGAGAACATACTAACTCCATGTGGAAGACTGCAAAGTTTCAAGGCAGCCACTATGCTGTCCACAGAAGACAACCTCGGAAAACAAAAAGACTTCTAGCCAAAAAATGTAACATACCACTTTTTTTCTCCCCACAAAATGTCTGAGGTCAGCCAGCAAACAATCTAATGTTTAGGTAAGAGTTTCCTAAACTCCAGTCCCCTCACGGCCCCCAACACGTCATGTTTTCAGGATTTCCTTAGTGTCGCAGAGGTGATGGAATTATTATCAAGGCATCCGAAATTTTAACAGATTCTCTCACCTCTGCGATGCTAAGGAAATCCTGAAAACATGATCTGTTGAGGCCCGTGAGGACTGGAGCTTGAGAAACACTGGTGTAGGGGTTGCTCCAATTCCCCTGACAAAAGATGTCAGTGGAAAGTAGGACTGGCCATGTTAGATTTCAACATGAACAATACTTTGTTGCCACTGGAAATAAGCCACCACCAAAACACATGTGTGTGTACAAAGATGGAGCGTGTGGGTGTCGGAAGTGATTGAAGGCATAGACATCTATGGTGTATGCCAACTGTTATCTATAAACGTACTAAAAATATATATATATTGCTTCTTGCCAGAGTAAAAGTATGAAGCACTGGGATTGTATGTACTTTATATGATCCCCCAATGTATTCCCCCAGGGCACATAAGTGTTTCTCTAAATACCTTTTCTGCCTGTGAGCGGCACTATCCATGGCCGCTCACAGGCATCACGTGACCCCCGGCTGCAGCCGGCTCTGACATCCACTGATGTCACGACAAGTCCAGGCTGCAGCCGAGGGTCCCTCTTCCGCGTTCCACATGTCGGTTGCTGCTGGGTTGTGGGCAGGGTCACCCCGCGGGTCACACCCGGCATCCACCGCGCGCTCTCCCTCTCATCATTCACTGGGGAAAACACGTGGTGGATGCTGGGTGTGACGCACGAGGTAACCCCGCCCACAGCCCAGCGTCCACCGCGGGGACCGCATCACTAATGTCACGCCTCAGCGCCGCTCACAGCCAGAAAAGGTACCGCACGGTATTTACAAAAACACTTCTGGGCCACGGGGGAATACATTGGGGGGTTCATATAAAGTAGTGGACAACTTCTTTAAGGCCCATTCAGGAAAAAAAAATTGAGGAATGCTCATTCCATCTAAACAGGCCAGCATACAGCTGACAAAGCAAGCAAGATACTTGTTCGTCGGGCGTGATGATTCTTAAGCAGGCTTAATGAGACATTAATATCGGCAGCACATTGTCCTGTGTAAACAGCAGATGTGCTGCAGATAATAAGATAATATAATATGTGGTAATAATGTGGAACAGCAGAAATGTAAAAGAAAAAAATATTAGCAATTGCTGTATTCACTATTCTTGCTCCTTTTAACTGAAGGTGAAGCAGCATTTACACAACACATTTCAGAACAAATAAAATGCACGTAATTCATAAAACTGAATGAAAGGGCAGCAAAATGCTGGACAGATCTCGACAACCACGCAGTCTTTTTCAACTATGACGCATAATTGTTTCTAACTGTCCAAATTCTAAAATTGCTATTTCTAACACATTCCACTTTAGTTGTATGTATACTGAGGTTTAATCTTAGAAAAGAAAAATACCTGCAAATGACATTAGAAATAATATTGTATAATGTTCAACTAACATTGCCCTCAACATTATATTTGAATATTCCACCTTATTTACACTAGAAAAATAATAAAAATGCACATTGGCAGCCAAAAAAACTATTTAAGATGCAAAAATAATCCTGATTGTATCAGCAAAGCATTAAACTTGATGAAGCACATAAAGTGTTAGTCTGCTCTGGAGGAAACTGCAGGAAGATATCAGGACTTTCCTTTTAAGCAGCATTTCTTCAACATTATCTTGTGAATGAGCTGAATGAGATGCTGAATCTGTGCAAGTTTACAAATCTTCTACAAAAAGCACTGTACAGGCATAGCTGACAATCGTTTCATGTGTTACAAACCTGACTGATTCAGGCTCATTGTGAAATACTATATATAACACATATTTTCACACCCAGGGACAATGATCTCTACTGCAGAGAGTGTCTGACACTTGTGCTAAGAAAGTCTGACATGCAGAAAAAATATGGTTTACGGGCAACTTTCGTAAATCCTTGTCTGCCTCCTCAAACTGTATTAACCTGTGTACACAGAAAATAGTTTAGTACATGTATGTAGAGAAATTGGGCACAGACATGCAGAAATATCCCGCATATTATGAACACCTCTGTCATTATACTTTAGAATAAGCATTGGCCAAATCTACTGGGCCACGAAAATTAGGATTTGTGCGTAAATATTAGGGCTCTAGTTAACTGCAACGTCACACAGTGACAGACCTGCAGCTGTTGTTCGGCTCGTTCTATACTGACAGATAAAACAATGGTAGTGATCAAATTAGAAAAAAATAACTGCAGAAAATGGCACAAATCATCTTGATGGATTCAAGACAACAATGAGAACAGTGAAAGCCATCATCGTAGATTTACTTATGGCCGCAAATATACAAATTGCAATTAGAAGTATAGTATAGCCCTAACTTGTGTTTTTATACAGAAAGACAATTGCACCATTTATAAGATGAAAAAGAAACTCTACATAACTATAAAAGCTAAAGCGTACCAGAGAATAAGCCTCACTAAATACAGAAAACGCATGACAGCCATAAAGCGCTAATACTAGAATGGCAGAGTAATGATTCTGGTGAAACATCTCACATTGTCATAACACAATTTGTCTTGTGAGCCACATCTGCTTGTGCTAGCAACATGCAGCAAAACACGTGGATCCAATTTACAGGGCATCTATGTTCATTCCAACAGATTTAGTAATCAACGCTTTGTTTCTTCATTGTGTTCAACCATGTAGTAAAAAAACATAAACCAAATCCGGCTCTAGATGCCGGAGACATCGGAATAGCCGTCCCCAAATAGTGGATAATCATACATCAGCATGGAGATCATTTGGGGAGAATGATAAAATAAACACTTAAAATATGCTGAAATCGCTAGAGATCAGATAGAAATTCCTGATACATGCAAAGATGAAATAGGAAGAAAAGCAAAAGGTATCAATTGGTAAATAGCAGAAGCATCTATATCTGTTCTATTTGAAGATGACAAAAAGAGGGGGTGGCATGATATGAAATATAATTAGAAATTACAGATGTCAAAAGTATTACAAAACCACAAAACAAAATTCACAGCTAGCAATTACTGATATATTCGACACTAGCAGATCTGATTTTTACCTGATCCACTGAATTGACTACTTCCTAGTGTAGTTGGTCTGGTTTTCCCACTATTAACAGGTGGAGAAAACATCTGCAAAACAGAATAGGATTTTGCTATAAGTTCATTGTTCCAAAACACACGGAGCAGCAGCAGCAGCAGCACGTTACAAAAGTGACTGCCTGTCGTTTCAGAAGGGTCACGTATGTGTATAACCAATAACAATATTACTACAAAAGGCAACAAATATTGATATTGTGGTGGAAAAAGGAAACACTAGACAACCAAAAGTGGTCAGAAAGCAGTCAGCGCTACCAGTGGGGAGAACAGATGTGGAAAGATAGCTTTGGCTGCCTACTTTACAAAAGGCAACAAGTGCAGGTTAAGCTTCATTTCCACCTACTTAAAAATAATCTCTTACAGTTTCGGATTTTTGGTGGAAAAAAAAAAAAGTACGGTAATAGGGTTTTAAGTAGATGTAATTGGATTGTTGGTTTTGGGGTCAATGACTAGTCTCCGAGATATAAGCCAATTGACCCACGTAGTCTTTTAAGTGATTACATCTTAAGAGTCTAGACATGACATCAAAGGGGATAGCGTCCGGTCGCCTTAGTACCCCCTAATTTTAGTATGAGAAGCCGGAAGCCCCAGAATGATACCGTACCGCACTGAAGTCCAGGAGGTCACTCAGCTCCTTGTCTGTGCCTATAGCGGCCATCCGATGCTGAGGATTCATCTCCAACCACTCAGATCAGCTCCTAGAGAGAGAGACACCAATTATTACCATCACAGCCCCCCGAACACCGGGGCACGGGAAGGAGGAGGGCGAGGAAGACAAAAAGTAACAGTGCATACAAGTTTCACTCAGGAGAGCGGCCGGGATGTCACATTACAAAGAATAAGATATAGGGATAAGAAAGAAGAGACAATAAGGAGAGACTGCCAGCCGCAGAGGCACAATAGAGCGCAACTTGGGCAAGTTAGTCAGTGGGGCCAGGAGCCACAGACGGGCACAGGGGGCAGTGCTGGGGAATAAGGGGGCACCTGCCCTATAGGAGGGGAAGAGCCCCCAATATCAGGCTGCAGCACTGCGTGCCCTCACACAGCCCAGGGCTGCCCATGCCAGCTGTGCCCTCGCCCCCTGCTGCCCTCTCTCCACACTCACCTTTTTTCCGTTTAAACATCCAACAATTGGGCTGAAGTTTCTGGGAGCCCCGGTCCACCGTCCTCCCGGGGTCTTGGCAGCAGCCTAATTCCAGCACCTGACCACGGTGTCCTCCACACTCCCGCTTTCTGTGGGTTTGAGGGGCTTTCACCGCACAGGAAGGTTTTGTTTTCACCCGATAGGAACTTGTGGGTCTCCCTCAGGCAGACATTTTTTTCGTTCGTCGAGCCTCAGCACCACGTTAGAACCAAGATGCATATCCCTCCGCCGGAGCGGAGTAACAGAACCGGCGCTACTTCCTCTCTGTTAACCCTTCCACCGACTGAATGTAACGCTGTAATGAGAACAGAGATTCGGCTCCAGAGAGGGGGCGGAGGGATACAGCGGGACGGAAGCTCCAGGGACGTATAACTGTGAGGGCGCAGCTTGGCTTTCTGACACGGCAGCTCCTGGGCCCTGGCGGGATTGTGTTCTCCTCACAACAGTCTGAGGACGCCGCTAATTGGAGAGGTGTCTGCGTCCTTCTCAGAAGGGGTCGCTCACCAGAACAGCAGCTGCACATGCCGCGGCCCTTTGGGGGCGGTGGAGATGTGCTTGTGGCAGCCGGATCGATGCTGTCAGAAATTGTTGATAAATGCGCTGTCAGAGCGTCATTCGGCTTCATTAGCGCCAATATATTCCCCTCTGTCACACAGCCAGCCCTGTCAGTGCAGCAGTGGCTGTGTGACTCATAAAGGCGCAGTGCTGCTCTCTCTGCGCTCACATGGACCCTTATTGTATGTGCGTTATTGTAGAAGTGTATCCGCGGCGGAGGAGCGCGCACGGGCTGAGGGAGATGGAGTGCGCGCTCCCGGCGCTCTGTGGCCCCGTGCCTGCCGCGGCTCCTCTGCGCCCCAGCCCAAAGTGTAATGCACGGAGCGGCCAGCAGGGGCTGTGGTCCGGGGGAACACGGGTAGTGCCCCCTCCAGCACATGGCACTGCTGCACCACTGCCTCCTAATTTTGGGGACCTCTATGTATTAGGGTCGAGAGGAGATTTTTTTTTATCATGGTTTTCCAATACATAAAATGTCAGTTTGGCCTAGAAGTAGCTCCTGAATATGAAAGATAAGACATATGGACAGATACTGGAAATGTGTATGCTACACTCACCCAGTGCTGTATATGAGCCCACTAAGAAATACTGCTCCTAGTGAGGCCCAATAGCGGCCCCTCACTGTCCGGCACCACTTTAATAAACCCACACACCATATAATGTACCCACAATACATCCTCCTACACAGTATAATGCCCCACAGCCCCCCACACACAGTATGAGGCCCACAACCCCCCCCCCACAGTATGAGGCCCCCCACACACAGTATAAGGCCCCACAGCCGCCCCCCCTCACAGTATGAGGCCCCACAGCCCCCCACACACAGTATGAGGCCCCAAAGTCCCCCACAACACAGTATGAGGCCTCACAGCACCCCCATATCCACACACAGTATGAGGCTCCACAGTCCCCCACACACAGTATGAGGCCCACAACCCCCCCTCACAGTATGAGGCCCCCCACACACAGTATAAGGCCCCACAGCCGCCCCCCCTCACAGTATGGGGCCCCACAGCCGCCCCCCCTCACAGTATGAGGCCCCACAGCCCCCCACACACACACAGTATGAGGCCCCACAGTCCCCCACACACAGTATGAGGCCTCACAGCCCCCCCCCCCCATATCCACACACACAGTATGAGGCTCCACAGTCCCCCACACACAGTATGAGGCCCCAACAGCCCCCCATATACACTATGATTCCCTCACACACATTATGAGACCCCATAGTCCCCCCCACATACATTATGATTCCTTGCACAGTATGAGACCCCACAATCCCCCCACATACACTATGATTCCCTCACACACAGTATGAGACCCCACAGTCTCCCCACATACGCTGATTCCTTGCACAGTATAATGCCCCCCACCCACCGTATGAGACCCCTCAGTCCCACCCACATACACTACTGTATGATTCCCTGAACAATATAATAACCCCACACACAGTATGAGACCGTACAGTCCCCCCCCACATACCCTATGATTCCTTGCACAGTATGATACCCCCACAGCCACCACACAAATATGAGACCCCACAGTCCCCCCTTACATACACTGATTCCTTGCACAGTATGATACCCCACAGCCACCACACACAGAATGAAACCCCACAGTCCCCCCTTACATACACTATGATTTCCTGCACAGTATGATTCCCCCACACAGAGTATGAGACCTCACAGTCTCCCACATACACTATTACTTCCTGCACAGTATGATACCCCCCACAATCCCTTTCAAACGGTATGAGGCCCCCCACACACTATGATTCCTTGCACTGTATAATGCCTCTGGTTTCCACCATATAATATGATGACCACCACAGATGCCCTCACGTACACAGTCTGATGGTCCCCGCATATTTCCCCATACGATCTGATGCTCTCCAAAGATACCCCATAGTGTACACACATACTTTTCCCGTGTGCCCTGCTCCCCATCTCTACTGCCAGTCACATGATCTGAGAATGTCATGTGACCCAAGGATCCTGGCAGGGCCTTTAGTCTCTGTATTGACTGAATGATGGAGTGTGGATCTGATGGTTCCCTGCTTCACCATTTTATTTAATTATATTTGTGTTCTGATCACAGAGATATAGGTAAAGTCGGGACATGCCCCGACCTCCAAGGACAGCTCTCCAAATTTGGGACAGTCCCGCTGGATCTGTTCACATCTGCATTAATCCATTCCCTCAATGGAGTAGAGAAAGTAAATTGACAGCAGAGGCTCAGTCATATGACGGCAGAGATGTCTGTTGGGTTTCTGTTATGGTGTCCAATTATTTCAGTGAAAAAAATAGCACAGCATGTTTTATCGGACTTCTTCTAATAGACCAGATGTGTACTTCCTAAGTTGTGGTATAAAAAATCAAGTTGTCAGCCATATTAGTAATTTCATAATACATTAAAGGGTATTGTATGGCAGAAAAACCTTACTGGGGTTGTCCACTTCTTTTTTTATATATATGAATGGACCACCGCAACAGCTCTGCCTCTACTGGTGGGGGATGGCACTTGACAGCTGCAGCCAGTCAGCAGACACTGACTTATAAAACAGGTCATATTAAGAAAATTGACACAGGTAAAACAGTGTGTCTAGCAAATTTAATAAATCCTTATTGACTTACAACTAACATCTGTCCACAACATTTTTTGCCTTAAATAAATGTCATTTTACTAAAGAACTCTGTGAATGAAGGTTTTACACATAGCGTTTTTGTCATTTTCTTACAGCATGTTTAGATGCGGCCAGGTGTTAAAGCAGTCTGTAATGCCTTGTGAAACGCAATGCAAGCAAACTATTTTTGGGTTGTGTTTTTGTCTCTATGATGATTTTTTTGTTGCGTCTTTCCCATAGGTGTTTCTACAGCAGAAACAGTTATTAAAAAAAGCAGAAAACACAAGTTTAAGGCTGTGTGCCCACTATGCGTTTTTTAAGCGTTTCCGCAGCGGCAATTCCACCTCGGAAAAGCTTAAATAACGCTTGGTAGAAGGTCTGCCATGTTCCCCAATGATAATTCGCTGCGGATTATCATTGCCGAAAAATCCGCGGCACTACCAATTATTTTGCGGAATCGCTGCGTTTTCGCCGCCATTGACTTGCATTGGACAACATAACATCCGCATCACTGCATCTGCACATGCGGATACCATGTGTTTCAATGTGCGGATGGTACCCGGGTTTGGAGAAGAGGATACTCCCCTCCAGACCCGGGTACCATAGTACCTGTAAAAAAAAAGAATAAAATAAAAAATATACATTATACTCACCCTCTGATGGCCCCCGGTGTCCATATCCGATCCGTCCTGGCTTGCCGGCAGCTCGCGGTGGACTAAAAGGACCTGCAGTGACGTCATTTAGTCTTGTGACGGCAGGTCCTTTTAGTCCACCGCGAGCTGCCGGCAAGCCAGGACAGATCGGATAAGGACACCGGGGGCCATCAGAAGGTAAGTATAATATTTATTTTTTACCATTCTTTTACGGTGCATGGATTTATATAGTGTGACCAAGTTGTCACAAGCACTTTCCAAGTGATGCTCAAATCGCTTGGAAAGCGCTTGTCAACCCGCATGCGGAAATGAATGTGAAGAACGCATCACATCCGCATGTCCCTGGCAGGAAAACGCATGTACAATCCGCATGCATTTTTTCTGCCAGGGAGATGCAGAAACGCTCAGGAAAAATCCGGAGCATTTCTGCATCGTGGGCACATAGCCTAAAGGGAAGCTATAATCAGAAAATGAACATTTGTTTAAATCAGGTTTTTGTGTAACATGTATTGAAAAAAAAAGATGGCATTAATTTTTCAAAACATGATCTTTATATATTAAAAAAACAGTCATCTTAGAGGGAACCTGTCACATCCTAGTTGCTATATGTACACTGCCTCCATAGCGTTGATGATGCAATGTGCATCACTAACAAGCTTTTTTCATTAAAATCGGTGGTAGTGTAATGATTTTATAACATTATATACACTTTGTCCTACCTGCTCGTATTCAGTCATAGGGGTGTGATTCTCTCATCCAGTCACTGCTGCCATCGCCCATGTATTTGAATACTGCTCTCGGCAAGGTTGTGTCTAGATCGGAGGTGATTTTTTTGTGCTCCTCACTTTAGCCTCCGATCTAGACGCTTCACTGCTGAGGAGACTGATCGGAGTTGCTGGAGTGAGGGCCTCAGTAATCCCCTCTGCTGTAGACAGTTCAGCATTGACACCACTAGATCGGAGTGGATTCCAGGATCCTCATACTCACTGATGTCTAGTCGCCTCTTCTGGCTTTTTAATGTTTTTCTTATGCTTTTTTATGCAATTGCTCATGTTTTTAATGGAGCAAACATCACAAGTCAAAAAAGATTTTTTTATACTGTTATATAATTTATGTATTTTTACACTATTATATATTTTATGGATTTGGGCAAATTTCTTTTTTTTCTTGATTAATGAAACTTACATTTTTATTGTCGCTTTATGTAATATAAAAAATTCCCCTTATCGCTGATTGTTCAGTTTTGCCAGAATGGGACTCTTCCCATTTGTTCACAGTCCTGTCCACAGCACCGACATTGTGAAGAGTGGGCGGAGCGCCACGGGGAGAAGCGTAAAAGAGCTCCCCCGACAGTCACCATAATGTACAACACAGAAGTGACAAAATATTACAGGAATGTCTGAGGTCACTGGAGAACACTGCTGGTATAATTTACGACACTTTTGTGCTGTACATTCTGATGATTCTGTCGGCTGCTCCGTCACTGGCTGAGACTTGTGGACATACAGGAAAATTTTAATTCTATCAAACCTGAACAATCAAAGCTATGTGTAATTTTTTATATTACAGAAAGCAATAATAAAAAAACTCACTTTATTAATTAAAAAAAAAATTCACAAAGTGGCCGAGCTTTATCCCTCTCACCCTTCATTAAAGGGGATATCCGGGACTTTATGAAAAACAAAAAATGTGCCTAAGCACTAACAGGCAGTTAATTGCTACTTGCCTGCCTGTTGTGCCTGGTGGCGTTCTTCCCCGGGACAGAGCAGTCACAGACCGTTCTTATCGGGCATTCAGCTGCCTCTGCTGATGGGGCAGAGCGTGATGTCCGACTAATTCTGATTGACAGCCTTCTCCCCCAGTTAGACAGTGGGAATCCAGCTGTCAATCAGAATGATGTCATCAGTCTCGCCCTGTCAACACAGTGGAGCGGAAAAGAAGCCTCCGCTCTGCCGACGTGACGTCAGCAGAGGCAGCTGAATGATAGGAGCGGATATCCCCTTTAGGCTATGTGCCCACGATGCAGAAATGCTCCGGATTTTTCCTGAGCGTTTCTGCATCTCCCCTGGCAGAAAAAAACGCATGCGAATTGTACATGCGGATTGTACATGCGTTTTTCCTGCCAGGGACATGCAGATGTGAAGCGTTCTTCACTTGCATTTCCGCATGCGGGTTGACAAGCGCTTTCCAAGCGATTTTAGCATCACTTGTAAAGTGCTTTTCAACTTGGTCACACTATATAAATCCATGCAAACGGCATGGATTTATATAGTGTGACCCGAGAGAATGTAAAAAAATAAATCTATACTTACCTTCCGATGGCCCCCGGTGTCTTGCTTCACTCGGTGCTGACTGCCGGCAGATCGCGGTACACTGCACTGAATGACCTGCCGACGTCAGCGTCGCGTGACCCCTCACATGACTATGACGTCAGCGCAGGTCCTTCAGTCCATCGCGATTTGCCGGCATGAGAGGAGGAGTGCAGCGGGGGCCGCCAGAAGGTAAGTATCATATTTATTTTTTATTTTATTCTTTTTTTTACAGGTTCTATGGTACCCGGGTCCGGAGGAGAGTCTCCTCTCCTCTAGACCTGGGTACCATCCGCATATTGGAACACGTGGATTGCGCATCTACATATACAGTGATGCGGAATCCATGCGTTCTAATGCAAGTCAATGGCGGCGAAAACGCAGCACTTCCACAAACGAATTGGTAGTGCTGCGTTTTTTTCCGCAATGATAATCCGCAGCGGAAATTTCCGCAGCATGTGCACAGCACATCCGGATTATCATTGGGGAACATGGCAGGCCTTCTACCATGCGTTTTTTAAGCGTTTCTGCAGCGTTTTTGCCGCTGCGGAAACGCTTAAAAAACGCATCGTGGGCACACAGCCTTAATGTAGGGTGAGAGGGAGAAAGCTCGGCCACTTTGTGAATTTTTTTAAATAAAGTGAGTTTTTTTATCGCTTTCTGTAATATAAAAAATTACACATAGCTGTGATTGTTCAGTTTTGATAGAATTCAAATTTTCCTGTATGTCCACAAGTCTCAGCCAGTGACGGAGCAGCCAACAGAATCATCAGAATGTACAGCACAAAAGTGGCATAAATTATAACAGTTCTCCAGTGATAATTTATAATATATATATACATATATATATATATATATATATATATATATATATATATATATATATATATATATATATATATATATATATATATATATATATAAAACGTAATTACTATTCAATAAAATGAACCACCTGTAATCTAATTTATTCGGGGCCTCGTTACATCCCCGCACTGCAGTAACTGCATTCTAGCCACTTCTATAAGGAGCTGTCTAGATTGGAGATGATTATTTGAGGACCTCATTTTAGCCTCCACTGTAGGCGGCTCACTAGTGAGGTTAGTAGAGCGGAGGTGATTTTTTGAGGATCTGGCCGTAGCCTCCACTCTAGACGGTTCATTACCAAGGTGACTAGAATGGAGATGCTGGAGTGAGGTCCTCAAAAAATCAACTTCAAACTAAGATTGGGTGGAGATTTGTGGGGAGGGTGGTGACAGTAACGGTGCAGCCGACATAATCATCATAAAAGTGGCGTAAATTATAACAGCAGTGTTCTCCAGTGACCTTAGACATTCCTGTAATAATTTGTCACTTCTGTGTTATACATTATGGTGACTGTCGGGGGCGCTCTTTTACGCCTCTTCCCGCGGCGCTCCGCCCACTCTTCACAATGTCGGTGCTGCGGACAGGACTGTGGATGAATGGGAAGATTCACATTCTGGCAAAACTGAACAATCAGCGATAAGGGGAATTTTTTATATTACATAAAGCGACAAAAATGTAAGTTTCATTAATCAAGAAAAAAAAGAATTTTGCCTAAATCCATAAAATATATAATAGTGTAAAAATACATAAATTATATAACAGTGTAAAAAAAAAATAATTTTTGACTTGTGATGTTTGCTCCATTAAAAACATGAGCAATTGCATAAAAAAGCATAAGAAAAAACATTAAAAAGCCAGAAGAGGCGACTAGACATCAGTGAGTATGAGGAGCTCCTGGAATCAACTCCGATCTAGTGGTGTCAGTGCTGAACTGTTTACATCGGAGGGGATTACTGAGCAACTCCGATCTAGTCTCCTCAGCAGTGAAGCCTCTAGATCGGAGCTGCTAAAATGAGGAGCACAAAAAATCACCTCCGATCTAGACACAACCTTGCCGAGAGCAGTATTCAAATACATGGGCGGTTCCAGCAGTTACCGAATGCGGTGCTGCCCATGACTGAATGAGAGAATCACACCCCTATGACTGAATACGAGCAGGTAGGACAAAGTGTATATGATGTTATAAAATCATTATACTACCACCGATTTTAATGAAAAAAGCTTATTAGTGATGCATATTTCATCACTAACAAAGCAATAGGGGTAGTGTACATAGCTACTAGGACGTGACAGGTTCCCTTTAAGATTTTCACACCGCCTACTGGGGCTATTTTAGAGTCATATGGGCAGCACGGTGGCTCAGTGGTTAGCAATGCAGCCTTGCAGCGCTGGGGTCCTGGGTTCAAATCCCCCCATAGACAACATCTGCAAGGGGTTTGTATGTTCTCCCCGTGTTTGCGTGGATTTCCTACCTATACTCCGGTTTCCTCCCACACTCCAAAGACATACTGATAGGGAATTTAGATTGTGAGCCCCAATGGGGACAGTGGATATAATGTCTGTAAAGCGCTGCAGAATTAATGGTGCTATATAAGTGAGTAAAATAAATAAATACTTCCTGTTCTTTCAGGAAGAGTTTTCAGCAGAGGCAGGATTATAATGACAGATAACACCTGTATACAAAGCTGATAACACAGGATCCACCAGTCACAGAAGATGATATCACAGCTCACCTGCTCCCCGATCCCTTCCCAATGGCCAATTGCACAGGCTCATTGACTGCTTCAATACAAAAGATAGGGTTGGGGTCTGGGGTGGCTAATGTCTTTGTATTAATACAAGAAAAAAAATGGATAGGCACATCCAGTTCTAAAAAATCTTCAAGCTTTATTGCAAATACATATCTTTAAAAATTCATACAAGGATGATGTGGTACAGGAACTGCTCTGACGCGTTTCCACTGCGCCATTAGTCATAGAGCTCTATGACTAAGGGCGCAGTAGGCGCCAGAAATACATCAAAGCGGTTCCTGTACCACATCATCCTTGTATGGATTTTTAAAGATATGTATTTGCAATAAAGCTTGAAGATTTTTTATTATTGGATGTGCCTATCCACTTTTTTTTGTAGCGGACTTTTCTGGTCGGTCAGCAGCACTGGTATGGCACTCCGGAAAATAAGGACAGGTGTGTTTTAAAATGTAAGCTCGATGGGAATTTTTTATTCCTTTCTATAATGTCTATGTATTGTTTACTCAAACAGCACAAAGTTAAGAGTCTAAGAAAGTGTCACTGGTGTGTCAGAAGTGACAGACAGTCACCCTGCAGTTGGTTGCAGGAGATCTCTTCGTTTGGCATTACAGACACCTTCTTAAAAGCTGTCTCTCTAGGACCCAGTGGCTACCTTCCTCTTGATAATTAACACCCTGGCCTCGGTGTATAAATACCTGCTGTTTGCTAGAGGGAGGTACCGGCGATACTCACATGACCCCTTGTTGAAGGCTTAGAGCAAGTGCATTACTTCTTCCTCTCTGGTGCTAAGAGGACCTGTGTTCATCTCTCTGAAGTCGACTAAAGCTAAGCAATCTTCCCTTGTTTGTTCCCCGTTGTTGTCTTTAGTTGTCAGTGGGGATGGACTAGCGCTCATGCCCTCCCTTCCCTAGCCAGGGCCCAACGCCAGGTAAAGACAGGGTGAGGTTCCTGTGCGGCAATTTGTGCGGAACTAGTAGAGGGACGTTAGGGGAGACAGGGTGATATGGGATCAGCCTAGGAGGTCTCCACTACCCCCTTTCCCTAGAGTCTGTGCCCCTTTTTCCCTCTTCCCTTTGTGTTGCACTTAGTCTTTCCTATACCTTACGTGACAGAAAGTCACAGTGGCCAGTGTGAAATTTACAAGATTTCAATGTTTTTATTTATAATACAGTTTATGATGTGGAGAAAAAATATTGTCAAAAATGAAAAAATATATATCTAACATAAAAACCTGTTATTAAGAACAACCCCCCCCCACCACCCACCCCCCCAAAATATATGAATGGCAGAGGTGGGCAATTACAGTCTCTCACGTGGCCCCTAGTGAACAGTAACTGATGTGGGCTGAACCAAATGTCACGCAAAGTGAGGGAAAGACTAAGGACATAACCACAAGAAGAGGGGGAGGAAGCCCAAACACTAGGGAAAGGGGGAGTGGAGACCCCTAGGCAGATCTGACAATTACCCTGAATCCCTCTAACGTCCCTAAATAGGTTCCGCAGCTATAGCCGATCAGGAAACCTAATCCTTGACTGCAACTAAACACAAACTGGTAAACGGACAAGGGAAACACTTAGCTTGAGAAGACACCAGAGAGATCACGCCAACTATCCTCCAAGGGAACTCCAAGAAGACACTAGCCGACTAGTAGTTCTTCAAGCCTGGATAGAGAAAAATAGAGCTATCACTGGCGACTCTCTGGAGAGACTGAAGGTATTTAAACATCCAGCAAGGGTATGTCAAGTAGCAGCAGAAGGTGGAGGTCACTGCTAGGTCCTAGAAGGAGAAGGATATCACTACACTACAGAGAAGAGAAGATCAAGAAGGTGTCTGCAGAGCCAAGCGCAATCACTTTCTACAGCTGGATCCAGGACGACTGTCTGTTACTATTATGATCTGCAAACAAGTACTAAGGAAAGAAGGGGACAGCTATCCCTACAGCAAGACTAAGCTGAATCCCTACGATGTAGCGGGCTGCCTGTTCTTAGCGAACAGACCCGCCTTAGTCCTAGGCTAGCCTGAACGAAGACTTATAGAATAAAGGGAAGGGGTCCCTAAAAGAACTAAGGACTGGAACAAAAATGGGACACCTCCTGAACAGAGAAAGTTGTTGCAGAACATAAAAGATAAACTGACAAAAAGGTACTAGAGGTCCCATAAGGACCAAGCAAACTGAGAGGTATAGGCACAGAAGCACCTGGCTAGCAAAACAGTCAAACAACACTGAAGTCCAGCATAGCCAAAAAGGCGGAGCTGGAATATAAAGGCAGATGGTCACGTGACCGCAAAACACAAGATGGAAAAAACAAACAGTATCCCCTCTTTTAAGAGGATCCTCCGGATCCTCCAGGCCTATCCGGGAACCTCTTTTAGAAAGCTCTAACAAGCCTAGGAGCAGAGACATCATCCGCCCTTACCCAGGAGTTATCTTCGGGACCGAAACCCTTCAAGGAGACGAGATACTGTAATCTCCCTCTATGCCATCTAGAATTCAAGATACGTGAAATTTTATATTCGCCGTCTTCCACCACAGGAGGAACTGAGACAGTGGCATCCCTATCAGATACATCCGCCTTTTTCAACAAGGAAACATGAAACACAGGATTAATCTTCCAGGAAGTAGGAACATCCAACCTAACCGCAGACGAGTTAACAATCTGAAGCACTTTAAATGGACCCACAAACTTAGGACCCAGTTTTTTAGAGGGAATCCTCAACCGCAGGTTCCTTGAGGACAACCAAACCATGTCACCCACAGTAAACAAAACCTCCTTTCGTTTCCTCTTAAAATACTTCTTGGACTTCTTGTTAGCCTCTTGAAGGTTGCAACGTACATTAGTCCAAACTCTCTTCAAATCACCGGAAAAATTCTCCGGCACCGCCGTCCCCAATTTGGAGAACGAACCAAAAGACGGATATCTCCCAGTACAACAAAAAAAAGGAGAACACCCAGCTGAGGAGGATGTATGATTAAGAGCAAATTCTGCGAGAGGCAGAAACTCAGACCACTTTCAGTCTGTCCATTAGACTCAGGATGATACCCAGACGAAAATGACAAATGGACTACCAACCTGTCACAAAAAGCACGCCAAAAGCGAGCCACAAACTGAGGTCCTCTATCAGAAACAATATCCGTGGTAACGCCATGAAGCTTGACAATCTCCTTAACAAACGCCTTAGCAAGTGTCTTGGCGCAGGGCAACTTAATGAATGGAACCAAATGACACATCTTACTAAAACGGTCCACGACCACCCAGATGACAGTAAAACCCTCAGACACGGGCAGTTCAGTAATAAAATCCATTTTGAGATGCGTCCAAGGCACACTAGGAACCTCCAGAGGGCAAAGCAACCCCACAGCAGAAGAATGTGAAGCCTTTGACCTAGCATACACCTTACATTGAGGCACCCACTTGATGACTTCTTTCTGCCATCCAGGCCACCAAAAACTGCAACTGATAAGTCTCTTAGTCTCAGAAATTCCTGGATGACCTGCCAACCAAGACTCATGACACGCCACAAACAAATCTCTCCTAAAGGTTCTAGGCATGAACAACCTCCCATGGAGAGTGTTAGATGGAGCATCATCTTGAGCTTTCAGAATCCCATTCTCCAAAACGGAGTCCAATGCCGCCACCACAACTCCTTTCTGTAAAATGTTCTCCTCCTCCTCGGCACCACCCGCAGGAGAGAAGCTGCGAGATAAAGCATCGGCGTTAACATTCTTAGTACCAGGGATATGGGTAACAGAAAAATGAAACCGAGAAAAAAAAGTGCCCACCTTGCTTGACGGGCATTCAAGCGCTTGGCAGCATCCAGATAGATCAAATTCTTATGATCTGTGAAAACCTGAATAGGAAATCTAGCGCCTTCCAAAAAATGACGCCAATGTTCAAACGCGAGTTTAATAGCCAGCAACTCCCTGATTTCCAACATCATAATTCAATTCGGTTTCCAAAAATATTTTCGAAAAGAAGGCACAAGGATGTACTCCATCCCTGTTCTCCTGATACAAAACTGCTCCGACCCCCACCGATGAAGCATTGACCTCGACCAAAAAAGGCTTGGTCTCATCAGGCTGCATTATGATAGGGGCTGAACTGAACCTCTCTTTGAGATACTTAAACGCTTCAATGGCCTCAGTAGTCCATTGGGCCGTATTCGCACCTTTCCTGGTGAGATCGGTTAGAAGCTTAACAATTACAGAAAAATTCTTAATGAATTTCCTGTAATAATTGGCAAACCCAAAAATCTCTGTATAGATTTCAAACCAATAGGCCTAGGCCATTCCTGCACAGCCTGAACCTTCACCGGGTCCATCTCAAAGCCCTTGCTGGAGACAATGTAGCCCAAAAAACTAATTTTCTGCACAGCGAACTCACATTTCTCCAGCTTAGCAAAGAGTGAATTATCACTCAATAACTGCAAAACTTCACGTAAACTCTGCCAATGGGACTCCAGATCTGGTGAATAAATCAAAATGTCATCCAAATACTCAACCACATTCTTACCAATCAAAGGTCTCAAGATGTCATTAATAAGGTTCTGAAAAAATGCAGGTGCATTGGTAAGACGAAAAGGCATCACCAGATTCTCAAAATGACCTACCGGAGTGTTAAAAGCAGTTTTCCATTCATCACCCTCCTTCACTCGTAAAAAATTATATGCCCCCCCGGAGATCAATCTTAGAGAACCACTTGGCCCCCACTAACTGGTTAAACAAGTCAGGAGTTAACGGCAATGGGTAGGAATT
Source organism: Phyllobates terribilis (assembly GCF_046119375.1). NCBI lineage: Eukaryota > Metazoa > Chordata > Amphibia > Anura > Dendrobatidae > Phyllobates > Phyllobates terribilis. Next base: position 385,045,797 of record NW_027362771.1, read on the forward strand.
GCATACGGTAATCTTATCAATTTCACGAAAATCCAGACACGAACGCAAACCCCCGTCCTTTTTTTTAACAAAGAAAAATCCAACTGCCACAGGCGACTTAGAAGGTCTAATGTGACCAGCAGCCAGGCTAGTCTATATGTACTCTTCCAATGCCTTTCTTTCTGGGATAGTTAGATTAAACAAGCGACTGTTGGGAAGAGTAGCTCCCGGAATAAACTCAATGGTGCAATCATAATCCCTATGAGGAAGTAAAACTTACGACTCCTTCTCCGAAAAAAACCTCCAAAAATCTTGAATAGGTACAGGTACTTCCCCTTTTCCCTCAGTCGCAATGCGACCATTACAACATTTATCATAGCATTTCGGACTCCAAGACTTTATCATATTAGTAGACCAGTCCAGCAAAGGATTGTGCAGTTTTAACCAAGGCAATCCTAGAACGACTGGAAAGGGTAAATTATCTAATACAACCAAGTCCAAAATTTCTTGGTGAAGACCATTGATAGTGAGGGGAAATGCAGCAACCTTGTGAGTAATACATTTCAAGGGAGTGTTATCAATTGCAATCAAAGAAATAGGTGATGACAAAGGTTTGTATTTCAATTTAAGTTTTTCCAAAAACCCTTTATCAGTCACATTAAGTGTTGAACCACAATCCACAAATACCTGAAATTCAATCAAATTTTCCTGCAAAGTAGTACTCCCTGAAAGAAATACTCCTGCAGAGCGTAAACAAGCTATGCGAGCATACCTGACCTTTTTTTTTTATTTACTTAAACGAAGCTCACAATACTTAATCAAATGGTCAGCTTTACCACAATGAAGACACAATCCCTCGGCGAACCAAAGGTCTCTTTCCTCAGAGCGGAGCGACATCGCCCCAACCTCCATTGGTTCTCCGCTGTCTGAGCAGATTTTCTGGGGACTAGGACCTGGCATTACAGGAGTCTTTACCTCATTCTGCCTAGATCTCAGCATCCTATCCACACGAACAGCTAATTGCATGGCATCCTGCAGAGTCTCAGGTGCAGGTAATGCAATTAGAAAATCCTTAACCCTTTCACTCAGACCAGCAAGAAATAGACATTTCAGAGCAGGATCATTCCATCTGACTTCAGAAGCCCACCTTCTAAAGTGTGTGCAAAAAATCTCAGGATCATCTGACCCCTGATTCAAACACCTGAGTTCTGTCTCAGCAGATGAGATTCGATCAGGATCGTCATATAATAAACCCATAGCAGAAAAAAACTCTTCTACCGACCTCAAACATGGATCATTAGGTTGAAGAGAAAAGGCCCACCCTTGTGGTTCATTGCGCAAAAGTGACATAATAAAACCAATGCACTGTGATTCATTCCCAGAGGACCTTGGTCTCAAACGAAAATATAACAAACAAGCATTTTTAAAGGAAAAAAAATATTGCTGTTTACCATAAAAAACATCCGGCAGTCCTACCTTGGGTTCCACAAAATGCGCTCCGCAACAGCTACTCACGTGTTGCTGGAGCTCGGCCACCTCCAGAGTCAACCCCTGCAAGCGTTGAGCCAAATCCTGGACGGAAGCCATACTGATCCCCGTATTAATATTTCCTTATTTTTTGGGCTGGAATTACTGTTATGATCTGCAAACAGGTACAAAGGAAAGAAGGGGAAAGCTATCCCTACAGTAAGACTAAGCTGAATCCCTATGATGTAGCGGGCTGCCTGTTCCTAGCGAACAGACCCGCCTTAGTCCTAGGCTAGTCTGAATGAAGACCTATAGAATAAAGGGAAGGGGTCCCTAAAAGAACTAAGGACTGAACAAAAATGGGACACCTCCTGAACAGAGAAAGTTGTTGCAGAACACAAAAGATAAACTGACAAAAAGGTACTAGAAGTCCCGAAAGGACCAAGCGAACTGAGAGGTATAGGCACAGAAGCACCTGGCTAGCAAAACAGTCAAACAACACTGAAGTCCAGCTGTTATGATCTGCAACAAGTACTAAGGAAAGAAAGGGGAAAGCTATCCCTACATTAAGACTAAGCTGAATCCCTACGATGTAGCAGGCTGCCTGTTCCTTGCGAACAGACCCGCCTTAGTCCTCGGCTAGTCTGAACGAAGACCTAATGCATAAAGGCAAGGGATCCCTAAAAGAACTGAGGACTGGAACAAAAATGGGACACCTCCTGAACAGAGAAAGTTGTTGCAGAACACAAAAAGACAAACTGACAAAAAGGTACTAGAGGTCCCAGAAGGACCAAGCAAACTGAAGATAGGCACAGAAGCACCTGGCTAGCAAAACAGTCAAACAACACTGAAGTCCAGCACAACCAAAAGGGCGGAGCTGGAATATAAAGGCAGATGGTCACATGACCGCAAAACACAAGATGGAAAAAACAAACAGGAGGGTTCTAACAGTACCTCCTCTTTTAAGAAGATCCTCCGGGTCCTCCAGGCCCGGGCCTATCCGGAAACCTCTTGTGGAAAGCTCTAACAAGCCTAGGAGCAGAGACATCATCCGCCCTTACCCAGGAGTTATCTTCGGGACCGAAACCCTTCCAGGAGACGAGATACTGTAATCTCCCTCTATGCCATCTAGAATTCAAGATACGAGAAATTTCATATTCGCCTTCTTCCACCACAGGAGGAACTGTGACAGTGGCATCCCTATCTGATACATCAGCTTTTTTCAACAAGGAAACATGAAACACAGGATTAATCTTCCAGGAAGTAGGGACATCCAACCTAACTACAGACGGGTTAACAACCTGAAGCACTTTAAATGGACCCACAAACTTAGGACCCAGTTTTTTAGAGGGAATCCTCAACCGCAAGTTCTTTGAGGACAACCAAACCATGTCACCCACAGTAAACAAAACCTCCTTACGTTTCCTGTCAAAATACTTCTTGGATTTCTTGTTAGCCTCTTGAAGGTTGTAACGTACATTAGTCCAAACTCTCTCCAAATCACCGGAAAAATTCTCCTCCTCCGGCACCGCCGACCTCAATTTGGAGAACAAACCAAAAGACAGATGTCTCCCAGTACAACAAAAAAAAGGAGAACACCCAGCTGAGGAGGATGTATGATTGTTAAGAGCAAATTCTGCGAGAGGCAGAAACTCAGACCACGCCTCTTGATTGTCCGCCACAAAACAACGCAAAAACTGTTCTACATCCTCGTTCTTTCTTTCAGTCTGTCCATTAGACTCAGGATGATACCCAGACCAAAATGACAAATGGACTCCCAACCTGTCACAAAAAGCACACCAAAAGCGAGCCACAAACTGAGGTCCTCTATCAGAAACAATATCCGTGGGAACAGGGGCGGACACAGACTGTAGTGGGCCCCTGTGCAAGAAATTTTTGGGGGCCCCCCCCTGCGCTTCATAAGGCAACAAAGTTATGTAAACATAACCCCCCCATGTGCATCTCTCGCCCCCCCCATGTGCAGCTCACCCCCCCGTGCATCTCCCACCCCCCCGTGCATCTCCCATCCCCCCCATGTGCATCTCTCATCCCCCCCATGTGCATCTCTCACCCCCCCATGTGCATCTCTCACCCCCCCATGTGCATCTCTCATCCCCCCCACTCCTAGTTAATTAATTGTATTTAAAACAAATAAAACTTGTTATACTTACCCCCATGCGATCCCTGCAGAATCCTGGCGCTCGTCCACGTCGCTGCCACCAGGCTCTCCTGACGTTCGGCCATGTGACGGTGCCACATACATAGCCATCAGCTTTTGTTTTGGCCAAAAGATTTTTAAAGCCGCCACCACGATAAGGTAGACTCTTCTGGCCGGGCCCTACTCTAACCTATTAAAATTTTCTTAAAATATCCAATACTCTTTTTAGATATATTTTTATTTAGTTTTCTCTAAGGGAATGTGTCATATACATTTTTTTTTTAAAATGACCAATAATACCACATACAAGGAATACCGCCACACCATGACCAGACCACATATTACCACAACATAGTGACCGAATAATACCACACAGAAGGGGGAAAAACTGCCACACCATGACCAGACCACATATTACCACCACATTACTAATATTACCACCACATTACTAATATTACCATAAGTGTCATTATACACGGGAGCTCTATACATGGTATGTATAATGTAAGTGTCCAGGTAATCTAGTGATCACCAGTGACATTATACACAGGAGCTCTGTATATAGTGTCAGTGTACAGGTAATACAGTGATCACCAGTGACATTATACACAGGAGCTCTGTATATAGTGTACAGGTAATACAGTGATCACCAGTGACATTATACACAGGAGCCTGGTACATAGTATATAGTGTAAGTGTACATGTAATACACTGACTCACTGGTGACGTCTCTAGGTGAAGTCCTTCAGCTACGCTTTTCTCCTTCATCCAGCACAGACCGCCATCACGTCTTCCAGCCAGGACTCGTCTCTGCATAAAATAACACAGTTATCTAGAGCACATTCCCCAACTTCTACATTACACAGCTGAATACAGACGTGCATCCACCATCAATATATGGTTAGTTATTATGCAACCTACCATTCCAAATATAAATTGTAATCCACCACGGTGCCCCCATTAACTGTAAATAGGCACTTAATATATAATTTAATTAGAACCTCTACTCTTTCCGCCAATTTGTTACCAGTTACACTCCTGCATCCGCAACGCCCCCTACTCTATACTTCCTGCTCCCCGCATTCATTATTTACATGCACCCCCTGCCCCAATTCATTATATCATGTCCGTGCTCTCCCCACCCCATCATCAATTATCATTTACTGTCCCCCACCCCACATTCATTATGTGCAGCTCGTTATCCCCCTACTCCCAATTCCCCCATGTGCAGCTCATTTTCTCCCAATTCCCCCATGTGCAGCTCTCATCCCCCCATGTGCAGCACTCACCCCTCCATGTGCACATCTCTCATCCCCCTCCCCCACATGTGCCCCTCTCTCATCCCCCTCCCCCACATGTGCACATCTCTCATCCCCCTCCCCCACATGTGCACATCTCTCATCCCCCTCCCCCACATGTGCACCTCTCTCATCCCCCTTCCCCACATGTGCACCTCTCTCATCCCCCTCCCCCACATGTGCACCTCTCTCATCCCCCTCCCCCACATGTGCGCCTCTCCCATCCCCCTCCCCCACATGTGCACCTCTCTCATCCCCCTCCCCCACATGTGCACCTCTCTCATTCCCCTCCCCCACATGTGCACCTCTCTCATCCCCCTCCACCACATGTGCACCTCTCTCATCCCCCTCCACCACACGTGCACCTCTCTCATCCCCCTCCACCACATGTGCACCTCTCTCATCCCCCTCCACCACATGTGCACCTCTCTCATCCCCCTCCACCACATGTGCCCCTCTCTCATCCCCCCCATGTGCACCTCTCTCATCCCCCTCCACCACATGTGCACCTCTCTCATCCCCCTCCACCACATGTGCCCCTCTCTCATCCCCCCCATGTGCCCCTCTCTCATCCCCCCATGTGCAACTCTCATCCCCCTTCCCCACATGTGCACCTCTCTCATCCCCCTCCCCCACATGTGCACCTCTCTCATCCCCCTCCACCACATGTGCATCTCCCATTCCCCCCACTCCTAGTAAATTGTATTTAAAAAAAAAAAAAAACTTGTTATACTTACCCCCATGCGATCCCTGCAGAATCCTGGCGCTCGTCCAAATCGCTGACACCAGGTTCTCCTGACTTCCGGTCATGTGACGGCGCCGTCACATGACCGGAAGTCAGGGGAATCATGAAAGCACTGCCGCAGCAGCGCAGCGCTGAGATGTCCCGGACCCGGCTCTTAGCATGGGGCCGGGGGCCCCATGAGGAGAGAGACGCACAAGAGGGGGGCCCCCAAGGGGGCCCCTACCGGCTGGGCCCCATACTGGAGTCAGGGCAGTCATGCCCTGATGTCGGCCCTACTGGAGGGGCCCCCTCTCCCTCGGGGCCCCCGTTCAATGAACCGGCTGCACGGGCGGTAGTTCCGCCCCTGCGTGGGAACGCCATGGAGCTTGACAATCTCCTTAACAAACGCCTTAGCGAGTGTCTTGGCGCAGGGCAACTTAATGAATGGAACCAAATAACACATCTTACTAAAACGGTCCACGACCACCCAGATGACAGTAAAACCCTCGGACACAAGCAGATCAGTAATAAAATCCACTGTGAGATGCGTCCAAGGCGCACTAGGAACCTCCAGAGGGCAAAGCAACCCGCAGCAGGAGTATGTGAAGCCTTTAACCTAGCACACACAGTACATTGACGCACCCACTTGATGACTTCTTTCTGCTATACCGGCCACCAAAAACTGCGACTGATAAGTCTCTTATTTTCAGAAATTCCTGGGTGTCCTGCCAACCGAGACACATGACACTCCACAAACAAATCTCTCCTAAAGGTTCTAGGCACGAACAATCTCCCATGGGGAGTGTTAGATGTAGCATCATCTTGAGCTTTCAGAATCCCATTCTCCAAAACGGAGTCCAATGCCGCCACCACAACTCCTTTCTGTAAAATGCTCTCCTCCTCCTCGGCACCGACTGCAGGAGAGAAGCTGCGAGATAAAGCATCGTCTTTAACATTCTTAATACCAGGGATATAGGTAACAGAAAAATGAAACCGAGAAAAAAAAAGTGCCCACCTAGCTTGACGGGCATTCAAGCGCTTGGCAGCATCCAGATAGATCAAATTCTTATGATCTGTGAAAACCTGAATAGGAAATCTAGCGCCTTCCAAAAAATGACGCCAATGTTCAAACGCGAGTTTAATAGCCAGCAACTCCCAATTTCCAATATCATAATTCAGTTCGGTTTCCGAAAATGTATTCGAAAAGAAGGCACAAGGATGTACTCCATCCCTGTTCTCCTGAGACAAAACTGCTCCGACCCCCACCGATGAAGCATCAACCTCGACCAAAAAAGGCTTGGTCTCATCAGGCTGCATTATGATAGGGGCAGAACTGAACTTCTCTTTGAGATACTTAAACGCTTCAATGGCCTCAGTAGTCCATTGGACCGCATTCGCACCTTTCCTGGTGAGATCGGTTAGAGGCTTAACAATTACAGAAAAATTCTTAATGAATTTCCTGTAATAATTGGCAAACCCAAAAATCTCTGTATAGATTTCAAACCAATAGGCCTAGGCCATTCCTGCACAGCCTGAACCTTCACCGGATCCATCTCAAAGCCCTCGCTGGAGACAATGTAGCCCAAAAAACTAATTTTCTGCACAGCGAACTCACATTTCTCCAGCTTAGCAAAGAGTGAATTATCACTCAATAACTGCAAAACTTCACGTACACTCTGCCAATGGGACTCCAGATCTGGCGAGTAAATCAAAATGTCATCCAAATACACAACCACATTCTTACCAATCAAAGGTCTCAGGATGTTATTAATAAGGTTTTGAAAAAATGCAGGTGCATTGGTAAGACCAAAAGGCATCACCAGATTCTCAAAATGACCTACCGGAGTGTTAAAAGCAGTTTTCCATTCATCACCCTCCTTCACTCGTAACAAATTGTATGCCCCCCGGAGATCAATCTTAGAGAACCACTTGGCCCCCACTACCTGGTTAAACAAGTCAGGAATTAACGGCAATGGGTAGGAATTGCGTTCGGTAATCTTATTAATTTCACGAAAATCCAGACATGGACGTAAACCCCTGTCCTTTTTTTTAATAAAGGAAAATCCAACTGCCACAGGCGACTTAGAAGGTCTAATGTGACCAGCAGCCAGGCCAGTCTGTATGTATTCCTCCAAGGGCTTTCTTTCTGGGATAGTTAGATTAAACAAGAGACTTTTGGGAAGAGTAGCTCCCGGAACAAACTCAATGGCGCAATCATAATCCCTATGAGGAGGTAAAACATGCGACTCCTCCTCCGAAAAAACCCTCCAAAAATCTTGAATTAGTACAGGTAATTCCTCTTTTTCCACAGCCGCAATGCGACCATTACAACATTTATCATAGCACTTCGGACTCCAAGACTTTATCATATTAGTAGACCAGTCCAGCAAAGGATTGTGCAGTTTTAACCAAGGCAATCCTAGAACGACTGGAGAGGGTAAATTATTTAATACAACCAAGTCCAAAATTTCTTGGTGAAGTCCATTGATAGTGAGGGGAATTGCAGCAACCTTGTGAGTAATACATTTCAAGGGAGTGTTATCAATTGCAATCAAAGAAATAGTTGATGACAAAGGTTTGTATTTCAATTAATCACATTAAGTGTTGAGCCACAATCCACTATTACCTGAAATTCAATCACATTTTCCTGCAAAGTAGTACTCCCTGAAAGAAATACTCCTGCAGAGCGTAAACAAGCTATACGGACGTACCTGACCTTTTTTTTTCTTTACTTAAGCGAAGCTCGCAATACTTAATCAAATGGTCAGCTTTACCACAATAAAGACACAATCCCTCGGCGAACCTCCGGTCTCTTTCCTCAGAGCAGAGCGACATCGCCCCAACCTCCATCGGTTCTCCGCCGTCTGAGTAGATTTTCTGGGGACTAGGAGTCTTTACCTCATTCTGCCTAGATCTCAGCCTCCTATCCACATGAACAGCTAATTGCATGGCATCCTGCAGAGTCTCAGGTGCGGGGAATGCAATTAGCAAATCCTTAACCCTTTCATTCAGACCAGCAAGAAATAGACATTTCAGAGCAGGATCATTCCAATTTGACTTCTGAAGCCCACCTTCTAAAGTGTGTGCAATAATTTTCAACATCACCTGACCCCTGATTCAAACGCCTGAGTTTTGCCTCAGCAGATGAGATTCGATCAGGATCGTCATATAATAGACCCATAGCAGAAAAAAATTCTTCCACCGACCTTAAGCATGGATCATTAGGTTGGAGAGAAAAGGCCCACCCTTGTGGTTCATTGTGCAAAAGTGACATAATAAAACCAATGCGCTGTGATTCATTCCCAGAGGACCTTGGTCTCAAACATAAATATAACAATCAAGCATTTTTAAAAGAAAAAAAATCTTGCTGTTTACCATAAAAAACATCAGGCAGTCCTATCTTGGGTTCCACAAAATGCGCTCCAGAACAGCTACTCACGTGTTGCTGGAGCTCGGCCACCTCCAGAGACAATCCCTGCAAGCGTTGAGCCAAAGCCTGGACGGAAGCCATACTGATCCCCGAATTTCTTTCCTTTTAGATTTTTTAGGCTGGACTTACTGTTATGATCTGCAACAAGTACTAAGGAAAGAAGGGGAAAAGCTATCCCTAAAGTAAGACTAAGTTGAATCCCTACTATGTAGCGGGCTGCCTGTTCCTTGCGAACAGACCCGCCTTAGTCTTCGGCTAGTCCTATAGAATAAATGGAAGGGGTCTCTAAAAGGACTAAGGACTGGAACAAAAATGGGACACCTCCTGAACAGAGAAAGTTGTTGCAGAACACAAAAAGACAAACTGACAAAAAGGTTCTAGAGGTCCCAGAAGGACCAAGCAAACTGATAGAGATAGGCACAGAAGCACCAGCCTAGCAAAATAGTCAAACAGCACTGAAGTCCAGCACAGCCAAAAGGGCGGAGATGCAATATAAAGGCAGATGGTCACGTGACCGCAAAACACAAGATGGAAAAAACAAACAGGAGGGTTCTAACATCAGCATAGCCAAAAAGGCGGAGCTGGAATATAAAGGCAGATGGTCACATGACTGCAAAACACAAGATGGAAAAAACAAACAGAAGGGCTCTAACAGTTACAACTGACACACCCGTGACACCAATAGGCTGAAATTAATTCAGCCCAATATTAGTATTAACATATTAATTATAATTCATATTTATCTCGTCAGCCTGTCACTAAAAGCTGGTGTCTTCCCCTCATGCTTCAAACATGCCTCAATCACACCCATCCTCAAAAGACCTCCCTTGACCCATCCTCTCTGTCTACCTATCGCCCCATATCACTTCTCCCCTATGCCTCAAAACTACTGGAACAACACGTCTATCTTGAACTATCCTCCCACCTCTCCTCCTGCTCTCTTTCACCGCTTACAATCTGGCTTCCGACCACATAATTCCACTGAAACTGCCCTGACTAAAGTCACCAATGACCTGCTGACTACAAAATTTAAGCGACACTACTCTGTCCTCCTCCTCCTGCACCTGGCATCTGCCTTCGACACAGTGGACCATTCCCTCTTACTACAGATTCTCTCATCTCTTGGCATCACAGACTTGGCCCTATCTTTGATCTCTTCATACCTAACAGACTGGACATTCAGCAGCTACCACTTTCACACCACCTCTTCATCTCGCCCCCTATGTGTCGGTGTTTCCCAAGGTTCAGTTCTAGAACACCTGCTCTTCCCCATCTACACCTTCAGCCTGGGACAGCCAATAGAGTCTCACGGCTTCCAGTATCACCTCTATGCTAATGACCCACAGATCTACCTCTCTGGACCCAATATCACCTCCTTACTAACCAAAATCCCACAATGTGTGTCTGCTATTTCATCTTTCTTCTCTGCTAGATTTCTAAAACTTAACATGGATAAAACAAAATTCTTCATCTTTCCCCCATTTCACTAATCTCCCCCAACAGACATATCTATCAAATTCAATGGCTGCTCACTTTGCCTGGTCCATGAGCACTTAACCCAGGCCTGATTTATGGGTATCCAGGTTAGAAATATAAATCCATTGACACCTTTATATCTTATTTCTGTTGTTGCATTCCTGAGTAATTAGCACTTTCATTCATTTGCAAATGAGGCACAAAGAGCTGTCAGAGAGGTTGGAGGAGAACAAAGAGAGTGGTATCCTTAAGGCTTGACTAGTCCTGTCTTATTTGCATATGCAACACTACAGGATTAAACTTTTAAGACACCACAGCATTAGTAAGCACATACAATACATCAGAAAACAGAAATCCCAAAGCATACAGCTATATTAGTGGTAGGGCAGAGTCAGGGGACCTGAGAGGTTCCATTTAAATTTGGTTACATATGCCATATGCTACACAATCAGATTTCATGATACCTTTGCATAACATTTAAACCTTCTCAACTTTTCTTTGCCAAATCAGTGCTTCATCCCATGTTCACTGCAGAGAAAACAACAGAGCTTTCTGTCCTGCTTCTGTTTCTGTTGGCTCACTATGAATCCCTGAAAAATTTTTCATTTATTTCTATTTTTTACAGCAGTTATGCTATTCATATTTCACATCTATATACTCAGTGTTACAGTGTGCTACTTTATTTGTTCATTATATATGGAGGTAGCTGCTCTTAGTAAGCACCTGTTCACACCTAGTTTTTGTAGTGGAAGTGCCGTCATTTTCTTTGTTACTAGATTTAGCGTTGACTGAGCACTCCACCCCCACCCCTATGCCGCAGGTGGTTTTAAATGCATCAGGATCTGTCTTTCCCACACATAAGCAGACGGAGGTCTCTTAGAGAGGTATTCACATTGGTAGGTCCTGACATCGAGAAACGCCTTACCGCGGCTGTCAGGTACACATGAATTGGCCAATTTATGCGCTAAGATTTCTCATTTATTTACAGCAGTAATGCTATTCATTTTCCATACTTCATATTTCATGCGCTATAAAATTTTCAAAAAAAATTTTTCATTTATTTCTATTTTTTACAGCAGTTATGCTATTCATATTTCACATCTATATACTCAGTGTTACAGTGTGCTACTTTATTTGTTCATTATATATGGAGGTAGCTGCTCTTAGTAAGCACCTGTTCACACCTAGTTTTTGTAGTGGAAGTGCCGTCATTTTCTTTGTTACTAGATTTAGCGTTGACTGAGCACTCCACCCCCACCCCTATGCCGCAGGTGGTTTTAAATGCATCAGGATCTGTCTTTCCCACACATAAGCAGACGGAGGTCTCTTAGAGAGGTATTCACATTGGTAGGTCCTGACATCGAGAAACGCCTTACCGCGGCTGTCAGGTACACATGAATTGGCCAATTTATGCGCTAAGATTTCTCATTTATTTACAGCAGTAATGCTATTCATTTTCCATACTTCATATTTCATGCGCTAAAAAAATTTTCAAAAAAATTTTCATTTATTTCTATTTTTTACAGCAGTTATGCTATTCATATTTCACATCTATATACTCAGTGTTACAGTGTGCTACTTTATTTGTTCATTATATATGGAGGTAGCTGCTCTTAGTAAGCACCTGTTCACACCTAGTTTTTGTAGTGGAAGTGCCCTCATTTTCTTTGTTACTAGAAATATAAATCCTTTGACACCTTTATATCTTATTTCTGTTGTTGCATTCCTGAGTAATTAGCACTTTCATTCATTTGCAAATGAGGCACAAAGAGCTGTCAGAGAGGTTGGAGGAGAACAAAGAGAGTGGTATCCTTAAGGCTTGACTAGTCCTGTCTTATTTGCATATGCAACACTACAGGATTAAACTTTTAAGACACCACAGCATTAGTAAGCACATACAATACATCAGAAAACAGAAATCCCAAAGCATACAGCTATATTAGTGGTAGGGCAGAGTCAGGGGACCTGAGAGGTTCCATTTAAATTTGGTTACATATGCCATATGCTACACAATCAGATTTCATGATACCTTTGCATAACATTTAAACCTTCTCAACTTTTCTTTGCCAAATCAGTGCTTCATCCCATGTTCACTGCAGAGAAGACAACAGAGCTTTCTGTCCTGCTTCTGTTTCTGTTGGCTCACTATGAATCCCTGAAGCAGAGAACTGGCTGTTGCGAGACTGACTGAGCATGTGTGACCAACATCACCTGGCTCATTGGAAGAACTTTCATGTTGCTTTACACAGAAAATTACATCACTTTCACCAGATTGTTTTTTTTTAAAAAGCATGTAAATTGCAAATATTATTTATTTTTATGATGTACGTATGCAGTGAATGTCACTTGCAGTGGTGGACCAAAACATTAAGATATAATGTCTGCTTTTATGCAGAACGTAGCACACTACTAGTTCTCTCAGGGCTCATTCAGACGTCTGGGTTTTTTTCATGTACAAGAAAAACAGTCCTAGGTTCATCAGTGATTTTGAAAAGAGTTTCATCCAAATTTCTAGTTTCATCAGTTTTTATTAGGTGAAAAAAAATACTTTCTCTACCTTGTCCTGTCTAGCAGTCCATGAAAAACGGACAGCACTGATGGCATCTGAGTGCTGGCTGATTTTTTTCACAAATACATAGACTTGCATTGCCAATTTTCATCAGACGCTCGGATCAATACCCGACATGGTTTTGTGATTTTGCGCAGATCACTCAGTCTGCAAAAAGAATCGGACATGTAAACAGCCCCATAAACTACGAGGTGTGAGTTCTACTAGAGAAAAACGTGGATAGAACTAGTAAGCAAAAAAACAGACGTCTGCATGTGTAGCACCCTGAGGATTCGGCTGCTACAGGGGTATTGCACCTCAACCCAGAGGTGTGATATTCCACTCCCGGGTAAGGATGGAGTGTGGAACTGAGCTAGTAGGTGTTATGTTCTGCTACCAGAGCTAAGGAAAGAGAGGAGATCTGTCCCTACTATAGGACTCAGCTGAATCCCTACGATGTAACAGGGAACCTGATCCTGCGATCAGACCTGCTAAAGTCCTAAGCTAGTCTGTACGAAGACCTATAGATGTGGGGGAGGAATCCCTACAAGTACTAAGGACTGGGAGGAATATGGGACACCTCCTAACAGAAATAGTAGCAGACAGACGAACAAACAAAATAGATAGAACATAGAGGTCCGTAGACCAAGCAAACTAACAGAGTTAGATACAGAGCACAGGCTAGCTAGAAAGTAGATATACAATGAAGTCCAGCAAAGCCAGAAGGGCGGAGCAGGATTAAATAGGCCAACAAGGTCATGTGACCAGCAAAGGAAAAAAAACCTAACAGCAAGGTTCTAACAGTACCCCCCCTTCTAAGAGGATCCTCCGGATCCCCTAGGACCAGGCTTATCAGGAAATCTCCTGTGAAACGCTCTGATAAGTCTGGACGCGGAAACATCATCTGACCTCACCCAAGAGTTATCCTCGGGTCCGAAACCTTTCCAGGCCACAAGATACTGCAAACTACCTCTATACCGTCTAGAGTCAAGGATGCGAGAAATTTCATATTCCCCGTCCTCCACCACCGGAGGAACAGAGGCAGAGGCGTCACCATCCGACACAACAGCTTTTTTTAACAGAGAGACATGAAAGACCGGATTAATTCTCCAGGAGGTAGGAACCTCCAACCTAACAGCAGATTGGTTGACAACCTGAAGCACCTTAAAGGGCCCTACAAACTTGGGACCCAATTTCTTAGAAGGAATCCTCAACCGCAGATTCCTAGAGGACAACCAAACCATGTCACCAACAGCGAACAAAACCTCCTGTCGTTTCCTATCAAAGTAGTCTTTAGATTTTCTGTTGGCCTCCTGAAGATTACCACGCACATCCGTCCAAACTCTTTCCAAATCACCGGAAAAATTCTCCTCCTCAGGCACGGCAGATCCCAACTTGGAGAACGACCCAAACGACGGATGTCTCCCAGAACAACAAAAAAAAGGCGAACAACCAGCAGAAGAAGATGTATGATTGTTCAGAGCAAATTCGGCAAGTGGCAGAAACTCAGACCACCCCTCTTGATTGTCTGCCACAAAACAACGCAAGAACTGCTCAACATCCTGGTTTTTCCTTTCTGTCTGGCCATTAGATTCAGGATGATATCCGGACGAAAACGACAAATGAATTCCCAACCTGTCACAAAAGGCACGCCAAAAACGAGCCACGAACTGAGGACCCCTATCAGAAACAATGTCAGTAGGAACGCCATGAAGTCTGACAATTTCCTTGACAAAGGCCTTAGCGAGAGTTTTAGCGCAGGGCAGTTTGATGAAGGGAACCAAGTGACACATCTTGCTAAAACGGTCCACGACCACCCAGATGACAGTAAAACCCTCAGAGGGGGGAAGGTCAGTTATAAAGTCCATAGCCAAATGTGTCCAAGGAGCACTGGGGACCTCCAAAGGACAAAGCAACCCCGCAGCAGGAGTATGTGAGGACTTAGATCTAGCACATACAGTACATTGGCGTACCCACTTAATGACTTCCTTCTGCCATCCAGGCCACCAAAAACTGCGACCCACCAGTCTCTTGGTCTCAGAGATTCCGGGATGACCTGCCAACCGAGATTCGTGACACTCAACAAACAAATCTCTCCTAAAGGTCCCAGGCACAAACAACCTCCCATGAGGAGTGTTAGATGGGGCATTCTCCTGAGCTTTAAGAATCTCATCTTCCAAAACGGAGTCTAAAGCAGCTATCACAACACCTTCTTGTAAAATGTTTTCCTCTTTCTCAGCACCGACTATGGGTGAAAAACTGCGAGACAAGGCATCCGCCTTAACATTCTTAGTACCAGGGATGTAAGTAACGGAGAAATTAAACCGCGAGAAAAACAGTGCCCACCTAGCCTGACGGGCATTCAGGCGCTTGGCAGCGTCAAGATATATCAGATTTTTATGATCCGTAAGAACCTGAACGGGAAATTCCGCACCTTCCAAGAAGTGGCGCCAGTGTTCAAATGCGAGTTTAATAGCCAATAATTCCCGATTACCAATATCGTAATTCAATTCAGTCTCCGAAAATTTTTTTGAAAAAAAGGCACAGGGATGTAATCCATCCCCGTTATCCTGAGACAATACTGCGCCAACCCCCACAGAGGAAGCATCAACCTCAACCAAAAACGGCCTAGTAACATCAGGCTGCATAAGGATGGGAGCAGAGGTGAACCTCTCCTTGAGATACACAAAAGCTTCAATGGCCTCAGAAGACCACTGAACCGCATCAGCACCTTTCCTGGTGAGATCAGTCAGAGGTTTGACAATACTAGAAAAATTTTTTATGAATTTTCTATAGTAATTGGCGAAACCCAAAAACCTCTGTATCGATTTCAAACCAATAGGCCTAGGCCATTCCTGCACAGCCTGAACCTTAACCGGATCCATCTCAAAACCTTTGCTGGAGATAATGTAGCCCAAAAAACTAATTCTCTGTACAGCGAACTCACATTTCTCCAGCTTAGCAAAAAGCGAATTGTCCATTAATAACTGTAATACCTCACGCACGCTCCGCCAATGAGACTCCAGATCTGGCGAATAAATCAAAATGTCATCCAAATACACAACCACATTTTTACCGATCAAAGGTCTAAGGATGTCATTAATCAGATTCTGAAAAAATGCAGGAGCATTAGTAAGACCAAAAGGCATAACCAGATTCTCAAAATGACCCACAGGAGTGTTAAAAGCAGTCTTCCATTCATCACCCTCCTTCATGCGCAACAGATTGTATGCCCCCTTAAGGTCAATTTTAGAGAACCACTTGGCCCCCAATAACTGGTTAAACAGATCAGGAATCAATGGCAGTGGGTAAGGATTGCGTACCGTAATTTTGTTAATCTCACGAAAATCCAGACAAGGACGTAAACCGCCGTCCTTTTTTTTTACAAAAAAAAATCCAACCGCCACAGGAGACTTAGAGGGCCTAATGTGACCGGCGGCCAAACTTGTCTGTATGTATTCCTCCAAAGCCTTCCTCTCAGGAATAGTAAGGTTAAATAAACGACTTTTAGGAAGAGTCGCTCCAGGGACAAATTCAATAGAACAATCATAGTCTCTATGGGGAGGCAAAACCTGCGAATCTTTCTCAGAAAAAACTCTCCAAAAATCCTGAATAGGAACAGGTAATTCTCCCCTATCCAAAGCTGCAATACGCCCGTTACAACACTTGTCATAACATTTATGGCTCCAGGATTTAATTTCACTGGTAGACCAATCCAGTACAGGATTGTGAAATTTTAACCAGGGCAAACCCAATATTACTGGAGAAGGCAAGTTATTCAACACTACCAAATCCAATTTCTCATGGTGAACACCATTAATAGTGAGAGGAAATTCACAGACCTTGAGAGTAATATTCTTCAAAGGGGAACCATCCACAGAAACCACAGCAATGGGGGATGATAAAGGTTCAGGTTTTAAATTGAGTTTTTCCACGAATCCCCCATCAATTACATTCAGTGTAGACCCGCAATCAACAAACACCCGAAATTCCATTAATTTTTCCTGAGCAATCGTGGAAGCAGCTAAAAATACACCCTTGGAATTTAAACAGGCAATACGGGCGTGACTGACCATTTTTTTTTCTTTCTTCATACGAAGCTCACAGCCTTTAATCAAATGACCAGATTTTCCGCAATAGAAACACAAGCCTTTCGAAAAACGACGGTCTTTTTCTTGAGAGCGAGGTTCCACCGATCCAATCTCCATCGGTTCACCACTGTTAGTACACACATTCTCATAACCAGAAACTGACATAGCAGAGGATTTGCTCTCATTAACCCTAGCACGCAGTCTTCTATCCACCCGTATAGCTAATTGCATAGCCTGTTGCAAATCCTCAGGTGTAGGATAAGCAATTAGCAGGTCTTTAACCCTTTCACTGAGCCCAGCAAGAAATAGACTTTTCAGAGCAGAATCGTTCCACCCTGTTTGAGTGGACCAACGACGAAAATGTGTACAATATTTTTCGACATTACCTGATCCTTGTTTTAAACGTCTCAACTCAGTCTCAGCTGATGCGACACGGTCAGGATCATCATATAATAGTCCTAAAGCAGAAAAAAAACTATCCACTGATCTGAAGCATGTATCACTAGGTTGCAAAGAAAAGGCCCACTCCTGAGGCTCTTTGCGCAAAAGTGACATTATGAACCCTACGCGCTGGGATTCATCCCCAGAGGACTTGGGTCTCAAACGAAAATACAATAAGCAAGCATTTTTAAATGAAAAAAATTCTCGATGTTCACCAAAAAATAAATCCGGCAAACATACCTTAGGCTCCAAGAAATGTGCTCCAGAACAGTTACTCACGTGCTGACGGAGCTCGGCCACTTCCAGAGAGAGTCCCTGCAGGCGATGAGCCAAATCCTGAACCGACACCATGATGGAACAAAAAAAATCTTTCCTTAGAGAATTTGCTGGCTGGACTTACTGTTATGTTCTGCTACCAGAGCTAAGGAAAGAGAGGAGATCTGTCCCTACTATAGGACTCAGCTGAATCCCTACGATGTAACAGGGAACCTGATCCTGCGATCAGACCTGCTAAAGTCCTAAGCTAGTCTGTACGAAGACCTATAGATGTGGGGGAGGAATCCCTACAAGTACTAAGGACTGGGAGGAATATGGGACACCTCCTAACAGAAATAGTAGCAGACAGACGAACAAACAAAATATAAAGAACATAGAGGTCCGTAGACCAAGCAAACTAACAGAGCAAGACACAGAGCACAGGCTAGCTAGAAAGTAGATATACAATGAAGTCCAGCAAAGCCAGAAGGGCGGAGCAGGATTAAATAGGCCAACAAGGTCATGTGACCAGCAAAGGAAAAAAAAACCTAACAGCAAGGTTCTAACAGTAGGCTGCATGCACTACACACATCCCATTTCCGGGGAACAGACCGATGGTACTCCCACTAGAGAAATGTGCAGGTACGACAGTGTCTGTTCCTGGCTGGAGTGGGAGGGGGGTGGAACATCCCAGTAGTGTAGGGGCAGATAGGGGGAGCAGCCTGGGTAAAGCTAGGAGCTCATTGGGTGCTGGTCACCTGAGCTCACACATAGAGGGAGTATTTAAGGTGGGCACCATCTTAGATCAGGGTCAGTCTGTGAGACGTCAGTCGGTTGTCAGTCAGTCAGTCAGACAGTCTGTCTGAGAGCCTGAGAAGCAGAGCAGAGGAGAAGGAAGAGAGACCCAGAGGCGCAGAGGGGACCCCAAGATCCCAAAATAAGGACAAAAGGGTGAAGGGTCGGCAAAAGGGTACCGGATCCCAAGCTGGCAGAGGCTACAGCACACCTTAGCCAGGAACCGGAGTTCGTGGGCAGGATCTGCCACGATCACCCACTAAATCCACCCGGAAGGCAGACCAAGAATAGGGTCAGGGAGCCCAGAGGAGGCTTGACCAACAAGAGGCCCGAGGGAGCCGGACTTAGGTGGATCCCTGGTGGGAACGGCCAGAAGAAGGGAGAGACAGAAAGGAGCTCAGGACCACACTCCGGAGTTGCCTGGGAGTTGACCGAGTCCAGGACCTGGTGGACGTAGCACGGCTTGGGTGGTCACTGCTGTACACAGTGACCCGAGCAACACCAGTAAGTAAAACCCTGGAACTGCATTTTATGCCTCTGAGTCTCCTTGCTGCACCTTCACAACCACCATCCTCCACGGCTGACCCCCTGAGGCTATACCCCTCCCGTTGGGGGTTATACTACCAAAGCTGCACACATACCAACAGCCTCAGCGGACCCTGCTGCAGCGGCGGCCTTTTGACCGCAAATCAACGGGTGGCGTAGTCGACACAAAGAACTAATAACATCTGTAGGACTGCCACACACTGAGTTTGACACCCTGGGCACGGACCGGGTCACAGCCACTCGGAGACTACAACCCCCATCTGATCCGGCTCCGGGTATCCCTAACAACATGGCCCAGGGGGCGCGTCACATGAGCCCTTAGTTAAATGTTATTTGGCAGGAAACATCTTTTTGTCATTTAGGCTCTACCCTATTAGAAAGAAAAATAAAGCCAACAATTGAGCATAAATTCACAGGTTTAATCCCATGTACACATGTCTTTCCATATCACTCTAGCTAAAGGCTTAAATCAGATGTTGTATCACCCTGCGATCTAACAAGATTATATTAGTGTGATAACCGAGTGCAATTCATTGTCCTGCAGGCCTATCTTAATAGTTGTCGGTGCAATCGATTTGCGCAGTACTTGGTATAGCCACTTAAGTAGAAAGATTTCATAGTGCATAGAATGAAATGAGATACGTTGCAGAACACATTGTTATGGGATTTATTATGATCTGTTTATGATGGTAATATTATGTTATTTTCATGTGGTTTTTTTTTTAAATTTTGGGTCTGAAATTACGTAGTCTGCTGCATGACAAAAATGCAATATATTTTACTTTCTATTTTCAAAAGGTTTATTATATGATCAGTGAACAAATTATATTAATTCTCTATCTCCTTGGGCTTTTACTTGCTTTGAATGTGCTATTCATAACAAACAGAGTAGATTTAAAGTATCTCAGCAGCTGTTTTGCCAGTGGCATTTCTACTATGCCATTCAGATGATATGTGATTCATTTGCTGGAGATTTTATATTGTGAGGTGCTGCTCAGAATTGTTGACTAGTAACTCAGCAATTAGCACAATCTGCTAAAAAAGACTTCACATTATGGAGACTTACTGCAAGGCAACGACTTGTCATTGAAGGAAGAGCAAATCTATTTGAAATGTCTTTCCAGCGACCTTCGTTTTTCCATACTAAATATGCTTACTGTTTTTATAAAATTGTCACTAGTCTGTGTGTATATCTGAAAGAGGGAGGCCTCATAGAAGACATGGAGCAGTGGGTACGAGGAAGACTTGACTCGCTCTATCTGTAATATATAGTTGTAGCCAAAAGTTTTGAGACTGACACAAATTTAGGTTTTGCAAAGTTTGCTGCTTCAGTGTTTTTAGATCTTTTAGTCAGATGTTTCTGTGGTTACTGTTATGCTCCTAGGTGGTGCAGCTACCTTGGTGTTCACTGGAGCCTCTAGTGGTGAGGTCAGGCTTGTTCGGCAGTTAGTTGCAAGGTGCCACTCCAGGACAACGTCCGGCAGTAGCTGCTGACCCCAAAGGACAGAGACGTGCACAGATTCACAATAGGGCAAACCAGCCACTTGAGACAAGTTCAGACACACTGGTGTCGGGATAGCAAACAGGTACCTCCAATGCGGCCTCGGAGTACAGGTACCGCCGACACAGTTTCAGGTTCAGGGTTCTGGCCTGGGTACTCAGCCTCCAGGGTAGCAGACAGGTACCACCGATGTGGCTATGGGGTACAGATACCGCTGACAAAGTTACAGGTTCAGGGTTCTGGTCACAGGAACAAGGACAACTGTACTGAACTAAAGGGACAAGACACAGGATACAGGGAACAATAACAGGCTAGGGACGGGGGACCTGACACTACACACCAACCACCCAACTGAACTATAGTGGTTGCTCAGGCACCTCCCAATTGAGGAACGAGCCTTTTATACAAGATGTCTCCCAGCTATTGGCTGGGAGACACATTGCAGGTGAACACATATTTGACTAACTGCCTCCCATCTATTGCTGGGAGCATTTACCATCTGTGCTTCCCCTTTAAGAACAGGGAAGCGCACGCACGTGTGCCCTAGCAACACCGCCAAGACTCAGTGCAGCGTGCACGGAGAAGGAATAAGGCAGGAGCACGCCGGGGACAGGAAACGCGTTGTGGGCCAGGGCTGTGCGTAAACCGGCGTCCCTACATGGAGGGAGAAGGAGACATTGTGCAGAAGCATCGGGCATAGCGTTACAGTTACTGAGTACAATTTAAAGCATTTCATAACTTTATACATTTTTATGGACATATCAAGTTTATGCAGAGCCTCAATATTTACAGTGTAAGCTTTTATTTCCCTAGACTTTTGCAATTCACCCTGGCATGCTGGATATCTGTTCTGGGCCAAATCCTTTCTGGTGGCAACTCAAAGCATAATTTGAGTCAGTCTCAAACCTTTTGGCCACAGTGATAGTACTTTGCTCTTGCTAAAAATGGTGCTGAAATGTTTTTTTCATGTTACATTACTAGACTGTAAGAGTATAAAATTTTTCCCGATGTTGAATGAACAACATTCGCCATACTTTTAGTCCACTCCAGCTACATTGATTGACAGTTGCAAAATCAGTGCCCTGGACCATGCGGATCCACCAGTGGTGCTCTGAGCAGCTCATTTGAAACTATTTAGAGCAACGTACCTACAAGGACCCATGCTTACTTTGATACAGATTTTGTAGCTTCCAGACTCCCTTTAAACTTCCAACTTCATATTACCTACTAAACCCCATCACACTCCAAGATGAATATATACATCATGGAGTGTGTCAAGGACTTTGGAATGGGGTCAGAAGCGGAGCCCACTTCACAGAGGGCAAATGCCGGCTATATTACGAGTATATAACTGATATCAGCCTTTAAAAGCAGTGATCTGCACGCCTGCTGATCACTGCTGTTAAAGAGGTTGTCCGGTCCAAATTGATAAGTCTGCAGTCACTCTGCGCGTGCTGGGGGGATTCATAAGTCTGCAGTCAGAAAGAGTGACTGCAGACTTATCAATTTGGACCGGACAACCCCTTTAACTGCTTAAATTCAGCTAAATTCAATCACCGACAGAATAATTTAAGCACCATGATCCGGCAATTTGGGCACCCATCAGCCCCCCGCAACAATATCACCAGGTGCCGATTGGTTGCTATAACATTTGAGGGATGGCCCGTGCCTGTTATTTTATCTCTTCTGTGACGCCCCCGCCTATAAATTTTTCCTATATGCAGCATTACTGCAGTATTGCTGTATACAGTATAGTACAAGCGATCACACAATTGCAGGTTCAAGTCCTCAAGGTAAACTAACAAAGTAAAACGTAGAAAGAAAAGTTTTAAAAAAAATAAAGATTCAAATCACCCCCCTTTTCCCCAGTTAACAATAAAGAAATGTATAAAACACAAAATCTAAACATATTTGGTATTGCAGCATCCAGAAAAGTCCAGTCTATCAAAATATAAAATGAATGAGCCTGATTGGTAAACACCATAATGAGAAATTATCATCACACCACAATTTTTTTTTTTGGTCGCTAAAATCATGCTAAAAAATGTAATAAAAAGCTATCAAAGCATAGTATGTACCCCAAAATTATATAAATAAAAATACCAGGTCACTGCACAAAAAAACAAGCCCCCACATGGCTCCACAGGGTTGAAGCCCTTCTATGTGTAACACAAGCGATCAGATGATCGCAGCTTCAAGTCTCCTAAGACTATTGAAGAATGTGAAAAGTAAAAAAAAAAAAAGGTTTTAAAAAAAATTAAAAAAATATAAAATTCAAATCATCCCCCTTTTGCTGCATTCAAAATAAAACAATAAAAAAAAAAATCAAATATACACATATTTGGTATTTCCGCGTTCAGAATCGCTGGATCAATATATAAAAATAATTAATCCGATCGATAAACGGCGTAACGAGAAAAAAAATCAAAGCGACAGAATTGTGGTTTTTTGGTCGCTGCAACATTGCAATAACGGGAGATTGCAATATTTTATCTATCCCAAAATAAATAAAAAATGTCAGCTCAGCAGGCAAAGCATAAGCCCTCATCCAGCCCCAGATTCCAAAAAATGAAGACGACACGGGTCTCGGAAAATGGCGCCAATTTTTTTTTTTTTTTACAAATTTTGGATTTTTTTTCACCACTTAAATAAAAAAAGAACCTATACATGTTTGGTATCCACAAACTTGCAATGACCTGGAGAATCATAAAGGCAGGTCAATTTTAGCATTTAGTGAACATGGTAAAAAAAAAAAAAAACTATTGTGGAATTGCACTTTTTTTGCAATTTCACTGCACTTGGAATTTTTTTCCCGTTTTCCAGTACAAGACATGGTAAAACCAGTGATGTCGTTCAAAAGTACAACTTGTCCCACAAAAAACAAGCCCTCACATGGCCATATTGATGGAAAAATAAAAAAAGTTATGGCTCTGGGAAGAAGGAAAGCAAAAAACAAAAGCGGAAAAACAAAAAACAAAAAAAAACAACATGGTTCTTTAAGGGTTAAAAAAGAAGAGGAAAAAATGAAAACACACAAAAAATTGATTGCAGAAGGAAGGGATTAATACATACCTTGAAATTTTACATTGGGCAACATGAAAATGGTAGCCGAAGAACAGGGTGAACATACCATAGGCACAACTTGTGCAGCCGCACAGGGGTCCGAGAGGTAAGGGACCACTTCTACCTTTAAAGCAGGTGGAATTGTGTATTATAATGAACTGATAAGGGCCCATAAACTGTTCTTGCACAGGGGCCCTCTTTCCGTCTGTGTCCTCCCCTGCTGAAGGCCATTATAGTAGTGCTGTGTATTTTTTATTTCTGAATTATACAGTGAACCATCCTTTCCAACAACATAATGAGCATACAATACAGAAAAAGTGTGCTTTGTGGTGAATGACAAGAGTATGTTGACTTGGCCTCCAAATTGCCCAAATTTCAATCCAATTGTGTACCTTCGGGATGTGCTGGAAAAAGTCAGATCCGAGGCCTCACTTCACACTTACTCGAAATCAAGGTGCCACATACTGCAGGCCACTCTCAGAGGTCTTATGGAGTCCATGCCTTGAAGAGTTAGAACTGTTTTGGCAGCACAAGGGGGTTAATGTTTTGTCTGATCAATGCATTTACCTCTGAGATGTTGCAGTGTTATTTGGAATGCCATGAAGGTAAAACAAAAAAACACCTTCCAGTTAATTTTAGTTACTATCTTCCTAATATTCTGGAGGTAAGATGTACTGGATTTGTTTTGGTATTATGATATCATTAGCACAATTATTGATAGTCTAATGTGTCGTTCAGTTTATAATGCATTCTCCCTGCTAGTGCTGTAATCAACATATTAGTTAGAGGATGCTCTGGTAAGATTTATTGTGTGCAGTACAGTTCATTGGTGTATTGACTTGCTTCACTACCTTTGTTCGCGTGGGAATAGTACCATTAGTGTATGGTGTTAAAAGACTCGTCTTGTCCTGTGACACAGTGGAGAGACCATTAATTGGACAAATGGCTTGGGTAGGGACAAAGTATGAAAACTACATAGTCCCTAAAGTGCATTCGTGCTGTAAAGATCCTTAACGTGGCATATTTGTAGAGCCTTTGTGATTAATTGTAAGGCATTTCTGCGATTCCCCATATGGAAGGACTGTAAACAGACGTTTAATTTGTATGCTTAAGGGAGCTGTGGAATTCATAGCTTAAGACTACAAGACAGCTTAGCTCTACTTTCTATTATAGAAATTTGCAGTCACACCCAGTTTATAGACTATTAAATTTACACACACAATTTTCTAACCCTGACTTGCATGTTTTTAAGTACAGTGAATATTGTGGCATTTTAAAGCTCACATAATTTGCCAACCAACATTCCTTACCCTAATGATCTTTGCGGCATAGAACTCCAGATAGCTAATTTCGTAAATGTGCACTATTGCCTCATTATATCCTGTTACCACTCTTAATCCAACCAAGGGCAACATCTGCTCGGAGTTCATATGTTCTCCTAATGTTTGCATGTGTTTCCTCTTAGTGTGTGCATCTGAAATGAGGTACCGTATTTTGCGGATTATAAGACGCACTCCCCACCCCCCCCCCAAATTTAAGAGGAAAATGGGGGTGCATCTTAAAGTCCAAATGTAACTTACCAGGGGGGGGGGGCAGCGGTGCAGAGGGGTTACTGGTGGCAGGGTCGCTGCTGCAAGAAGCTGGTGGTGGCAGGAGTGGGGCGATGCTGCGGGCCCTAGACTGGAAGGAGGAGGAGTCCTAGCGGTGGGCTTCACGAAAATGCTGGCGGTGCAGGCAGGAACGGAGTCCCCTCTCTACACATTGCTCTCCCAGCAGTGGGCTTCAGGAAAATGGCCGCCAGAGGCAGCGCATGCACAGATTGAGATCTCCGCTCAATGACAAGCCAAGATCTCAATCTGCACATACGTCGCCTCCTGTGGCCGTTTTCCTGAAGCCCCTGCTGGGAGAGCAATGTGTATAGAGGGGACTTCGCTCCTGCCTGCACAGCCAGCATTTTCATGAAGCCCATTGCCAGGACACCCCTTCCTTCCAGCCCAGGGCCCACAGCTTTTCCCCACTCCTTCCACTGCCAGCTTCCTGCATTGGAGACCCTGCCTCCTGTGACTCCGCTCTATCGCCATCGTCTCTTCGGTAAGCTAAATTTGGACTATAAGAATGACCCTCATTTGACACATTAAAAATTTTTTATTTTCCTCCTCAAAATTTGGGGTGCGTCTTCTGGTCTGATGCATCTTATAGTCCGCAAAATACGGTAGATTGTGAGCCCTATTGGGGGACAAAGACTTGTGAACGGTGACAATTTCTGTATATTGCATCCGAATATGGTGGCCATATAGAAGCAATGGGAAATATCCCTGAAATAAAAGCTAATGTTATTTCATCATGTTGACTGAAAGGGTAAATAATAATTTGCTGGTAGATATTGAACCCTCTGATACCCTTAGGTATTGATTCTCAAAAAGTTTACTGACAAAAAGAAGGCAGAATTAAGAAAGATTAGACAGGGCTGATTCATAATCAGGATACAGTTTAGAAAACAACCCCATATCCAGAGCTATATAATCAGAAAGCAATGAAGGGCGCATGAGCAAACATTACACAAATTCACTAGCCATGGCACAGATTCACTAGCCTTGACTACCTTTAGGGCTCATGTACATTGCTTTATTAGTGTACAGTTTTGTACAGACCCATAATACTTGTGCTGTAGAAATGTATGGGGGTGCTGTTGGGTTCCTTACGAATCATAAAAAACTCAGGGCATCCTCAAGTGATTATTTTATGTTACCATTTATATGTAAGCAGTGTTAGCATAGATGTAAAAAGCTTTTACACTGTTGAAATACATTATCATATTCATTTCTTTACAAATTCAAATGCTTGAAATAGAAATAATAACTAACTTGAGTATTCCAGTATTTTAAGATGTTTTCTCAAAGAATCAGAGAAAAAAATTACAAGTATTCCAAACATTTACTAAACGTCATCAGCTGGTAACAATGAAAAAGAAAATCACAAAAGAAAAAGAATGTTGTGCTAAGAATCACAAACTATTATGTTCAAATTCCCGCAGGCAACTGCTGAAGTGCAATTAAAAATAGTGAATTTTAATTGTATTAACTTTTACTGTATACTTTGAGGTGCTGGTAAGAATTATTGACTAGTAAGTCAGCAATTAGTAGAATCTTCTAAAAAAATACTTCACATAATGAGGACTTACTGCAAGGCTAGGAGTTATCATTGGAGGGGGGGCAAACCTGTTCAAAATGTCTTTAGAGTGATCTTATGTTTAGAATTGTAAAAACTATCTTGTATTGATAAGTAAAAAATACTTGGGATGGGTTGACATATTAAAGCAATAGTCACCCCACTGATCCTATGATGCTCCCATTTGGACAACACCCATCTCGACACAAGGATGAATGACCCCCTCAGCCAATCACTGGTTATAGCTGGTAAACGCTGTTGCCAGAGATTGGTTGCAGCAGCCACATGTTTCTGTGTTGGGACTTCATCAATGAAGCCTGCTTGGAATAAGGAGTACCAAAGTATCTCTGGCAGAGCTTTGCTTCTTTTATTCTTGTATTCAAATATTTTTACTTTTCAACAAATTTTTATAGCAGATCTGTCATCAAATTTTACCATACAAATTGCATACATTGTTAAATATATCTCTTAGACCTGATGAGACTGGTGCACTTATTTTGTCAATTCATGCCAGAATGACTGTCTAACTCATTTGGAAAGTTTAAACCACCTAACCTGATTGACAGCTTCTCATTGTGCCTACTTCCTGCTGCTGCTGAAATCTCACACTGCTCAGTACAAATTGCAACTGGCAGGCAGTCTCAGTCTGGTCTGTCAGAGAATAAGCACACTAGAATACATGAGCTCTTTATACTGCTAGATTCATAAAATGTTCATTTTAGGATTAGACAACCATTCTAACATGGACTTTTAACGTACGGTATATACATCCATCACATCAGGTCTAAGAATTCTCTTTAATAATATTGACGCGGCAATACGACATATGCATATTTTTTAATATCTTTATTTTCTCTAATCCCCTACATGACAGCACCACAGGAGGTTGCCTCCCCATCCTTATAAGGGACAGGAAACACAAAGAGGCTTAAATAACCCCTCCCTCCATCCTCAGTGTTTTTCCTGTAACTAGGGGCATGAAGAGATTTCCTGGGGTACTGTGGCCGGCGAACAGCCACTCCGTGTTTAATAACTGCCAATAGCGGGGCAGCCTAGGGTTGATTATGCTGCCTCCCTCCCCTGCATGCTGCTCCCATGCCTGCTTGAACGAGACCGCACCATTCTCCTGCGCTCTGAGGCAACGCTGATGGTAGCAGGCTGAGGTCCTTCCGTAGCTCCTCAGCCCGTATCTTTCTTTGCCTTCTTCCCCACTGTCTCCAGGCGTGCTACGCATGCGCATGAAGTTAAGCGAGCCTCTAAAGTCTGGGCACGTGATGTCACTTACGGTTGCATTTCATGGTGGAAAGGTGGAAAGCATGGTGTTTTGGCAGGGAATTAGGATTTGGAAGCTTGCAGACTACATCCAGGTGCTCCATCTTGGCAAGACCTGTACTGATGGAGAAGTCTCATCCTATTGGATGGGAGCGTGCCGAGTCACGAACTCTGGGCTATAAATGACCTTGACTGAAGACAACTTAAGGTAAAACTGAGGTTCTAATATGGAGAGTGTGTCTTCCCTTAGAGCTGCATCTGCAGAGCCTAGCGCGAAGCCTGGCCCAGTGTGTATTCCTGACATTGGTACAGTAGGTCCGTCTTTGGTGCAGGATCTGTTCTCATGTCACCTCCCCTTTCTTTTAGAGGGACAAGGATTCTGCGCCAAAGCTTAAAGATAAGACTACAAATTGCAAATATGCCATTTGTAATATAAAATTTCCATCTTCACATAAAAAGCCGTTATGGAAGAAGTAAGAGGAGTGGTGCATCAGGAGATTCAATCTTCCCTAGCGTCCTTCTCTCAATCCTTTACTGGGGTGCCATCGAGAACAAAAAGGAGAAAGTACGACCCAAGAGATACCTCTTCAGAATCTGGACTATCTGTCATGCTTCTGGATTTGAATCCTTGATTCTGTGGTTGGCGCCTCTTTCCACTGAGCTTCAATAGATACACCTTTTCTTTCGGTGTTTTGTTATCTTTGTTTCTGTCGGTTTTGGGTAACAGGTGTTTTTCATTTACTCTGTTTGTCTGTCCTATCACCTTTCAGGTGCAGCTGTAAATAGCTTCCCCTACTGGTATTTCCTGCTGGAAATACCATTCACTTTGCTGTTGTTGGATTCATTCACTTTGCTGTAGTTTGTGTGGTTGCAGTTGTTTTGTTTGTTATTCCTTTATTCCTTAGGGAACTGCTACTCTAGCTATCATAGGAACAGCTAAGGACATTCAGGGTAAGCCGCCGTCGAGTAGGGGCGCCATTGTGATATCTTAGAGTGCCAACCTCTGCAGGCAAACAGGGACAGACTAGGGTAAGAAAAGGGCTTTTCCTAACCTGAACAGGGACCTGTCAAGTCCAGGTATTTGTCCTCCTGGTTTGTACGTTACCCGTGTTAATGTGCTTTGGCAGTCATAACAGTATCGGTCCCTGATGAATGGCTGGAAGAAGGAGAACTTACCCTGAATTGCAGTATAGACCAGGATGATAAAAAAAAAAATTCACATCAGAAGACATGGAGGAGCTCTTATTGGCAGTAACGGGTACAATGGGAGTAGTAGAGTAGAAAACAACTCAAACAATCCAGGATGAAACATTCAGAGGTTTAAGATCAAAAAGGATCATGGTGTTTCCTATTCATGATGTGTAAAATTTAATTCTGGATGAGTGGGACTTTCCAGAGAAACGTTTAAACATCCCATGAGAACTAAAGGATACATTCCCATTAGATGAGGACATAGCCAAGTTCTGGACAGAAATCCCTAAAGTGGATATCCAAGTGGCTAAATTAGCAAATAAAACTACATTGCCATTTGAAGATTCTTCTCGGCTCAAGGACCCACTGGATCGAAAAATGGATAGCATGTTGATGAAGCCTTGGGAGACATCTGTGACTTCACTGAAAAAGAATGTCGTTTCCACCTGTATAACAAGGGCCATGTTCAGTTGGTTACAACAACTATAAGATCATATCAGTGGGGGCACTCCTAGAGAAGATCTGCAGGCCTCATTACCTCTCCTTCAGAGGGCAAGGGAATTCTTAGCTGATGCTTCGGCAGAATCTGTCAGGATAGTGTTAAGGGGACGGTTGCAAACAACTTTATTAAATAATGGAAAGCAACCGAACCCGGGGTCCGCGATGCAGCCTGGTGGACTGCGGCCGAACACCTTCCGGGTGAGAAGGTAAAACAACCAACTTAAATAACAATCCCCTCCGTGTTACAGCACACCGGAACAGGAATAGGGATTCGCACTATCTCCGTTAACAGCACGAGAGATGTGCGATAAATAATGTATCTGTAGTCCTGTTGCAGCACAGAGACTACACAGTTGGCGCTAGGATGCGTGTGTGACTCACGCCGGCGAATACGTGCTCCCAGCCGGCGTGCTACCGGACTGAGGAGTATCTATCCACGTGGCTTACAGGTGGTACCGGGAATAAGGTGTCTGAAGACGGCTCGGGGTGTAAGGCGACCCCTTTGTCGGAGCCAGACTGTCAGATGAAGCTACCTGCCTATTACATCTAAGCCTGCCTATTTCCACTAGACCTGCCTGCCAGAAACTAAAGCACACGTGGAGCCCAAGAGACCAATCGTCCACACAACACCATCACAGCTCAATGATCAGAGCGCGCCGCCATGTTTGTGGGCGGGCTTTTTAAAGATTAAGCCCTGCCCACCGTCGCACCATTGGTGACGTCACCCGCGACCAATCAGGCGGTGCCAGGTCACCGGATCAGCTGACTCCCAAACCACCAATCACGGTCCGCCATGTCACGGGCATGCTCAGTATAGAGAATCCTGGACTTAGGCTTTAGCAGCCCTGTCTCCCTCCGCAACCTATCCTTCATGTTGCTAGGAACAAAGACCCAAGAGACAACCTGTACATCTCGTGGACCAGCTAGGCGTTGGGACTGACGATGATGCTGAGCACCATCAGCCCTGGCAGGACTGGAATAGGAGACCACAGAATCCACAGAAGGTTCTGGACCCATTTTGAATCCAGCAAACGCCCGATGCCTAACATTATCCCCCTCCACTTGACGCTCATTCTCCTCAAAGAGCAGGGGAGCATGAAAGTGGTCCACCGATTCCCAGGGGTGATCCTCAGATCCATGGCCCCTCCAGTGTACTGGGTAACCTTTTTTCCCACGAACCATCTTAGACCCCATAATAGCTTGCACCTCGAGATTGTCACCCCTGGTGTCTGTAGCAGGTTGGAGTTCAGCGAGTTTTGTCAGGTGAACAGGTTTAAGGAGCGACACATGGAAAGTGTCGTGGCTCCTCAGGTGTTGTGGTAACTGTAACCGGTACATTACAGAGTTTACTTGGGCCAAAATTTTGAAAGGACCAATAAAGCGGGGGGCAAACTTAGCAGATTCCCAGCGTACTTTAGTATTGCGAGCCGTGAGCCACACTCTGTCGCCCGGATAGAATACGGGAGCAGGACGACGAAGAGTGTCAGCCGACTCTCTTATTCGATTCTGGGAGGCCAATATAGCCTCCTGACTATGGTCCCAAACCTCCTGCGCCTCCAGAGCCAAATCTCTGACCCCTGGTTCCATAGGGGAAACTGGCATAGGAACCGGAAGGCGCGGATGTTGGCCATTATTCAGAAGAAGCGGAGTCTGATCTGTGGAGTAAGCCACGGGTAACGGGTGGAGAAGGCCAGCCGGACTTTGACGGGATGATTTACCTCTCGCACAGAAGGCACACGCAAGAACATATTCCTTAACGTTCTGGCACCACCGGGGCCACCAATAGGACCGTTGAAGGAACTTCGTGGTACGTTTGACCCCAAAATGAGTTCCGATCTTAGGGGCATGTGCCCAGGAGAGCACCTCATTTTGTAGATTAGG
This sequence comes from Phyllobates terribilis, assembly GCF_046119375.1. Taxonomy (NCBI): domain Eukaryota; kingdom Metazoa; phylum Chordata; class Amphibia; order Anura; family Dendrobatidae; genus Phyllobates; species Phyllobates terribilis. Next base: position 385,077,582 of record NW_027362771.1, read on the forward strand.
GGGAACGAACGTCCTCCACGAAGGAACCTGGTTTAAGGACACTGGAGCCACCCTCCGCATACTTCCCGAAGGAACGGTGAGCCTGGGCTCGTCAACGCCCTCAACCGTATCCATGGACTGGGACAAAGGGTCTACCCGGGGGTTCTTTTTGACATAATCTGACAAGACCTGGGTCTCGGGGATAGACAGAGGATCTGTGCCGGAGGCCACATCGGTGGAAGGGTCAGAGACTACCCTCCGGGTGACTGTAACCATACACTGAGACACACAATTCTCACTCCAGGAAGAAATACTCCCCGTATTCCAGTCAATGTGTGGAGTGTGACAATGTTACCATGGAAGACCCAATAACACCTCATCTAATCCACCGGGAATAATAAGAAAGGAAATAAACTCCCGGTGACCCTGAGGAAATGACATGGTGAGGGGAATCGACTGGTGGGTGATTTGTGTGTCCAGGAGTGAACCGTTGACTACCCTAATGTTCATTGGTCTTGGCAGTAACTCTATAGCGATGGCATGCTTCTGGGCAAACGTAGATGACAAAAAATTGCCATCGGCGCCAGAATCCACCCACGCCTTGGAAGTAACCGCGGTTGCTCCGAAGAACAATGTCACCTTATACAATAATTTAGAGGAAGAAGCCCCAGAATCTAACACACCTCCTCCAACGGTGGTTAGACACACTCGTTTTCCCGACTGCTTGGAACCCTTATTAACGGGGTACTCCAAGAGATGTGCAGGTCGGGAACGAGAGGAGCTAGACTCAGTTCTGGATATATCCATAGCCTCAGGCTCCGGGTCGGGAGTCGCGGGTTTGGAAATGGGTCTAGAGAAGGATGGTGCCAACCGACACTGAGGTCTGGAAACCTCCAGCTCTAATGTGTGTTCTGCATGACGCAAGTCTATTCGGTTAGCGAGAGAGATTAACTCCTCCAGGGAGCTTGGAATCTCTCTGGTAGATAGAGCATTTTTAATATGCCCAGCCAGACCCTTCCAGAACACCGGGATTAAAGACCGCTCAGACCAATCCAATTCAGCCGCTAAGGTTCTGAACTGGATGGCATAGTGGCTGGCGGTGACCGAACCCTGGACCAACGCAAGAAGCTTAAGAGCCGTATCATGCGTGACCTGAGGACCTAGGAAAACACTCTTAAGGGCATTAAGAAAGAGACCCGCATTAGCCACTACCGGGTCATTGCGCTCCCACAGATGGGTACCCCACTCCAGAGCCCTGTGGGAGAGTAACGAGATGACATAACCCACTTTGGTCCTTTCGGAGGGGAACTGTGCCTCCATCATCTCCAATTGAATGGAGCATAGGTTAATAAAGCCTCTGCAGAATCTGCTGTCACCAGAAAATTTTTCCGGGAGAGCAAAACGGGGTAATGGAGCAATTGCAGCTGCCGCAGTATTTACCACAGCTGAGTTAACCAGACTGGCTGCTTGAGAAGCCACCTGGGTAGCTACTGCAGTGATATCAGCCACCGGGTCAGCTTGTTCTAGAGTCCTAAGTCTGGCCTCAAGTTGCTGTATATAGCGCTGCAGTTGCTGGTTGTCAGCCATGTTCAGCAAGACCCTGGCGCTCTGATACTGTTAAGGGGACGGTTGCAAACAACTTTATTAAATAATGGAAAGCAACCGAACCCGGGGTCCGCGATGCAGCCTGGTGGACTGCGGCCAAACACCTTCCGGGTGAGAAGGTAAAACAACCAACTTAACTAACAATCCCCTCCGTGTTACAGCACACCGGAACGGGAATAGGGATTCGCACTATCTCCGCTAACAGCACAAGAGATGTGCGATAAATAATGTATCTGTAGTCCTGTTGCAGCACAGGGACTACACAGTTGGCGCTAGGATGCGTGTGTGACTCACGCCGGTGAATACATGCTCCCAGCCGGCGTGCTACTGGACTGAGGAGTATCTCTCCACGTGGCTTACAGGTGGTACCGGGAATAAGGTGTCTGAAGACGGCTCGGGGTGTAAGGCGACCCGTTTGTCGGAGCCAGACTGTCAGATGAAGCTACCTGCCTATTTCATCTAAGCCTGCCTATTTCCACTAGACCTGCCTGCCAGAAACGAAAGCACACGTGGAGCCCAAGAGACCAAGCATTCACACAACACCATCACAGCTCAATGATCAGAGCGCGCCGCCATGTTTGTGGGCGGGCTTTTTAAAGATTAAGCCCTGCCCACCGTCGCACCATTGGTGACGTCACCCGCGACCAATCAGGCGGTGCCAGGTCATGGGATCAGCTGACTCCCAAACCACCAATCACGGTCTGCCATGTCACGGGCATGCTCAGTACAGAGAATCCTGGACTTAGGCTTTAGCAGCCCTGTCTCCCTCCGCAACCTATCCTTCATGTTGCTAGGAACAAAGACCCAAGAGACAACCTGTACATCTCGTGGACCAGCTAGGCGTTGGGACTAATGATGATACTGAGCAGCATCAGCCCTGGCTGGACCAGATTGGGAGACCACAGAATCCGCAGAAGGTTCTGGACCCATTTCGAATCCAGCAAACGCCCGACGCCTAACAGATAGTGCCAAGAGCTTCAGTCTTATCAGATACCACAAGGAGAATCTACTGATTAAAAATGTGTAGTGAGGACATGGTGTCAAAGTCACAAATTTGCTCTATCCCATTCAAGGGAGAGTACATATTTGGTCCAGCCCTAGACTATCTGTTAGGAAAAGCTGCTGATAAGAAGAAGTTGCTTCCTGAATCAAAGGTCTTCAAGAGAAGTTTGTTTCGTTCACCTCAGACCCCACAATAAAGAGGGAAGGGTAAATCAGCTCGCTGGAGTTTCAGCAAAGGAGGTAGAGGAAGGAATATTTTTCAGAACCAACGTCAAGAAAGACAATGACATCAAGCAAGCCGGTGGCAGAATTTCAGGGTTTCTTATACAGCGCTTATCCATTATAAATATCGGGCCTAGAAAATGCAGCACTTCATGCCCACTGGTTGGGGGTATGTATAACTCATACATACCATCTGGTCCTGGGTCTGAAACTGGCGAATCCCCGCAGCACACAGTGGGTGCGCAGGGGGGATTCATAAGTCTGCTGTCACACAGAGTGTCTGCTGAGGTTTTGACTGGACAACCCCTTTAAATAAATATTGGAAGCATTCATACTGGTGTGGTCCTTTTGAAAAACACAGAGGATGAAGAGAAAGGAGGGGCTATTTAAGCCTCTTTGTGTTTTCTGTCCCTAATTAGGATGGGGATGCAACTTCCTGTGGTGCTGTCATGGAGGGTTATTACAAATCAAATTACCGGTAACTCTAATTCTATTCTTATTGCGGTAAAAGTGGCTTGATTTGAATTATGTTTTTTTTTATTTTCATAGTTTTAAAAACTTCTTTTTTTTTAGTGTATTTTTAGTCTCCTTAGGGGACTTGAACTGTCAATAATGTGTGCAGTTTATACTGTGAAATTTGGTAACAGATCCACTTTAAGGATCCACAGTTAAGTTTTACACTTCGCAGTGCAATTGCGTTTTAGTGGCTTGGCTTGTACACAACTATTAACTCATATCCTACATGCAGCCTTGCAGAGCTTGATCAGTTTTACAAACAATAGTAGGTTATAGTAATATACTGGTAATAGTAGTTTATGAGAATGTATTTTCAAGAATGTATCTCACTGAAATACAAAAATTGTTCTTGTAATGTTGAACACAGGTTTTGTTTGTGATACTGCGAAGTGTGAAAATGTGTGACTGTCACAAAAGGCTTTTTGTTTGTACCATAACTTAATTTAATAAAGCGTTTGGACAAACGAACCAAATGTATTAAATCACCACTGCAGCGTGTGTTTTTTTTCTCCGCCAGTATGGTATCACTAATCTAAGGTCCCAGCCCCAGTAGTATACTGTACTTACCAGCAGCCGTTTTCAGCTGTTCCAGGCACAGCTCCTGTTGGTCTCCCACAGTTTGTGACCTGCTGGATATATCCAGTGTGTGCTGGGCGAGCCGGAGGTTACTTCTCACTATAAGTCTATGAGAAGAAGGCCAGAATGAGGACACATAGAGGCTCTCATAGACTTACATTGAGAGCTTCTGACTGTTACCTCTGACTTCCGATCAGTTAGAAGCGGTCAGAAGATGGCAGGTCTGGAGCAGCGCCGGGAAGAGCAGAAGACAGCGATTGGTAAATATATTACATGGGGCAGATAACATGTACACTACTCAAAAACAATAAAGGGAACGCTCTAATTACACATCCTAGATCTGAATAAATGAAATATTCTCATTGAATACTTTGTTCTGTACAAAGTTGAATGTGCTGACAACAAAATCACACAAAAATTGTCATTATTAACCATTGGAGGCCTGGATTTGGAGTCACGCCAAAATTCAAGTGGACAAACACACTACAGGCTGATCCAACTTTGATGTAATGTCCTTAAAACAAGTCAAAATGGGGCTCAGTATTGTGTGTGGCCTCCACGTGCCTGAATGTCCTCCCTACAATGCCTGGGCATGCTCCTTATGAGGTTGTGGATGGTCTCCTGTGGGATCTCCTCCCAGACCTGGACTAAAGCATCCGCCAACTCCTGGACAGTCTGTGGTGCAACGTGACGTTCGTGGATGGAGCGAGACATGATGTCCCAGATGTGCTCAATCGGATTCAGGGGAACGGGCGGGCCAGTCCATAGCTTCAATGCCTTCATCTTGCAGGAACTGCTGACACACTCCAGCCACATGAGATCTGGCATTGTCCTGCATTTGGAGGAACCCAGGGCCAACCGCACCAGCTTATGGTCTCACAAGGGGTCTGAGGATCTAATCTCGGTACCTAATGGCAGTCAGGCTACCTCTGGCGAGCACATGGAGGACTGTGCGGCCCTCCAAAGAAATGCCACCCCACACCATTACTGACCCACTGCCAAACCAGTCATGCTGAAGGATGTTGCAGGCTGCAGATCGCTCTCTACGGCGTCTCCAGACTCTGTCACATCTGTCACATGTGCTCAGCGTGAACCTGCTTTCATCTGTGAAGAGCATAGGGCGCCAGTGGCGACTTTGCTAATACTGGTGTTCTGCGGCAAATGCCAAACGTCCTGCACGGCGTTGGGCTGTGAGCACAACCCCCATCTGTGAACGTCAGGCCCTCATACCACCCTCATGGAGTCGGTTTCTAACCGTTTGTGCAGATACATGCACATTTGTGGCCTGCTGAAGGTCATTTTGCAGGGGTCTGGCAGTGCTCCTCCTGTTCCTCCTTGCACAAAGGCAGAGGTAGCGGTCCTGCTGCTGGGTTGTTGCCCTCCTACGGCCCCCTCCACGTCTCCTGGTGTACTGGCCTGTCTCCTGATAGCGCATCCAGCCTCTGGACACTACGCTGACAGACACAGCAAACCTTCTTGCCACAGCTCGCATTGATGTGCCATCCTGGATGAGCTGCACTACCTGAGCAACTTCTGTGGGTTTTAAAGTCCGTCTCATGCTACCACGAGTGTGAAAGCACAACCAACATTCAAAAGTGACCAAAACATCAGCCCGAAAGCATTGGTACTGAGATGTGGTCTGTGGTCCCCACCTGCAGAACCACCGCTTTATTGAGTGTGTCTTGATAATTGCCAATAATTTCCATCTATTGTCTATTCCATTTGCACAACAGCATGTGAAATTGATTGTCAATCAGTGTTGCTTCCTAAGTGGACAGTTTGATTTCACAGAAGTTTGATCTACTTGGAGTTATAGTCTGTTGTTTAAGTGTTCCCTTTATTTTTTTGAGCAGTATATTTGTAATACACTCCAGAGGTGAATCAAAAAAAGCTGGAGTGGTGCTTTTATTAACCTGATGTTAACTTAAACACACGCTTGCTGCCTGCCAAACACCTCTGATGCCATATTACCTTCTCTGAGAACAAAAGGATTGTGCTTGTGCGTGTTGAAATCCAACAGCCTGATCCATGATTCCTATGACATCTGTTGTGAGGGAAAACTCAGGACATACACATTATGTGATCGACACGTCACAGAAGCCGTTTGGGTTATGCTGATATTACTGTATAGAGAGAGTAATAAAATTATAAAACAAGCAATCCACAGAGGATTCCCTAACATGATCAAGCTGATATTTACCTGTTTTATGCAGATTATGTGCGCTTTTTTATAATAAATATTCTGCATCTTGCTTGTTAGCTTAAATTAGAAGAGCTTTAATACTCAAAAAGAGAGAAACTTCAATAATATTAGTATATTGTGGAATTCCTGTATATATAGCTCCTATAATAGTCGGCCGAACACCATTTCACTTGACTCCGCCATGATGTGAGCGGAATAAAAAGCCACTGCTAGACATTTCTGATAGTAACTTATATCCTATGGGAACAAAGGAACGGGCATGTTGAAAACCTTTATCTGCCATCAGGGGAGAATCAAGCTCCATATACTGTATATATCTAGTGTAGTGTAATGGTTATCCTTTTAGTTTACAAACAAATAAAGCCATCACATATTTCATTTGTTCTCATGTTAACTCTTTCAGGACCGAAAACAAGTATGACATGATCATGCTGACCAGGATCACGAAGACGTCTATAATACACAGCCACAACCCCGCTGTAATGGGCAATATCATAGGAAACTCCAATCTCGACTTTCCCTTTGAATTCAACGTGAAAAACTGGAGGAAGGAGCTCTTCATTATGTCACAGAGAATTCTAATGACGCAATTAAGGCCCTTACTAGGGCGACACTAGGGCTGTCTGATCTTGTTAGGGTACGCGTAGCTTTGCCATTACTAGGCTGTCACGCATGGTGATGGAAGGAACAAGTGTACAACGACGGGAAGAGGGGGAAGGGAGTCCAACAACTAGGGAAAGGGGGAGTGGAGACCCCTAGGCAGATCTAATATCACCCTGACTACCCTATCGTCCCTATATAGGTTCCACACCTATAGCCGAGCAGGAAACCTAATCTCTGACTGTCCCTAGAGCTAGGCCTTAGGTAGGAAGGGGTCGGGGTGAACATTAGTCAGGTCCCACTGCATCTAAAGACAACAAGGTAAACAGACAAAGGGGATGCACATAGCTTGAGAAGACACCAGAGAGATAACGCCAACTGCCCTCCAAGGGAAGTCCAAGAAGAAACTAGCCGACTACTAGTACTCCAGGCATGGAGGTGGTGGTCGCTGCTGGGTCCTAAAGGAAGAAGGATATCACTACACTACAGAGATCAGAGGATGAAGAAGGCATCTGCAATGACAAGCGCAGTGACCTTCTACCTGTCTGTCACACTTGATACACCCATGACATAGGCTGTGTGCTATTAGTAAACAGCCTAGTAATCTATATATATAATCGTCTTATCCCGTCTGTCTGTCTGTCTTTCTGTCTGTCTGTCTTTCTGTCTGTCTGTCCAGGAATTCCCGCGTCGCTCATTGGTCCGGCCGCGGCCAATCAGCGACGCGGGATTTGAGAAAAAGATGGCGGCCGTTAGCGGCTCATCTGCCGGACGGAGGTCAGCGGCGATGCAGCCGGGAGATGAGGCGGCGCGAGGCGCTCATCTCCCGGCCGCTAGCAGCAGAAGTATCCCGACCGGCGGCGGCGCCGCTGACCTCCATGCGGTTAGGGTGTCAAGGGAGGACCGGGGAGCGGCGCTGCCGTCGGGATACTTCTGCTGCGAGCAGCCGCTCATCTCCCGGCTTCTAGCAGCGGAAGTAGCCGCACAGGCAGCGACGCTCCCCGGTCCTCACCAATACGATTCCACTCCCCGGTCCTCACCAATACAATTTGCTGAGGCCGCGACCAATCAGTGATCTTGGCGCCGCCCGCAACCAATCAGCATTATGCGCGCCAAATTTAAGCACTGCTTTGCTGATTGGTCGCGGGCGCCGGCCGCGACCAATCAGCGATATTGGCGCCAAATTTAAGCACTCTTCTGCTGATTAGTCGCGGACGCCAGCCGCGACCAATCAGCGAGATTGGCGCCAAATTAAAACAACGCTCTGCTGATTGGTCGCGGACGCCAGCCGCGACCAATCAGCGAGATTGGCGCCAAATTAAAACAATGCTCTGCTGATTGGTCGCGGCCGCCAGCCGACCGCGACCAATCAGCGACATTGGCGCCAAATTTAAACAACGTTCTGCTGATTGCGCCCGGTCGGCCGCATACATATTCTAGAATACCCGATGCGTTAGAATCGGGCCACCATCTAGTGGCATATACAGGTGCTTCTCACAAAATTAGAATATCGTCAAAAAGTTAATTTATTTCAGTTCTTCGATACAAAAAGTGAAACTCATATATTATATAGAGTCTTTACAAACAGAGTGATCTATTTCAAGTGTTTATTTCCGTTAATGTTGATGATTATGGTTTACAGCCAATGAAAACACAAAAGTCATTATCTCAGTAGATTAGAATACTTTATAACAACAGTTTGAAAATGTTTTTAAAATCCGAAATGTTGGCCTGCTGAAATGTATGTTCAGTAAATGCACTCAATACTTGGTCCAGGGTCATTTTGCATCAGTTACTCCATCAATGCTGCGTGGCATGGAGGCAATCTGCCTGTGGCACTGCTAAGGTGTTATGGAAGCCCAGGTTGCTTTGATAGCAACCTTCAGCTCGTCTGCATTGTTGGGTCTGGTGTCTCTCATCTTCCTCTTGACAATACCCCATAGATTCACTATGGGGTTAAGGTCGGGCGAGTTTGCTGGCCAATCAAGCACAGTGATACTGTTGTTTTTAAACCAGGTATTGGTACTTTCGTCAGTGTGGACAGGTGCCAAGTCCTGCTGGAGAATGAAATTTCCATCTCCAAAAAGCTTGTCAGCAGAGGGAAGCATCAAGTGCTCTAAAATTTCCTAGTAGATGGCTGCATGACTTTGGTCTTGATAAAACACAGTGGACCTACACCAGCAGATGACATGGCTCCCCAAACAATCACCGATTGTGGAAACTTCACACTAGACCTCAAGCAGCTTGGATTGTGTGCCTCTCCACTCTTCCTCCAGACTCTGGGACCTTGATTTCCAAATGAAATGCAAAATTTACTTTCATCTGAAAACAACACCTTGGACCACTGAGCAACAGTCCAGGTCTTTTTCTCCTTGGCCCAGGTAAGACGCTTCTGACGTTGTCTAATGGTCATGAGTGGCTTGACACAAGGAATGCGACACTTGTAGCCCATGTCCTGGATACGTCTGTGTGTGGTGGCTCTTGAAGCAATGACTCCAGCAGCAGTTCACTCCTTGTGAATCTCCTCCAAATTTCTGAATGGTCTTTTCTTAACAATCTTTTAAAGGCTGTGGTTATCCCAGTTGCTTGTGCAACTTTTTCTACCACACTTTTTCCTTCCACTCAACTTTACATTAATATGCTTGGTTACAGCACTCTGTGAACAGCCAGCTTCTATAGCAATGACCTTTTGTGGTTTACTCTCCTTGTGGAGTGTGTCAATGACTGCTTTCTGGACATCTGTCAAGTCAGCAGTCTTCCCCATGATTGTGGAGCCTACTGAAACAGACTAAGGGACCTTTTTAAACACTTCAGAAGCCTTTGAAGGTGTTTTTTGTTAATTATTTTAATTTACTGAGATAATGACTTTTGTGTTTTCATCAATCATCAACATTAACAGAAATAAACACTTGAAATAGATCACTCTGTTTGTAATGACTCTATATAATATATGAGTTTCACTTTTTGTATTGAAGAACTGAAATTAATTAACTTTTTGATGATATTCTAATTTTGTGAGAAGCACCTGTATATGACAGACATTTTCGGTTGCAATATGACACCCTTTTGGGCAGTGGGTGCATTCCTAATATCAGTTGCTCTATGTCAGCCTTTGTCTCGGCATTGACCTATTCTAACACAGATCAATATGATATACAAGGCAGAGACCTTAGCCAATGTATGTTCTTTCTGTCTTGCACAAGCAGCCTTTGAAAATCTGGTTTGTGTGACCAGGTTTGGTTCACAACCTAGGATCAAGGGAACGCTCTAGCTCAGAAGACCTCATCATGGATGGGGGTTGTGAGACAAGATCAGTGTTGTTAGGAAGGAGAGGGGGCTGCAGGGAGAAGCAGAAATAGACATGATACTCACATATAATGCCCTGGTCCCATCCAGACAAATGTATTTATTTATTTCAACATCCCTGTTATTTACCATCTCAGTGATATACTGAGCTGGTCCCTTCTAGTGCTCCCCTTTGAATCCACAGGGTAGACCTAAGCAAGAAAGAGAACTCAACTCTTATGAGATGTGTAAAGGGACAGGCAAACTTGTCATATCCTAAAGGCTCATGGGACTTGTAAGATCCAGCACCGGACATCATATTGAATCCCTGCCTACTTTTGTAAAGCTATGAAATAGTCTCATAGATAACAACTGGTAAGAATAATTGACATTTAAATCCAAATAAAATTCACACTCAGCATTGATATTCTTTTTTTCTATTAGAGAATTTTTTTGTCAAAATATCTTATTCACTGAAAAATCCTTTAAAAATAAAAATCAAAATAAAATTTTTCCCAATGGTATACAGTAAAAGGGTAAAAGAAACATTGAAATAATGTTAAAACAAAAAGCAGTTTAAAAAAAAACATGCAAACAGGCATTTTTTAGAATAAATATATTTTATTACATTTAATGTATTACTCCCATACACCGCGTGCAGAATTATTAGGCAAATGCGTATTTTGATCACTTTGATACTTTCTATACATGTTGTCCTACTCCAAGCGGCATAGGCTTGAGAGCCAACTACCAATTAAGTAAATCTGGTGATGTGCATCTCTGTAATGAGGAGGGGTGTTGACTAATGACATCAACACCCTATATAAGGTGTGCTTAATTATTAGGCAACTTCCTTTCCTTTGGCAAAATAGGTCAGAAGAGAGATTTAACGGGCTCTGAAAAGTCCAAAATTGTGAGATGTCTTGCAGAGGGATGCAGCAGTCTTGAAATTTCCAAACTTTTGAAGCGTGATCACCGAACAATCAAGCGTTTCATGGCAAATAGCCAACAGGGTCGCAAGAAGCGTGTTGCCAAGAAAGGCGCAAAATAACTGCCCATGAATTGAGGAAAATGAAGCGTGAAGCTGCCAAGATGCCATTCGCCACCAGTTTTGCCATATTTCAGAGCTGCAACGTTACTGGAGTATCAAAAAGCACAAGGTGTGCAATACTCAGGGACATGGCCAAGGTAAGGAAGGCTGAAAAACAACCACCTTTGAACAAGTAACATAAGATAAAACGTCAAGAATGGGCCAAGAAATATCTTAAGACTGATTTTTCAAAGGTTTTATGGACTGATGAAATGAGAGTGACTCTTGATGGGCCAGATGGATGGGCTAGAGGCTGGATCAATAAAGGACAGAGAGCTCCACTCCGACTCAGACGCCAGCAAGGTGGAGGTGGGGTACTGGTATGGGCTGGTATCATCAAAGATGAACTTGTGGGATCTTTTTGGGTTGAGGATGGAGTGAAGCTCAACTCCCAGACCTACTGCCAGTTTCTGGAAGACAACTTCTTCAAGCAGTGGTACAGGAAGAAGTCGGTATCGTTTAAGAAAAACATGAATTTCAAGCAGGACAATGCTCCATCACATGCATCCAACTACTCCACAGCGTGGCTGGCCAGTAAAGGTCTAAAAGAAGAAAAAATAATGACATGGCGCCCTTGTTCACCTGATCTGAACCCCATAGAGTACCTGTGGTCCATCATAAAATGTGAGATATACAGGGAGGGAAAACAGTACACCTCTCGGAAGAGTGTCTGGGAGGCTGTGGTGGCTGCTGCACGCAATGTTGATCGAAAACAGATCAAGCAACTGACAGAATCTATGGATGGAAGGCTGTTGAGTGTCATCATAAAGAAAGGTGACTATATTGATCACTAATTTTTTTTGTTTTTGTTTTTGCATGTCGGAAATGTTTATTTCTAAAGTTTGTGCACTGATATTGGTTTACCTGGTGAAAATAAACAAGTGAGATGGGATTATATTTGGTTTTTATTAAGTTGCCTAATAGTTCTGCACAGTAATAGTTACCTGCACAGATATCCTCCTAAGATAGCCAAATCTAAAAAAGAAAACACTCCAACTTCCAAAAATATTAAGCTTGGATATTTATGAGTCTTTTCGGTTGATTGAGAACATAGTTGTTGATCAATAATAAAAATAATCCTCTAAAATACAACTTGCCTAATAATTCTGCACTCAGTGTATTCTTATATGTACAGGTGTGCTCAAAAGTTTACATCCCCCGCAGAATTTTTCCTTTTTGGCCTTGTTTCAGAGAATATGAATGATAACAAAGAAAACTTTTTCTCCACTCGTGGTTATTGGTTGGGTGAAGCCTTTTATTGTCAAACTACTGTGTTTTCTCTTTTTAAACCTTAGTGACAACCAAAAACATCCAAATGACCCTGATCAAAAGTTCACATACCCTGGTGATTTTGGTCTTATAACATGCACAGAATTTGACACAAATGAGTTTGAATAACTACTAAAGGTAACATCCTCACCTGTGACCTGTTTGCTTGTAATTAGTGTGTGTGCATAAAAGCTGAGTGAGTTTCTGGGATTCAGACAGACTATTGCATCTTACATCCAGCAACTGATGTTTCTGGATTGTGGGTCATGGGGAAAGCAAAAGAATTGTCAACGGATCTATGGGAAAAGGTAGTTGAACTGTATAACACAGGAAAGGGATACAAAAAGATATCCAAGGAATTGATGACTCCAGTAAGCTGCGGTCAAACTGTAATGAAGAAATGGAAAATCAGGGGCTCTGTAAAAACAAACCACGGTCAGGTAGACCAACAAAAATTTCGGCCACAACTGCCAGGAAAATTGTTCGGGATGCAAAGAAAAACCCACAAATAACATCATCTGAAATTCAGGACTCTCTGAAAACTAGCGGTGTGGCTGTTTCAAGATGCACAATAAGGAGGCACATGAAGAAAAATGGGCTGCATGGTCGAGTCACCAGAAGAAAGGCATTACTGCGCAAATGCCACAAAGTATCTCGCCTACAATACGCCAAACAGCACAGAGACAAGCCTTAAAACTTCTGGAACAAGGTAATTTAGAGTGATGAGACCAAAATGTAACTTTTTGGCCACAATCATAAACGTTACATTTGGAGAGAGGTCAACAAGGCCTATGATGAAAGGAACACCATTCCTACTGTAAAGTACGGAGGTGGATTGCTGATGTTTTTGGGATGTGTGAGCTACAAAGGCACAGGAAACTTGGTAAAAGTTGAAGGAAAGATGAATGTAGAATGTTATCAGCAAATACTGGAGGGAAATTTGCACTCATCAGCCTGGAACCTGCGCATGGGACGTACCTGGACATTCCAATATGACAACGATCCAAAACACAAGGCCAAGTCGACTTGTCATTGGCTAGAGCAGAACAAAGTGAAGGTTCTGGAGTGGTCATCTCAATCTCCTCACCTCAATATCATTGAGCCACTCTGGGGAGATCTCAAGCGCGCAGTCCATGCTAGACAGCCCAGGAATTTCCAGGAACTGGAGGCTTTTTTCCAAGAGGAATGGGCAGCTTTACCATCTGAGAAATTAAAGAACCTCATCCACAACTACCACAAAAGACTTCAAGCTGTCATTGATGTTAGAAGGGGCAATACATGGTATTAAGAACTGGGGTATGAACTTTTGACCAGGGTCATTTGGATGTTTTTGGTTGTCATTAAGATTTAAAAAGAGAAAACACAGTAGTTTGACAATAAATGGCTTCACCCAACCAATAACCATGAGTGGAGAAAAAGGTTTTTTGTTATCATTCATATTCTCTGAAACAAGGCCAAGAAAGGAAAAATTTTGCCGGGGTATGTAAACTTTTGAGCACAACTGTATACAATTGCAATATGCTTGTAAAACCAAACAAATTTTCAATTTTCTGGTTCTTAAAATTTCTTTCCATTCACGAGAACACAGTCCTTTTCCATTTTATTGTTTATGAATCCATGCCTAGGAAACAGGCCACTGCTGCAGTGACTGCATATAGTAGTGGCTGAACATGTGCAGTGTTTACTAGCTCTTTCCAGTAGAACTTGTACGCACTGTACTGAAGCTGTCTGGGATCACTGGAGTGCACGGTTTTTAGCTCCCGATCCTGACCAGCTTCAGTGCCACTACGCTTCTGATGTTACAGAGGAACACTATAGGAACATCAGAAGCAAAAAATCTGTGGCAACGGCATAACAATGCCACTGGTCCAAACTTTCTATCAACAATGACTGCTTGTCCCCCAGCAAAAGCAGGGAGGCGGATACCCCTGTGCTCCTGATTTGACAAGATGGGACAAACAAAGCCTTTAAAGTCTGAAGAATAAAATAACTTGCAAAATAAATGTACAGGTTTTTTTTTATGATAATCACTGTATGCCTAAAAACAAAATCAAAGAAATGAGCTGGAACACATGTTGAGTAGACCTTGTTGCGGTGGGATGGCTTTTACGCTTTTTTTTATCAAAATAGTGTCAACTAAGTACCCTATGTTATTTACTTGTATTATTAGGCCATGTGCACACGTTCAGTATTTGGTCGGTATTTTACATGAGTATTTGTAAGCCAATATCAGGAGTGGGTGATAAATACAGAAGTGGTGACGTGTTTCTATTATACTTTTTATCTGATTGTTCCACTCCTAAATTTGGCTTACAAATACTGATGTAAAATACTGACCAAATACTCAACATGTGTACGTGTCCTTACTATTTACTTATATAATGCGTAGTATTTGCTTATTATGTTTTTATCCTAGGTTGTGTTTATTAGATGCCACAGTGTGAATGTGCACCTACACATTGCACCAACATGTGTCTCAACTCTCTTTTCTTTCGTTTATTGTGCTCTGAACATAAAGGGTCATGTGGGGTTTGTACGCCCCTAAAAATCTTTGCGACCTTCATTTCTGTACGGCAGAGAAATCTGGGGTTCAGTCCCATACCCAAACTGGTCAAAGTGGACACTGGGCCAACAGAAATATTCCACATAGAGTTCTGCAAACACCTCCTCCAAGTCCTTTGCAGCACATCAAGCAGCGCCTGCCGAGCAGAGCTGGGTAGATTCCCACTACATCTTGCAATCCAGAAGTAGGTGCTATCATTCAAGACTCATCTACAAAGTAGTAGTCCCAGCTCCCACCATCACAAAGCCTTGCTACACCTGGAAGCCCTAGGAGAAAGAAGCCCCCCAACACAAATCACTCAAAACTAACCTGACCAAGCCACTAGCCTGCATGGCCTGACAAAGGGCGAAATCCGGAAGACGGTACACAAAGGCAAAGAGGAATATCTCAACGTCTGGACGAATGACATGAACAAATCTTAGAAACTGACGCTATACCAGAACCTACAGAGGGAATACAAACAGGCCCCATATCTAGAGAAACTAGCAAACCCCAAAGAGCGACAGATCCTGTACAGACTGAGCATCCACAGCCTACTCATCAAATCCGGGCGGCAACAACAGAACTACAAGCCCCAAGAGAGCAGACTCTGCCAGCAGTTCCCCCAGGAGGTTGTGGTGAATGAGGCCCACTTCTTGCTGAGGTGCCCCAAATACTCCGCAGTGAGGGACACTCATTTTAGGAGACTGTCTGATCTACTCCCAGACTTCACCTCAATGGAGGAGGAATGGAAACTGCCTATACAACTTGGAGAAGAGGAAAGTGCAGCGGCCATAGCAGCGCAATATGTCAGTGCCTGCCACAGACTAAGAGGAGCCTGATATGTCATGGACCCAGATACCGCAACCCTGGATGTATCCCTATCCTCACCCCCCCGCTATTTTACCACTTGCTTTAGCAATGCTAACAGGTACTTCGTCTTGCCAATAAAGTCAATATGAATTTGAGAGAGATTTTCCAGCTCTAAAGTTCAGGTCCCCATTGATTACAATAGGATTTGGGTGCAGGTTCAAGTTCAAGTTCGGATACACAGTTCTGGTACCAATCCGAACTTTGGACTAAATCTCGGTCGGGAACCAGTACCCAAACTTCCACGGGTCCGCTCATTCCTAGCTGTAAATCTTGTCTATATAGCTTCCCAGGTTCAGGTGTAAAACAGTCAGGTCTGGGTCCTGCTCTTCCCCATCTATTTTGAGATCTGCTCACACATAGCGAGGTGAACTACAAGAGTTAGGGACCATCCTGATTGGGTACACGTGGTGGTGGGATGACTTTTCTGTTTTTTTTTTATCAAAACAGTGTGTTATTTACATGCACTACTACTATTTATTTATATTGTATACTGCAGGATATTTGTTCATTTTGTTTTTATCCTAGGTTTTGCCTAAAAAAACAAAAGCAGATTTTTTTTCCCCGGAATTTTCGCCACAATAAAAATGAAAATACTGTAAATTGTACCAACGTAAAGTATAGCTCATTCTGCAAAAAAACAAAGGCTCATACAGCTATTATGAACAGTACAAAAAGAAAAAAAATTAATGACTGCCGGAATGCAAATAGTAACAATAAAAAAAGTGTTTCGGCCCTCAAAGAGTTTAAGCAATGACTATTCGATAGACCCTTCTTATTTTAATCTGAGGAAAAGCACCGTGGGAGATGTGCAAGTCTGTCCCCTAGGGCAGTATGTGCCAGATGCATTTACAGGGCTCACACACTGTTGATGAATCTGACTTACAGGGGTAACGCTAAGTTACAGCCTGGTGTTGCTCTGTAAACTTTTTTTCTAGTTAGAGACATGTCAAAAAGATTAGTAAAGGAGCAAATGTAATGTCCTCGGAAGCAGTGGTAACAATACTTCAAAAATATGTTGCTCAGTTCGAATGTTGTATTTTTTTCTGAAGTTTTTTATTTTAGTGAATAAACACAGTTCTTGACAATCCTTAAATCTCTATATTTCACAATGTATTAATATTGAAAGATTGATAGTTCGAAAAATATTGGCCGTGGATCTGATGGACATTTACATCAATATGATATTTGCAGCTGGCAGCGAAGAAAACTTTCCCCTGTGGATAAGGAACGCCTCTGTTGTCTTCTGACAGCTTCCACAGGAAGTGCAGCACTAACTTGTGATACTACAAGCACCATCTACATTTGCCAATCTTGCCAACAATAATGATCATTTTTGCAGAGTCACAATCTCTTAAAATCATCCATGAAGTTTATTGATCTTTTTCATTCACACTCATTTTCATCGTGATCATTTAGAAATTATTAAATCATGGTCAGTGAAAATAGATCATTATACTGATGAACTAAATTCATTTTCCCTACTTTTTTATTTTTGCAAATGAGATTTCTTTTCAGCCATGGGTGTCTTAGGCTTTTTTTTCCTCCCACGGTTCAACTGAGCTTTCCTATATTTATTATTCTCTGTGTAGTGTTTACACGTTATCTGATCTCTTATTTTCACTGTAAGCAGAGGGGATTCATCTCAAAGGCCTTTTCAACACAGTTTAGAAATGGTTGGCAAAATATACAAAAAACAGAAGTTCTACTCAAAATTTTTTTTTCACTCTCAAAATCCTGCAGTTGTCATCGTTGGTCATTCCTATTTGCAATTATAGCAGGAAACACCTTTGAATCTACTCCTTAAAAAGGTTCTTCAATAATGCTTCATAATTTTGTTTGCTTGGTATGCAGAAAAATTTATCCTAACAATATTTTTCTCCTGGAGCCGCTTTATCTGCAGAAGGATGCTTGTTCCCAAGTTTACATGTACAGCAATTATAAGACTTTAAACCATAAAAAGGATTGCTGAGATTTTTATTTTCCTCTTTATATACATGACATAATGCAAAGTAGTGAACTTTTTTCACATTTTCACGTTAATGAAGCATCTAAAGTTTTATAAAAAAAATTGAGTGTTAGGATGTCGAAATGTGGATCTTAACGTATTAGGTACCTTCCTTACAGAGTATATGGGACAAAGAGTCGGACTGGCCTATGAATCCCCCAGTGGGCACCAAGCCCAAAAGTGGAGCTCTTGTTTTATTAAAAGTGTCATGCTGGCTCTACCACTAGGAAATCATTGTCATTCCCACCTCTAGAGCACATGACTTAGAGAATCGGAGCATCGCCCCTGAGCAGTGCGATCCTGAAAAACACTGCACCCCAATAGTAACATAGTTTTAAGGTTGAAGGAAGACTAAGTCCATCTAGTTCAACCCATAGTCTAACTTGTTGATCCAGAGGAAGGCAAAAAAAAAACATGGGGCAAACACTAAGCTCCACATTGGGGAAAAAAATTCCTTCCCGACTCCATACGACAATCAGACTAGTTCCCTGGATCAACGCCCTATCAAGGAATCTAGTATTTATAACCTGTAATATTATACTTTTCAAGAAAGGCATCCATGCCCTTCTTAAATTTTAACAGTGAATCACTCATTACAACATCATGCGGCAGAGAGTTCCATAGTCTCACTGCTCTTACAGTAAAGAATCCCCGTCTGTGATTATGATTAAACCTTCTTTCCTCCAGACGTAGAAGATGCCCCCTTGTCCCCGTCTCAGGCCTCAGAGTAAAAAGATCAGTAGAAAGGTCTTCGTACTGTACCCTCATATACTTGTACATAGTAATAAGATCACCCCTAACCCTTCTTTTTTCCACAGTAAATAACCCCAAGTGTAATAACCTGTCTTGGTATTGCAGACCCCCCAGTCCTCTAATAACCTTGGTCGCTCTTCTCTGCATCCGCTCTAGTTCAGCTATGTCTTTCTTATACACCGGAGACCAGAACTGTACACAGTATTCTAAGTGTGGTCGCACTAATGACTTGTATAGAGGTAAAATTATGTTCTCCTCATGAGGATCTATGCCTCTTTTAATGCATCCCTTTATTTTATTTGCCTTTGCAGCAGCAGCCTGACACTGGCCACTAAACGTGAGCTTGTCGTCCACCAATACACCCAGGTCTTTTTCAGTTACAGTTTTGCCCAGTGTTTTACAATTAAGCATATAATTATACATTTTATTTCCTCAACCCAAGTGCATTACCTTACATTTATCCCCATTAAAGCTCATTTGCCATTTATCAGCCCAAGCTTCTAGTTTACATAGATCCTCCTGTAATATAAAATTGTCCTCCTCTGTATTGATTACCCTGCAGAGTTTAGTGTCATCTGCAAATATTGAAATATTACTCTGTATGCCCCCTACTAGGTCATTAATAAATATGTTAAAAAGATGGGGGCCCAATACTGACCCCTGTGGTACCCCACTGTTAACTGAGACCCAGTCTGAGTGTTTTCCATTAATAACCACCCTTTGTTTCATATCACTGAGCCAATTCTTAACCCACATACATATATTTTCCCCTATCCCCATTGTTCTCATTTTATGTATCAACCTTTTGTGTGGAACCGTATCAAAAGCTTTTGAAAAGTCCATATACACAACATCCACTGCATTTCCTTGGTCCAGTCCAGAACTTGCCTCCTCATAAAAACTGATCAGATTAATTTGACAGGAACGGTCCCTCGTAAACCCATGTTGATATTGGGTCATGAGGTTATTCTTCTTCAGATACTCTATCATAGCATCTCTTAGGAAACCCTCCAGGATTTTACCCACAGTAGAGGTTAAGCT
This sequence comes from Phyllobates terribilis, assembly GCF_046119375.1. Classification (NCBI taxonomy): domain Eukaryota; kingdom Metazoa; phylum Chordata; class Amphibia; order Anura; family Dendrobatidae; genus Phyllobates; species Phyllobates terribilis. Next base: position 385,097,143 of record NW_027362771.1, read on the forward strand.
TACCGGCCTATAATTTCCAAGTTCAGTTTTTGTCCCCTTTTTGAATATTGGCACCACATTTGCTATACGCCAGTCCTGTGGTACAGACCCTGTTATTATGGAATCTTTAAAGATTAAAAATAATGGTCTATCTATGACATTACTTAATTCCTGCAGTACTCGCGGGTGTATCCCATCCGGGCCCGGGGATTTGTCAACTTTACTGATTTTTAGACGCCGCCGTACTTCCTGCTGGGTTAAGCAAGTGACATTTACTGGAGAATTTTTGTTATCACTAATCATGTTTTCTGTTATGCGATTTTCTTGTGTAAATACGGTTGAAAAAAAATCATTTAGCATATTGGCTTTTTCCTCATCCTTATCCACCATTTCACCCAGACTATTTTTAAGGGGGCCAACACTATCATTTTTTAGTTTTTTACTATTTATGTAGTTAAAGAATATTTTGGGGTTATTTTTACTTTCTCTGGCAATGATTCTCTCTGCCTCAATCTTTGCTGCCTTGATTTGTTTTTGACATAATTTATTTAATTTTCTATATTTATTTAATGCCTCATCACTACCTACTTGCTTTAGTTCTCTAAATGCTTTCTTTTTGGCACTTACTGCGCCCCTTACAGCTCTATTTAGCCATAGTGGTTTCCTCCTATTTCTAGCATGTTTATTCCCAAGGGGTATATATTGTGCACAGGTCCTATTCAGGATGTTAATAAATGTCTCCCATTTGCTTTGTGTAGCTTTATGTCTCAGGATATCGTCCCAGTTTATTGCACTAATATCATCTCTTAACCGTTGGAAATTTGCCTTCCTGAAGTTTAGTGTCCTTGTAACCCCTCTACTACACATATTATTAAAGGTTACATGAAAACGTATTATTTTGTGATCACTATTACCCAAGTGACCCCCAACTCGTATATTTGATATGCGGTCTGGCCTATTGGTTAATATTAGGTCTTTCATAGTAGTCAAAAACCTATTTCCTTTGCTTGAACTACAGGTTTCTATCCCCCAATGTATTTCAGGGTAGTTGAAGTCCCCCATAATAATGACTTCTCCTTGAGTCCGCTGCTTCATCTATTTGCTTTACGAGGATATTCTCCGCTGCTTCCATTATTTTTGGAGACTTATAACAAACCCCTATCAGTAATTTATTATTTTTTCCCCCTCTCCTTATCTCCACCCACAGGGACATTTTCATTAGATCCACATATATCCTCCCGCAAGATGGGTTTTAAGGATGATTTTACATATAAACACCCCCCCCCTCACTTGTTTGTACGGTCATTTCTGAACAGACTATAGCCCTGTAAATTAACTGCCCAGTCATGGCTCTCGTCCAGCCACGTCTCAGATATCCCTACCATGTCATAATTATTTTCCAACAAAATGAATTCTAATTCCTCCATTTTGTTGGTGAGGCTTCTGGCATTAGTGTACATGCATTTTATGTATCTCTCTGTACCTCTATTCCTTCTTACTTTATTGACTGTTCTAACCCCACCCCAATTTCTTTATTTGTGCCCAGGTCACTATCTGCACTATCTTCCCCACCTATAAAATGAATACCCTCCCCCCCAATCCCTAATTTAAACACTCCTCCAACCTTCTAGCCATTTTCTCACCCAGCACCGCTGCACCCTCCCCATTGAGGTACAGCCGGTCCCTAGCGTGGAGTCTGTAGCCAACTGAGAAGTTGGCCCAGTTCTCCAGAAACCCAAATCCCTCCTTCCTACACCAGTTCTTGAGCCATTTATTTATCTCCCTAATCTCCCGTTGCCTCTCTGGCGTGGCACGTGGTACCGGTAGTATTTCAGAGAATACCACCTTGGAGGTCCTTGCTTTCAGCTTGCAGCCTAATTCCCTGCCTGAAATCATCTTTAAGGACCTTCCACCTACCTCTAACTTTTTCATTTGTGCCAATGTGCACCATGACTGCTGGGTCTTCACCAGCCCCTCCCAGTAATGTGTCAACCCGATCAGCGATGTGCCGGACTCGAGCGCCAGGTAGGCAGCACACTGTTCGACGATCCCTGTCTTTGTGACAGATTGCCCTATCTGTTCCCCTAATAATTGAGTCCCCCTCTACCAGCACCTGCCTGGCCTGCCCTGCTCTCCTATTTCCCTCTTTACTGGAGCTGACACTCCTCCGGCTTTCAGGAGACATGCCTTGCTGCAGCAGTGCTACCCCTATACCGTCACTCCCCTCATCTGCCAACTTTGCAAACTTATTGGGGTGTGCCAGATCAGGACTAGCCTCCCTGGCACTCTTCCCTCTACCCCCCCTTCTAACTGTCACCCAACTAGCGGCCTCACTGTCCTGCAGCTCCCTACTACCACCCTCCCCCACATCTACCCCAGTGAGCAGCTGTTCTGTGAGCAGCAGACTCCTTTCCATATTGTCAATAGATCTCAGTGTTGCCAGCTGCTCATTTAGATCCAGTACCTGGGCTTCCAAACGCACAATGTGCACACATCTCGTGCAGCAGTAAGCAACCCCGACCGGCTGTTCAAGGAATGCATACATGTGGCAAGATGTACACTGGATAGCATTGCCAATAATGGAGCTCATTTCCTAATGGGGATTGCACTAGACAGAATGTTAAGTAAAAAAAAATGTAAAGAATTAATAGAATACAGACAGCAATTCAGTCCAAATACCTCCCTTCCAAACTCCCTGAATCCAAAGTCACTGAAAAACAAGTCACACATTTACTTTCGTTTGCACTTACACTCCCAGTGTAACATCCCTGGCGGCGTGCTTGCATAGTGCACCACCTCCCACTATGCAAGACCGCAATCTTACCTGTCAGTCCAGCCTGCAAATCTTGCTCCAGTCCATGCTGTGTGCTTTTCTCTTGACTGACTGCTTAGGGCGGCGGCCCGGGTACTTCCTGATTCTTATAGCTGCTGTGGGCTCACCCCTAACGCGTCTCCAGCCTATTGCTATGAGTCTCTGGATATTTAAACCCCCTCCACTCAGTAGGAGGTGCCTGAGCAACACTATCATTCAGTGTTCTTCTTGACTCTGAAGTTGCCAGGTCCAGCTCTGCTTCTTCTCTGTTTCCGCCATTTCTGGGGGCTGCATACCCAGACCTGTTATCTGTGACTTCTTGTCCGTTTCCGCCATCTCTGGGGGCTGTATACCCAGGCCTGTTATCTCTGACTTCTAGTCTGTTCCGCCTCTCGGGGGGCTATATTCCCAGGCTCGTTCTTGTATCTCATTGCAGTAGCAGTTCCTATCTGAACTGTATCCTAGCCTGTTACCTGTTTTTCTCTATGTCCGTACCTTCCCTTTTCCTGCAGTATCTGAACCTGCACCTAACTCCAACTCGTTGTCTCTGTACTTCTGTTTGTGAGTTTTGTGTCCACTCGCTACTTCATAGTAAGTACCTTGTGTGTATCTGGTTCTGCTTGTCCCTTTTCCCTTCCTCCGTGTCCACCTCCTGTGTTCTAGCCATCTTCCTGCATTTTCCAGTCTGTTCCATGTGAACAGAGCCCTGTCCTCTCTGCCTGCACCTTCAACCCTGTTCTGCTCTGCCTTGTCCACTGCACCTGCGGTTTTGCTCCGCTCTGTCTTGCCCACCGCTCCGGCGGTTTCTCTCTGCTCTGACTTACCCACCGCTCCGGCGGTTCCGCTCTGCTCTGCCTTGTCCACTGCACCTGTGGTTTTGCTCTGCTCTGTCTTGCCCACCTCTCCGGCGGTTTCTCTCTGCTCTGACTTACCCACTGCTGCGGCGGTTCCACTCTGCTCTGCCTTGTTCACCGCACCTGCGGTTTTGCTCCGCTCTGTCTTGCCCACCGCTCCGGCGGTTTCTCTCTGCTCTGACTTACCCACCGCTCCGGCGGTTCCGCTCTGCTCTGCCTTGTCCACCGCACTTGCGGTTTCGCTCCGCTCTGTCTTGCCCACCGCTCCGTTGGTTTCTCTCTGCTCTGACTTGCCCACTGCTCTGGCGGTTTCTCTCTGCTCTGACTTACCCACTGCTCCGGCGGTTTCTCTCTGCTCTACCTTGTCCACCGCTCCGGCGGCTCCGCTCTGCTCTGCCTTGCCCATTGCACCAGCAGTTCCTCTCTGCTCTGTCTTGTCCTCCGCTCCGGCGGTTTCGCTTTACTCTGCTTGTCTACCGCATCTGCGGCTCTGTACCTGTCTCCCAGTCTGTACTGGACCCTATCCAGCCTGCGCTCCAACCTGCTAGTACCTCCCTGTCTGCACTCCATCAGTGATTGCCAGTATCTCCCTGTCTGCACTCCAGCCGTGCTTGCCAGTGCCCACCTGTCTGCATACCAGCCGTGCTTGCCAGTGCCCACCTGTCTGCATACCAGCCATACTTGCCAGCACCCACCTGTCTGCATACAAGCCGTACTTGCCAATACCCACCTGCCTGTATGCCAGTCTAACCTGCCTGTTCCTGCATTCCCCAGTGTGGGTCAACAACTGTGACCGGGGTCTGACCTGGAGTCGCACCTGGTCCCTCTGCTCGGTTCCTCCTTGGTCCATGGAGTCGACTAAGCCGCCGTGCGACCTTGGGGTTGATACTTAGTTACGCCCCTCCAGGCACTCCTCGGTTCATGGTACAGTGGGTTCACTAATCACGCTCACGCCAGTCAGTCCAGGCACGAGCATAACACCCAGTCACACTCAGCTCATTCACACTCGCTAACTAAGAAGATTTAAAGAGTTTGTTTTTTTTTCCCCTTTTGCAGCAATGCACCCTACAGCTCAATGCTCTTCCAAAGGCATGCTGGAAGACCCAGCCACGACCCATCTTCAATGCTCTTACTGATGGAAGGAGGTTATTGGCCAAAATCTCGTGATACATGGCCCCATCCATCCTTTCTTCAGTATGGCGCAGTCGTCCTGTCCCCTTTGCAGAAAAGTACCACCAAAGTATGATGTTCATTAGTGAACTTCAAACAGGCCTGGACATATGTTGGTGTGAGCAGGGGGACCTTGCATGCCCTGCAGAATTTAAATCCATGTTTGAGACTGTGGTCCCAGCTCTCTTAAATAGTGTTGAGCATTCCGATACTGAAATATCGGGTATCGACCGTTATTCGCGGTATCGGAGTTCCGATACTGAGTTCCGATACTTTTAGAATATCGAATACAGGAATCGGAAGTTCCCATAATGCCTGCGCTCTGCAGTGTCTCTGAAGGATGACAAGCTGGATGGCAGCGCTCAGCTTACTGTACTTGTCATTTAGTGTTAAAGGATTTATTAAAAAAAATAATAGTGTTTTCATGCACCGTCTCTTTAAAAAAGCCGGCCGGCAATTCAGCATCGGTACCCGACAATTTAGAATAGAAAGAATAGAGCATCACATATAGATTAGATACATAGAAACATGTCAGTCACATATATAAGAAGTACAGTGATAGTGCTGATTACTGTACTTGTCATTTAGTGTTAAAATAAAGGATTTATTAAAAAAAAAATGGTGTGGGGTTCCCCATAATTTTAGTCTCTAGCGGAGGTTAAGCAGACGGCTGGGGCAGATGTTTGAAGCCTGGGAAGGGGGTAATACCCACGGAGCTTCCCAGTCTACTAATATCAGCCCCCAGCTGAATACCTAGCCTTTACTAGCTATTAAAATGGGGGACCCCCAAAAAAATGACATGGGGTCCCCCCTATTTTAATAGCTAGCAAAGGCTAGGCAGACAGCTGGGGGCTGATAATAATAGCCCAGGAAGGGTGCCATGAATATTGGCCCCCTCCCAGGCTATAAACACCAGCCGTCAGCCACCCCAGAAATGGCGCATCCATAGGATGCGCCAATTCTGGCACTTAGCCTCACTCTTCCCACTGCCCTGTAGTGGTGGCAGTGGGGTAATAGGGCTGGGGTTGATGTCAGCTTATAATGCCAGCTGACATCAAGCCCAGGTTAGTAATGGAGAGGCGTCTATAAGACACCCCCATTACTAACCCCATAGTCAAAGTTAAAAAAAAACTACAAACACCCAGAATAAAGTCCTTTAATTGAAATAAACACACAATTCTTTAATGTTCTAAATTAAACCATACTTACCATCACGCCCATTCCAGCTGAAGCCAACGATCTCCTTCAATAAAAGTAAAATAATAAAGCAACCTCATCCTTACCTTTCCATGGTTCCCACGACGGCTGCAGCTCTGCTACATTTACATGATAGGCTGGATCGCAGCCGAAAGCTGTCATCCAGCTTGCCATGCCGCAGACACTGAGAAGCGCAGGCATGCTTGCGCTCCTCAGTGTCTCGCTGTGACGGCATATAGATGAGCCGAGGTCATGTCCAATGAACTCGGCTCACCTCATGCACGTCACTGACAGCGTGGGAAAATTCTCCTGCGCTTGCAGTGAGCGTGGGAGAATTCTCCTGCAGGAGAATTTTCCCACGCTGTCAGTGACGTGCATGAGGTGAGCTCATGTCCAATGAACTCAGCTCACCTCATGCACGTCACTGACAGCGTGGGAGAATTCTCCTGCGCTCAGCGCTTGAGCAGGAGAATTCTCCCATGCTGGGATGGCATTGAGAAGACAGGCTGGATCACAGCTGAGCGCTGCCATCCAGCTTGTCATCCTTCAGAGACACTGCAGAAGCGCTGAGCGCAGGAGAATTTTCCCACGCTGTCAGTGACGTGCATGAGGTGAGCTGAGTTCATTGGACATGACCTCGGCTCATCTGAATGCCGTCACATCGAGACACTGAGGAGCGCAAGCATGCCTGCGCTTCTCAGTGTCTGTGACGTGGCAAGCTGGATGGCAGCTTTCGGCTGCGATCCAGCCTGTCATGTGAATGTAGCAGAGCTGAAGCTGTCGTGGGAACCATGAAAAGGTAAGGATGATGTTGCTTTATTATTTTACTTTTATTGCAGAAGACATTGGCTTCAGCTGGAATGGGCGTGATGTTAAGTATGGTTTAATTTGGAACAATAAAGAATTGTGTGTTTATTTCAATTAAAGGACTTTATTCTGGGTGTTTGTGTTTTTTTTTAACTTTGACTATGGGGTTAGTAATGGGGGTGTCTTATAGACGCCTCTCCATTACTAACCTGGGCTTGATGTCAGCTGGCATTATAAGCTGACATCAACCCCAGCCCTATTACCCCACTGCCACCACTACAGGGCAGTGGGAAGAGCGAGGCTAAGTGCCAGAATTGGCGCATCCTATGGATGACCCATTTCTGGGGCGGCTGACGGCTGGTGTTTCTAGCCTGGGAGGGGGCCAATATTCATGGCACCCTTCCTGGGCTATTAATATCAGCCCCCAGCTGTCTGCCTAGCCTTTGCTAGCTATTAAAATAGGGGGGACCCCACATCATTTTTTTTGGGGGCCCCCATTTTCATAGCTAGTAAAGGCTAGGTATTCAGCTGGGGGCTGATATTAGTAGCCTGGGAAGCTCCGTGGGTATTACCCCCTTCCCAGGCTTCAAACATCTGCCCCAGCCGTCTACTTAACCTCCGCTAGAGACTAAAATTACAGGGAACCCCACGCCAATTTTTTTTTTAATAAATCCTTTATTTTAACACTAAATGACAAGTACAGTAATCAACACTATCACTGTACTTCTTATATATGTGACTGACATGTTTCTATGTATCTAATCTATGTGTGATGCTTTATTCTTTCTGTTATAAATTGTCGGGTACCGCTGCTGAATTGCCGGCTGGCTTTTTTAAAGAGACGGTGCATGAAAACACTATTATTTTTTTAAATAAATCCTTTAACACTAAATGACAAGTACAGTAAGCAACACTGTCACTGTACTTCTTATATATGTGACTGACATGTTTCTATCTATCTAATCTATGTGTGATGCTTTATTCTTTCTGTTCTAAATTGTCGGGTACCAGTGTATGCCGCTGCTGAATTGCCGGCTTTTCATGTAATACATTCTACATTATTCTTAGTTGTTTTCCTTCATGTAGAATTAACCTACAAGGAAAGAAAGGGTTTATTTTCATTCCGATATTTGTGTCCCATTGACTTGCATTGGTTTCCGGTATCGGAATCGGCGATATCCGATATTTTTTGGGTTTCGGTCCGATCCAATCCCATCTGATATTTCCCGATATCGGAAGGTATCGCTCAACACTACTCTTAAGGTCATTGACTAGGTCTTCACGTGCAGTTCTGGGCTGATTGCTGACCTTTCTCAGAATCACCCTTACCCCACGAGGCGAGATCTTGCATCGAGCCCCAGACCAAGGAAGATTGACAGTCATCTTGTGTTTCTTCCATTTTCTAATAATTGTGCCAACAGTTGTTTCCTTCTCACCAAGCTGCTTGCCTATCGTCCTGTAGCCCAACCCAGCCTTGCGCAGGTCTACAATTTTGTCCCTGGTGTCCTTAGACAGCTCTTTGGTCTTGGCCATGGTGGAGATGTTGGAGTGTGATTGATTGTGTGGACAGGTGTCTTTTATACAGGTAATTAGTGCAGAGTAGGGCGGATTTTTAAAGAAAAACTAACAGTTCTGGGAGAGCCAGAATTCTTGCTGGTTGGTAGGTGATCAAATACTTATTTCATGCAGTAAAATGCAATTTAATTATTTCAAAATCATACAATGTGATTTTCTGCTTTTTATTTTTAGATTCTGTCTCTCCCAGTTGAACTGTATCTACAATAAAAATTACAGACTTCTCCATTCTTTGTAGGTGGGGAAACTTGCAAAATCGGCAATACATCAAATACTTATTTTCCCCACTGTCGCTAACTTTAAGCTGTTGTTCTGTAAACTGATCTTTTTGTATCTATTAATTGCAGCCAATTGCTACTTTTATACTTGCTGAATATGTGAAATGCTTTTTATACTAATGTGTTGCTAAGCTATGCCTCTTCATCCATCAAAGAACAGTTAACATTGACTTAACAGAATTATGGAAATGAAGGAAGTGATATTCTGAGCCAATATCAGTTTTCCACCTACCTTGCACAATTCTTGTAAAGGAAAAAGTTCTAGAATACAGTATACTGAACTCAAATCAGGCTTTTCTTTATAAAGAGAAAAACAGAGTCATCATGGCTAGAAAATGATACATATTTTATTAGCAATAAATTCATTTAAAAAGAAGAACCCAATACATCACGATAAAGTGCAAGGTGAACAATGATAAAGACGACCAAGCCGTCCACAGCCCACCATATAAGGTGCTACATGCTCATTAAGATTGTACAAAATTGCAAAAAGTGGCACCTAAACTGCCATAAAGATAGGACAATACACCCGTAGCCCCAGTCACTAGATATAGAATAATCAATTACTTGCTGTTAAAGCCAAAATCACAGAAAAAAATATAATACATCTGTGACTCCAAGAGCTTATTAAGGGTGATAGTTGACGCGCCCCCTGGGCCGTGTGTGCACGTGTGTGGGATACCCGGAGCCGGGTCTCTGGGGGTTGTAGTCTCCGTGGCGGCGACCCGGTCCCGTGGCTCAGGGTGGTCAAACCAGGGGCAGTCTTTTATAGGTTTTAGGTTAATTGTCCGACTACGCCACCCGTGAATTGCGGTCAGGGTGTACCGCCGCTGCGAGGCAGACCACTGAAGCTGGTGTTGTATGCGCAGCAGAGAATGGGATAACTCCCCACGGGAGGAGTATAGCCTCAGGGCAGTGAGTGTGGATGATGGGAGTGATGGTGCACGAGCGCAGCAGGAACGACTCAGAGTCTTTGCAGTGCAGTTCAGGGTCTTTACTGATGAGGATAAGGCAGACCCTCCCGGGAGTACTGGCTAGCATAAGAGGCCTGGTCAGTCTGTGAGCAAACAGGAGTTCCCCTGGCCAGGTGGAGTTGTAGGCCTCCCCGTCTGTCTGCACTCTTCCTGGCTACCTTGCTGTAAGCGAGTGGAAGTAGCCCACGTCCCTGAGTGTACCGTGTAGTGCTCACCCGTATGGCTGGTGACTTGGGGCCTTCTGATAGCTTCCGCTCCTCGATGGCGGTGCTGGTCCCTTGCTTGTTACTGAGCCTCCGGGCTTCTATGGCCAGAGGACCTGGAATCCCCTGCCGACTGGTTTCTGCTGCTGGACTTAAAGATCCTTGCAGCCTCGGACTCCGGTGTCCGGTTCTTAGATTCTTCTGCCCGGGCGAGCTCTGCTTAGCTCCAGCCCCTGGTCTTCAGCTCCTGCTCCTACAGAGATCCTAGCTGTTACTTTCCCTTTGTCTGGAACTAACTCCAGGTTCTGACTGTCTAACCTAACCCCGCCCAGACCCAGTTTATAAGGGCAGATTCCTCCCCTCCCAGGACTGGGCAGGAGGTGTAAAATGTTTAAGGGCTCCTGACCAGGAAACCTCCCACTTGCTCTCAGACGTAATATTTCTATTACTGTGGTAACCAGACCCCTGGGGTGCCACATAGTCATACCAGGGCTGGCAGGCTGGCGGCAGGGCTGGCCAAGCGAAAAGTCACAGTGGCGTGCCCGGTAGCACAGTGACAGGACGGACCAGACCCACAATATAAAGTGCTACGTGCTTATTTGAATTATGCAAAGTTGCAAAAAATGGTGGCACTTGAAAAACCCCAATTGAGGTAGGATAATACCCTCATACCCCTAATCACTAGGTGGTAGATAATCATATAATCACTGCTGGAATCAACATCTCAAAGAAAGATACACCTGTGATTCACAAGACTTTGTTTGGGGTGGTATTTTTACCAGTGTTTGTAGGCTGGGGGCAGGCTGGTCAGACAGAGGTCACAGTGGCTTTCCCCCGACGCGTTTTTCGCGGCGTGTAAGGCCGCTTTCTCAAGGGGCAGTAGTGACAATGAAGGTAAAGGACCTTTTTAAACATTTTGCACCGGTCACGTGAATGGGAAAAGAGGGGCGGGTGCGGGCATCCCACAGATGCGTTGGCCGCGCCGGGCGGCGCCCCCAAGCCGTCAGGACCGACCGCGCATGCGCGGGCACGCCGCACAACAGTGCAGAAGTGCCCGACCGCGTGCATACGTCACGGAGACAGCTGGGAGCGCGCCCAGCCACAGGAGAGCCGGCGCATGCACACCGCGTCAGGGGACAACAGCGCTCGCCATTAAGTACATCACACACAGAGGGGGAAAAAAAGAGAAGAACTCCAAATATCAGGCAAGCACAGCAGAAAAAAGGATAAACAGATAAGTAGTCCAATATATAGTGTGCTTGATCCATAGGTTTTCTTTTTCTTTTCCTTTTTAATCATTCTGTCATCCCATCCTCTGTTGGTTTGAGGTATTATCATCACAGAAATCACTTGAAGCAGATAAGAATAGGTCCAATGCAATAAGAAACGAGAAACAATTAAATTATCTCGCAAAAAACTGAAAAGGTAACCCAGTTAAAATAAAGTAAAAAACATTTAGATAATAAAAACAGAAAAAAGAGAGAAATGAGCCCACAACCACTTGCTCCCCAAAACGGACGCAGTAGGGGCAAAAGGGAAGGTCAACATAAAATGTGATGTTATTCATAAATGCATAATATTATAAGAATGAAGAGAACGATAAAGACTCATTAAGGCCATAGGGTGACAATGCACCAAGTGTCACTATCCACTTGGCTTCCACTTGTGCCAGGATCTTTCTTACATTGCCACCCCGTGCGCCTAAATGTATAACATCTATCCCACGCACTTTGAGACAACTAGGGTCACAGTTATGAACTTCCCTTAAAATGTTTAGGAATAGTTTTGAGTTCGGTGACATCGGTCGCCGTCTTGGCCGCGCCAATGTCGCGCACATGCTCACGCACACGTATTCTCAATTCCCTAGATGTTAAGCCAATATAAATTAAAAGACAATCGCAAGTGGCGTAATAGATAACATTACTGGTACCGCAAGAGATGTAATGTCTAATATCAAATTGTTTCTTGCCATCTGAGGACGTGAACGTGTTGCAGCGCGTGACATTGGCGCAGGCAAGACAACGGCCGCAAGGAAATGTCCCCAAGGTCGGCCCATGAGAGCCAAAAGGATTTGGCCTTATGGGGACATAGTGACTAGAGCCTAAAAGGTCTTTTAAGTTTTTTGCTCGTCTCGGGGTCATAAGGGGACGATCCCCAAGAATTGGTCCCAGGGAGGTGTCGGTTGTCAAGATGTCCCAGTGTTTCGTCATGATTCTCCTCATGTTCTCCCACTCATGGTTGTAAATGGAGATATAGCGAATTTTCATCTGCCCCACATTATTGGTTTTAGAGTATAATAAATTATTACGTGGGGTCCGCCTTGCTCTGTCATAGCCATGTTTTATACACCTCTTGCTGTACCCATGCTGATTAAACGTGTCTTTTAATTCCACAGCCTGACATTCAAATTTAAGGTCAGAGGAACAGATCCGCCTCGCCCTTAGCAACTGCCCGACAGGGACAGCCCTAATGGTTGCGGGATGATGTGCTGTCCCAGCATGTATTAGGGCATTGACTGACGTCAGCTTTCTAAAGATATCGGTCTGGAGGTACCTCTCCTCGTAAACCTCCAGCGCGACATCCAAGAAGTCAATTCTTTTGGTATTGAATGTATACGTCAGCCTAATGCCCCATGTATTTTGGTTCAATTGAGCCATAAAATCCTTGAGCTGCTGCACCGTCCCCCGCCAGAAAAACAAAACATCATCAATATAACGGAGCCAGCATAATACATGGTCCGCGGCCCCCGCGCCCTCGTCACCAAAAACATGCCTCTCCCATGTGCCTAGGAAGAGGTTGACGTACGAGGGCGCGCAGGCCGCCCCCATGGCCGTGCCCTGTTTCTGTAGATACACTACATCTTTAAATAAAAAATAATTATGGGTCAGAACAAAATGCAGCAGCTCGAGGATCAATCCACATAAAGGGCTGCCCAAGTCGGACGCCCCAAGGAAGAGGCGGACCGCCTCCAGACCAATGGTGTGTTCAATACAGGTGTACAAACTTTCTACGTCTGCTGTGACGAGCAATACCCCTTCCTCCAAAAGGACGCTATCGCCCCACGTAAGGACTTCCGTTGTGTCTTTTATATGTAGTGTCTCAACAATTGGCTTCAGGTAAAAATCAATAAATTTGCATATTGGCTCACATAAACCGCCCAAGCCCGACACAATCGGACGTCCAGGCAGGTCGACGGCGTCCTTGTGGATTTTAGGTAAAAGATAAAAAGTTGATGTTTTGGGGAACCGCACAGTGAGGGCCTAAACAGTTCTTTTATCTATGACCCCATCCTCACAGGCCCGGGCCAGAATCCCCTGAAGTGCAGCGGAGCAGGAGGTAGTGGGGTTATAATATAATTTAGAATAGGTGTTAGTGTCTTTTAATTGTCGAAATGCTTCCTTTTCATATTTCGCACAAGGCCAAATCACGATATTTTCCCCCTTGTCTGCTGCCTTAATTATAATATCATTGTAGGACTGCAAAACCCTAATGGCTCTACGTTGCGATGCTGTGAGGTTGTCAAACCTCCTGGAGGTTGATAGCTTCCTAAAATCTTCAGAGACTAACTTGGCAAAGATCTCCACAGCAGGACATAGAGACAAGGGGGGAAAGCACGTAGACTTGGGTCTTGCACATGGGGGCAACCCACCTGATTGGGGAGGCCCCTGTTCTTGTAGTAGTTCTTCCAAATTTGAAATCACCTCCCGCTCTGCCGCACTCCAGGATTCACAGGGCCCCGCACTCTTAGAGTGTAATTTGTGCAGAATGAGCTTACGTGCGAACAGTTGGAGGTCCTTTAAGGCTGTAAAATAATTAAATCCATTAGTGGGAGAAAAAGTCAATCCCTTGCTCAAAACTTCCAACTGTTCTGCAGAAAGAACATGGGAGGACAAATTGACAACCTGTAGACCCCCCTGGGACCCACTCACCCGTTGTTGTGACGGACCCTTGCTCCTGTTAGTTTGTCTGGTCTGAATCCTTTTGATATTTGCACTGAAGAGTTTTGATTGTTCATCATGTGCGGCTTATCGTGTGAATCTTCCGTTGAGGCAGCAGACGATACGGATGTAGATCTCGATCTAGAGTGGAAACCACCACTCTGCTGAGGACAGGAACGTTTGTTTAAATGTCCCCACTTATACATTCGCTGCAATTGCTTATCTTGTGTGTCTCGTTGAAATTTCTTGGATTTAAACGATTGGACCTCATTGGCCCATTCTTTGGATTGAATTTCAATTTCCTCATTACATTTTTTAAGTGAATCATTGGACATCTCACTTTTCAGAATGATCTGTAGTTGTTCAATTTCTGTCTCAATCGATGCTAAAGATGTTTGATTCATTTCTATGAGTAAGTAAAGTTTTTCAAGTGCCACCATTTTTTGCAACTTTGCATAATTCAAATAAGCACGTAGCACTTTATATTGTGGGTCTGGTCCGTCCTGTCACTGTGCTACCGGGCACGCCACTGTGACTTTTCGCTTGGCCAGCCCTGCCGCCAGCCTGCCAGCCCTGGTATGACTATCACCCTTAATAAGCTCTTGGAGTCACAGATGTATTATATTTTTTTCTGTGATTTTGGCTTAACAGCAAGTAATTGATTATTCTATATCTAGTGACTGGAGCTACGGGTGTATTGTCCTATCTTTATGGCAGTTTAGGTGCCACTTTTTGCATTTCCCACATTTCTACTTTACATCAGCACAATTTTGGAACCAAAATTTTTTTTTACTACTGCGCTATTAAGGTTAAAAGTTGATCAGCGATTTCTCATTTGTCCAACAAAATTTACAAAACCATTTTTTTAGGGACCACATCACATTTGAAGTGACTTTCAAGGGCCTTTATGACAGAAAATACCCAAAAGTGACACCATTCTAAAAACTGCACCCCTCAAGGTGCTCAAAACCACATCCAAGAAGTTTATTAACCCTTCACGTGCTTCACAGGAATTTTTGGAATGGGGAACAAAAAAATGAACATTTAACTTTTTTCACAAAAATGTTACTTTAGACCCCAATTTTTTTATTTTTTGCAGGGGTAACAGGAAAAAATGGACCCCAAAATTTGTTGTGCAATTTCCCCTGAGCACGCAGATACCCCATACGTATGGCAAAACCACTGTTTGGGCGCACGGCAGGGCTCAGAAGGGAAGGAGCGCCATTTGACTTTTTGAATGTAAAATTTATAAAAATAATATTTTCACATTTTTCCCACAAAAATGTTTTTCAGCCCCCAGTTTTGCATTTTCTTAAGGGTAACAAGAGAAATTGCACCATGCAACTTGTTGTGCAATGTCTCCTGAGTAAGCTGATGCCCCATATGTGGGGGAAAACCACTGCTTGGGCGCACGGCAGGGTTCGGAAGGGAAGGAGGGCCATTTGACCTTCTGAATGTAAAATTTGCTTGAATAATTAGCGGAAGCCATGTTGCGTTTGGAGAGCCCTGATGTGCCTAAACAGTGGAACCCCCCCCCCCCGACAAGTAACACCATTTTGGAAACTAGACCCCTCAGGGAATTTATCGAGATGTATGGTGAGCACCGTGAACCCCCAGGTGCTTCACAGAACTTTATAACATGGAAGTTTATAACTTGAATAATTAGCGGATGTGCCCCTGATGTGCTTAAACAGTGGAAAATCCCCACAAGTGACACCATTTTGGAAACTAGACCCCTCAAGGATTTTATCAAAGGGTATAGTGTACATTTTGAACCCAGAGGTACGATAGAATTTGATAACATTAGGTCATCATATTGAATAAGTTGTCATTAGTCTTGAGCGCAAGTGCTCGCTACTTGAGTTTGCATCGGGTACTCGGGTATGCACCATGTATCACGGGTGCTCGAGTGACATGCTTAAGTCCCTGCCCCGCATGTTTCACGGTTGTTAGACACCCCAACAAAAACATGCGGGGATCGCTAGTGCATGGCAGGCGATCCCAGCAACGTTTTTTTTGGCTGCGAAGCATATGGGGCAGAGACTCGAGCATGTCACTCAAACACCCACGATACTCAGTGCATACACGAGCACCCGATGCAAACTCAAGTAGCGAGCAATTGCACTCAACGTTGGTCGCCATATCGTCATCATTTTTTTTTTCTTTACTTTTGAAAAAATCCCAACCCTAATACAACCCCAACACTAACCCCAACCCCAACCCCAACCCTAACCCTGGAGTTAAGGATACTACATCAAAGTTGGATCAGCCTGTAGTATGTTTTTCCACTTTAATTTTGTGGGTGACTCCAAATCCAGGCCTAATTTGGTTAATAAATTTGATTTCCATTGATGATTTTTGTGTGATTTTGTTGTCAGCACATTCAACTTTGTACAGAACAAAGTATTCAGTGAGAATATTTCATTCATTCAGATCTAGGATGTGTTATTTGAGTGTTCCCTTTATTTTTTTGAGCAGTGTATTTTTATTTTTTGGGGATTATTTTTTTCATTTTTCTTTTTATATTTTTACAATTTTTTTTTTTACTTTTCTACTTTTTTTTTAACTCTTACACATTTTCCCATTATGGGACTTTCACTTTTTGCAGCCTGATCTGCTGCATGGCATAGAGAGCAGCAGCTCCCTATGCCATGCAACCTGTCAGCGCTGCACACAGGGGAGACATTACTTTGGTCATGCACCAAAGTAACGTCCTGCCTCCTGGTGACCCGGATGTTGTCATGACGACATCTGGTCATCATGACAACATCCGGAAGCAGCCGTAGACACCGCGGGACGCCGGCAGGAGAGGTGAGTATAGTGATCACCTCCCCTCTTGCCACCGCAATGCTGCCGGGAGCGATGCAGGACCACTCCCTGCACATAGCACCGGGTGTCAGCTGTGACAATCAGCTGACACCCGGCGGCGATCACCCCGCACCACTAGTGTGCGGGCGCGATCGCAGCGTGCGTAATAGTACGTAGCTGGCCCTATAGGCCCAGGGCGCAACTACATACTATTACTGACAAGGTCGTAAAGGGGTTAAAACAAAATGTGGCAATGTTTTTTTTTTCATATCATGATCTTTATCACAAAACAAAAGGGCAATTTTACATTCATACTTCCTATCCTTTCCGGAAGAGTTAACAGCAGTTTTCTTATTATCGGAAGCACACTTGATAGTACAGGATCCACCAATCACAATAGGCGATGTCACACCTGACCCTGCTCCCCTCCCTTCACAATGACCTTTGCACATGCTCATAAGATGCTTCAATACAAAATATAGGGTCAGAATCTGTTGCTGCTAAAGTACATGTGCATTTCTCCTGCTGCTGCCGGCGCACGCAGCTTCCCAGGCACTGTGCTCAGGGCGCGCGCACACCGTGCTTCTTAAAGGGGCCGCGCGCGCCATCCTAAGGAGTCCCCGGCCGGAGGACCTCTCATATAAAAGGCACCTCCTCCAAAATGGAGGTGCCCGTGCAAGGTTGTAGCTTTGTGTCCTAAACTCTGCTTCAGCCCTCAGGTCCCGCTGCTAGTCTGACTACCAGTCCAGTCCGCCAGCCTGACTACCAGTCCAGTCCGCCAGCCTGACTACCAGTCCAGTCCACCAGCCTGACTACCAGTCCAGTCCGCCAGCCTGACTACCAGTCCAGTCCGCCAGCCTGATTACCAGTCCGCCAGCCTGACTACCTGTCTCCGCCTGCCAAGTGTACTTTCCAGTCCAACGGTCTGCCTACTATCCAAACCCGCCAGTCTGTCTATGGGCCTGGATTGCCTGCCTACCCGGAGAACGTACCAGTTACCTGCCGTGCCTATCTGTCAGCCTACCTGGAGGCTCCTACCAGTAACCTGCCGTGCCTATCTGTCAGCCTACCTGGAGGCTCCTACCAGTTACTTGCCGTGCCTATCAGTCAGCCTACCTGGAGGCTCCTGTCAGTTACCTGCCGTGCCTACCCGGATGCTCCTGCCAGCTACCCGTGGGAGTCACCTGCTCTCATACAAAGACAGGCCCAGAGTAGCACCTGGTCCCTCTGCTCGGTCCTTCCCTGGTTCACGGAGTCGATTGAGCCGCCCTGCGACCTTGGTCAGTCCGAGTTGATACCTAGTTACGCCCCTCTGGTCCCTCCTTGCACCGCAACACTGAGGTTCCACCACCCAGATCCGTAACAGTTTGCACGGGCCATGGAACCCGGTGGCCCCCAGGCTCCTTCGCTTGCTGAACTGTACCAGGAGGTTTCTCGTCAGAAATCCCAACAGGATACCATCCTGACCTACCGGCGGCCTGTCAACTCTCGCCTGGATACGTTGTCTGTCCCACCTGTGCCCGCCTCAAGCTGAGCGACACCCGCTCCGGCGACACCACTGCCTACAAATATCACGGCATCTAGCCTAGGACCCCGGCTTTCTGCGCCTCCTCGTTTTGGAGATGACCCCTTCTTATGTCGGGGTTTTCTGCACCAGTGCATGCTGCACTTTGAACTTCTGGCACATCAGTTTCTCTCCGACAGGGCCAAGGTGGCATTCATCATGTCTCACCTCACCGGGGAAGCATTGGCATGGCTAAACCCTCTATGGGAGAGAGGGGATTCCCTGGTGTCCGATCTTCCGGCTTTTCTCACTGCCTTCTGGAGGGTCTTCGATGAACCCGGATGAAGGATTTCTACTGCCTCCTCATTGCTTCGTCTCCGCCAAGGGAGTCTCACCGTGGGCCAGTATGCCATACAGTTCCGTACCCTCGCTTCTGAGCTTGCCTGGGACAACGAGGCCCTAGTGTCCACCTTCTGGGAGGGTCTTTCCGGTCGGATTAAGGACGAGCTAGCCGGCCGGGACATTCCTACCACCCTGGATGACCTGGTGTCACTAGCTACCCGGATTGACATCCGTTTCCTAGTACGTGCTAAGGCGACTACCCGGGAGAAAAGATTTCCTCGTCTTGCTCCTGTTTTCCAGAAACCTGCTTCCCAACCAGCAACTCCCCGGGCACACTGGCCCGAACCTATGCAGATCGACCAGACCAAGATGGTCAAGTCTCGCCAAGAAACACGCCGAGCCGAGGGGAGCTGTTTCTACTGTGGTAGTAAGGAGCACCTGATCCGTTCCTGCCCGGTGAAGCCGGGAAACTCCAGTGTCTAGGACCCCTCGGAGAGGTCATCCTAGGATGACCTCTCCGAGCGGTCCTAGACACTGGAGTTTCCCGGATCCTCTCCGTTCTTGACTTTATCTGTCTCTATCTCCTGTGGAGAGAACCGCTTCTTTGAAACCACACATCTGGATTCCGGAGCCGCTGGGAATCTCATTTCCCAGTCCCTTGTAAAGAATTATCAGATTCCTACCAAACCTCTGGCTGAACCATTGGCAGTCGCTTCCGTGGATGGAAGACTCCTTCCGGTGACCATCTTGCTCGTCACAGAGCCCGTAACCCTGCAGGTGGGAATGCTGCACTCAGAGAGGATCTCCTTCCATGTGCTTTCCGGACTTTCTCACTCCCTTTTGCTAGGTCTACCCTGGCTACAGAGACATGAACCCGTTCTGAATTGGCAATCCGGTGAGGTGCTCCGTTGGGGGCAGGATTGCCACGAGACCTGCCTGGTCCCAGTTCGCCCAGTTCGACCTCCGTCTACTCCGGCTAATTTACCTGGTCTACCGGCACCTTACTGGTCCTATGCGGATGTCTTCGACAAGAAGGAAGCATAGACACTGCCACCTCATAGGCCATATGATTGCCCTATCGACCTGGTTCCTGGTGCCACTCCACCTGTGGGCGTATCTATCCCTTATCGCTGGCCGAGACCCGGGCCATGTCGGAGTACATCGAAGAAAATCTGGCTAGGGGATTCATCTGGAAATCTACCTCCCCGGCTGAAGCCGGATTATTCTTTGTAAAAAAGAAAGACTGTTCACTATGCCCCTGTATCGTTTATAGAGGACTCAACCAGAATACTATCAAAAACAAATACCCCCTGCTGCTCATCTCTGAGCTGTTCGACCGCCTTAAAGGCGCGAAGATCTTCTCCAAGCTTGATCTTCGTGGGGCGTATAACTTGGTCTGGATCCGCCAAGGAGACGAGTGGAAGACGGCATTCAATACCCCGGACAGCCACTATGAATACCGTGTGATGCCCTTCGGTCTCTGTAATGCTCCCGCCGTCTTCCAAGAATTAGTTAACGACATCTTCCGTGACCTCTTATATTCTTGCGTGGTGGTGTACCTGGACGACATCTTGGTCTTCTCTCCGGATCTTCCCACACACCGGTGGGATGTTCGTCAAGTCCTGCTTTGGCTCAGGCAGAATCACCTATATGCAAAATTTGAGAAATGCCTCTTCCAGCAGACCTCTCTTCCGTTCCTGGGCTAAATTATCTCTAAGACAGGTCTACGGATGGACCCCGAGAAGGTCTCTGCCGTCTTAAAGTGGCCCCGTCCGGAGGGGTTGAAGTGTCAGTATTCCGGGTTTTCTAGGTAACCTTGTGAATGATTTTGCCCTTTGTTAAAATGGAGTTTGCTGTTCTTGTGTGCCCTACTTCCTGTTCGTTTGTTTAAAACCTGGCTCAGGTGCTGGCTTCCTTGCTGGAGTATTCTGCTTCCATTTCCCTTCAACCCAGTCCTACTATTATCTCCCAGATCTCTTGTGTATTTACCAGGCTAATCTTCACGTGTTTCTCAGCAGCAGTGAGCTTCTACCATGGCTCTGGACATTCTCTGCATATGTAAGCTACACTCACTGTGTTATCATTAACCTGTTGACTTTGGAATTTTAACCCTTGGCTCACTCTACCTGGTAAGAACTGTGTTTCTGAACTGTGTTTCTGAACTGTGTTGCTGTTTAACCCTTCGTTCACTCCCTCCGGTGAGGGCTGCTGGAACTATTTACTGGAATATTACTTAAATGTGAACTTGTTTCTGGACTTCCCTGTGGCTACTGCATACCTGGATCTGACTCTTACTACACCAGCAGTGTTTGAATCAAGCCACGTCACCAGTGTGTCAGACTTTCCTTTTAATCACATTTGTGTGAGGACTCCGTCGTAAGAACCTTGCCGACTTTGCTATATAGGTTCCAAAGACTTAATATCGCTGGACTTATTTCATTGCATGTCACTACGGGTTATCTGTATATTGTTTTTGGGTGTTATTGCTGTTGCACAAATATACTATTTGCATTAAAGAAACCCGTCTCTGATTGTTCATTGCCCCACGCTACCAGAATCCTCGAGTTCCTACAATAGTATTACATGAAGGTGATACAGCGATTCCTGGGCTTCGCCAACTATTACCGTCTCTTCATCCCACATTTCTCTTCCCGGACTGCTCCCATCTCTGCGCTCACCCGAAAGGGAGCAAATCCTAAGGTGTGGCCGTCCGAAGCGGAGGAGGCCTTCCTTTCCTTAAAACAAGCCTTCTCTTCTGCCCCAGTGCTGCACCGTCCAGATAGCAACAAACAGTTCTTTCTGGGGGTCGATCGTTCCTCTTCCGGAGCCGGAGCGGTGCTCACCCAGAAATCTCCGTCCGGGAGAATGGTAACCTGCGGCTTCTTCTCCAAGCTCTTCTCCTCCTCCGAGCGCAACTACTCCATAGCCATCAAATTGGCGCTGGAGGAATGGCGTTACCTGCTTGAGGGGGCTCTGCACCCGGTGGTGATCTATACTGACCACAAAAACCTGGTATATCTACAGAATGCCCAAAGACTCAATCTGCGTCAGGCCTGGTGGTCTTTGTTCTTCGCCCGCTTCAACTTTACCCTACATTACCGCCCGGCAGACAAGAACGTTAAAGCTGACGCCTTGTCCCAATCCTTCCTGTCTTCTGATCAAGAGGAGGAGCCTATGCATATCATCGATCCCTCCAAAGTGATGAATGTGGCCCCCTCGGACCTGTCTCGTCTCCCACCCGGTAAGACGTTTGTAGCGGTTCCGGATCGTAAGAAGGTTCTTTACTGGGGTCATTCATCTAAACTAGCCGGCCATGCTGGCCAAAAGAAGACCTTCCTGCTCATTACCCGGCATTACTGATGGCCTACTCTGCGCAAGGATGTGGTAGACTTCGTCACGGCCTGTTCGTCCTGTGCCCGCAACAAGGTTCTCAGACATCTTCCAGCCGGCCGCCTCCTGCCTCTTCCCGTACCTGCTGCCCCATGGCAACACATTGCTATGGACTTTATTACTGATCTCCCTGTTTCTGCCGGTTGTACGGTCATTTGGGTGGTCGCTGACCGCTTTTCTAAAATGGCCCACTTCATCCCTCTGCCTGGTCTCCCGTCTGCAACTGTGCTGGCTAAGGATTTCATCTATCACATCTTTCGTCTCCACGGCCTACCCCTCCACATTGTGTCTGATCGCGGGGTCCAGTTTACTTCGCGTTTCTGGAGAGCTACGTGTAAACTGTTGGATGTCACCCTGGATTTCTCCTCTGTTTACCATCCGCAGTCCAATGGCCAAGTTGAACGTATCAACCAGATCCTTACCAGCTTCCTCCGGCACTTCGTCAACGCTCACCATACCGATTGGGTGGAGCTCCTACCATGGGCCGAGTTCTCCTATAACAACCATGAGAGCGAATCTTCTTCCAAGTCCCCGTTCTTTGTGGTCTACTTTCAACATCCCTGGATTCCGTTTCCTGTCTCT
This sequence comes from Phyllobates terribilis, assembly GCF_046119375.1. Classification (NCBI taxonomy): domain Eukaryota; kingdom Metazoa; phylum Chordata; class Amphibia; order Anura; family Dendrobatidae; genus Phyllobates; species Phyllobates terribilis. The sequence continues at coordinate 385,119,556 of NW_027362771.1, forward strand.
GCTTCAGTGGACAACCCTGCCGCGGAGTCTCTGGTCAGCGAATTTTCCACCATTTGGGAGGACACTAGGTCCGCACTTCTTCAATCCTCCGAGCGGATGAAGAAACATGCTGATAAGAGACGTCTGGATCCACCTCAGTTCCATCCGGAGGACAAGGTTTGGCTCTCCTCCAAACATGTTCGCCTCAAAATACCCTCCTATAAGTTGGGTCCACGGTTCATCGGTCCATTTGAAGTCCTCAAGCAAATCAACCCAGTAGCCTACAAGTTAAAACTCACGGCCTCCTTACGGATTCCCAACTCCTTCCACGTATCTCTCCTCAAACCAGTTGTGCTTAAATCTTTTTCCGACAATCCAGGTACCTCCCCAGCTCCGGTCTCCGCTGAGGACATCTAGGAGGTAGAGAACATTCTGGCCACCAAGAGGGTAAGAGGAAAAACCTTTTTTTCTGGTGGATTGGAAGAGATTTGGCCCAGAGGAGAGAACTTGGGAACCCAGGGAGAACATCCACGCCCCGCTTCTCCTTAAAAAATTTCTTTCCGACCTAAAAAAGAGGGGGCGTAAAGGGGGGGGGGGGTACTGTAGTATCGGCATCTCTGCCCCATGATAGGCAGAGACGCCGTCCCTCTTACCGACGCACTCCCAGCTCGCTGTCTTCCGGCTCGCCTGCTGCTGCTGTCGGCGCGCGCAGCTTCCCGGGCACTGTGCTTAGGGCGCGTGCGCGCTCCCTCCCTGCCGTCATAAGGAGTCCCCGGCCAATGGCCGTAGGACCTCTCATATAAAATGGAGGTGCTCATGCAAGGTTGTAGCTTTGTGTCCTAAACTCTGCTTCAGCCCTCAGGTCCCGCTGCTAGTCTGACTACCAGTCCAGTCCGCCAGCCAGCCTGACTACCAGTCCAGTCCGCCAGCCTGATTACCAGTCCTGTCCGCCAGCCTGATTACCAGTCCAGTCCGCCAGCCTGACTACCTGTCTCCGCCTGCCAAGTGTACTCTCCAGCCTGACAGTCAGCCTACGATCCAAACCCGCCAGTCTGTCTGTGGGCCTGGCTTGCCTGCCTACCCAGAGAACGTACCAGTTACCTGCCGTGCCTATCTGTCAGCCTACCTGGAGGCTCCTACCAGTTACCTGCCGTGCCTATCTGTCAGCCTACCTGGAGGCTCCTACCTGTTACCTGCCGTGCCTATCAGTCAGCCTACCTGGAGGCTCCTGTCAGTTACCTGCCATGCCTACCCAGAGGCTCCTGCCAGTTACCCGTGGGAGTCACCTGCTCTCATACAAGGACAGGCCCAGAGTAGCACCTGGTCCCTCCGCTCGGTCCTTCCCTGGTTCACGGAGTCGATTGAGCCGCTGTGCGACCTTAGTCAGTCTGAGTTGATGCCTAGTTACACCCCTCGGGTCCCTCCTTGCACCGCAGCACAGAGGTTCCACCACCCGGATCCGTAACAATTCCCAAAGACAGTAAATGAGGTTGAACATATGCACCATTCTAATCGGGGCTCCGCAGAGTCCAGTTCCTAAGATCAGAGCCACATTCTCTAAAATGTTCGGGCTCCTAGCAGTAGAACTTCCATCGATCAGTACATTATGCCATATTTTGTGGATGGCAATAAATTTTGATTCTCGGAACAAACCTTTAAGTGGCCTATTGGTAAAGCAGTAGCATCAGTACAGTACCAGCACTGGTCCAGTCAGAGATGGCTAGGTTCCAATTTGTATATAAGTGTGGGGAGGTCCGAAGGGTGTGATTAGAGGAGTAAGAAATTTTTTACCCACAACATTCATTAAAAACATATATGTTGCAGATGTATTGAAACCCCTTGCAGTAAGAATAATAGAGAAAAATTTATGTTTTTTGGTGACAAAAAAGAGTGGTCAACTATGATATTCTGTAAGCAAAAATCTAATCAGCGGAACTTTTTTTTTACTACAACTTGCCCATTTTAGTCTATGGATATGTCACCATATAGATATGAATACAGTTTTTTGCAATTTAGGCATATACATCCAGCGGAATAGACTGCACAGACGAAAACCTAGCATGAGGCTATGTTGCCATGATGAGCTTTTGCTGAGTTTTTGACGTTGCAGATTTTCTGCACCATTTCATTACCTATTATGTAACTTAGAACACCAATGATTAACGACGCAGGTCTGAAAGGCGTTTGCTGTTATTTATTGTAAGGCAGCTACCGGACATATAGTTGATGGGAGGTATGTGTCACAGAGATAGGTGTCATCTGTGATGTAATCCTGGAGTGTTGCTCTAGTGCACATAGCACTAAGAGGATCGTTTGGTTCATCCGGGACCAGGTTTTATGGGCAGCCATGAGAGACGGGCAGGTCTGGCTGCCCACATACCTTATCTCTGGGTGTGGTTAAGAAGTTAAAATTGAGTCCTGTGTTTGACACATGGTCTGTGTATGGAGAGAGAAGGCCTCCTGTGTGTTGTTGTCTCCAGACTGAGGCAGTGTACTGGATGCTACCCAGCCTGTGTGGCCACAGTACTGGCTAATCAGAGACTTTGCCTAAAGGACTGTTTTCTTTGTTTTTCCTTCATTAAAGGCTGTTTGTTTTCCTTTTGTTTCTGGACGGTTTCTGAGGTAATAAACTGACTTGGACATTTAAATGAATACGCTTCCTGTTTGCATCCCGTGGCACACAAGTGAGTAGCACCCCTACAATTGGTGGGGAATGCAGGCAGCGTTCCCAGCAAATATGTGTGTCTGGATGAAGTCTACTATAAACCTTCAAGCAACGCCAGACAAAATGGAGGACCTGCTTAAACACCTGGAGCAAGTACTGCGGGCACAGCAGCAGCAATTGTTAGAGCAGCGTCAACAACATCAGCAAATTGATTTGCTCGCAGAGTCGATTTGTGGCACGGCAACAGCTCCGGCAAGGTCAGTGGATAATTTTTCCTTCCGGAAGGCGGTAAGGAGAGCCCTGCCAAAATTAACCCCGGGTGATGACATAGAGGCCTTTTTGACAGTATTTGAAAGGGTTTGCCGAGAGGGAGAAACTTCCACCAGAGCAGTAGGTAGAGGTGCTGGCGCCATACTTGACGGGGAAGCCCAAGAAGGCTTAATATGACTTGGCCTTGCAAGACGCGAAGGCATATGGCAAGCTGAAAACTGAAATTCAGGGTGCAGCGGGTCCACCGCTGGGCGTATTACCATCACAAACCCTTTCACTCCCAAATGTTTGACCTACTGCACCTGGTCCAAAAATGGCTGCAGCCAGAGTCCTCTACCCCTGCGCAATTTCCCATGTCACAGGGATCCAAGGAGACGACTGCTTTTTCTATGCCCGACAGATGCTTCCAATATGTCCGGATGCCGTTTGGACTGCAGGGAGCCCCAGCCACCTTCCAGATGGCCATGGACTGGATCCTCGCACCCCATAAGAAGTACGCCACGGCATACCGGGATGATATCGTAATCTTCAACCCCGACTGGGGAAGTCATCTGGAAAAGGTCCATGCAGTCTTTGATGCTCTTAGGAAGGCGGGGTTTTCAATAAATCTAAAAAAATGCGCCATGGGGAAAGAATAAGCCAAATACCTGAGTTATGTAGTGGATAGAGGCGAGATCAAACCCCAAATCAGTAAAGTGGAGGCAATCCAAAACAGGCCGAGACCACTGTCAAAGAAGCAAGTTAGAACCTTGCTAAGAATCGTGGGATACTATATGAGGTTCATCCCAAATTTTTCCATGATGGCCGCACCCCTGACTGACCGCCTTAAGGGGACGAAATCAGCAATAGCCAAATGGACTGCACAGGCGGAGACAGCCTTTCAAGAAATGAAAGGGGCTCTGTATGAGCAACCGATTCTGGTTGCCCCAGGTACCTCAGATGTCTGATTAGGAGCAGTCCTTTCTCAATAGATGCACAGGGAGGAGCACCCTTTTCTCTACCTGAGTAGGAAACTATCCACATGTGAACAGAATTATTCTGTCGTAGAAAAGGAATGCTTGGCCATAAAGTGGGCGGTGGACACATTACAGTACTATCTGTTGGGATGAAAATTTAAATTGGTATCAGACCATGCCCCACTCAGGTGGACGAGGGAGAAAAAAGGGAAAAATGCTAGGGTCACCCACTGGTTTCTAGCCCTACATGATTTCAGCTTCCATGTGGAACATATAGCTGGGAAGCTACATGGTAATACCGATGCCCTCTTGAGAATCCCCTGTCTAGTAGTAAAAGGTGCCAAGCCCCACAGCTTTAGGCAGAGGGGGAGGTATGTAAGGCAGCTACCGGACATATAGTTGATGGAAACTATGTGTCACAGACATGTTTTTTGCCTGCACTGAAGGCTGTTTATTTTCCATTTTGCTTCTGGGCGGTTTATGGAGCAATAAACCAACTTGGACATTTAAATGGAAACGCTTCCTGTTTTGCCTCCCGACGCACCCAAGTGAGTAGCACCCATGCACTGGTCATTCAAGAGGGCCCTACTTCAATGGAGATGGAATTTTCAGCTCTTTCTCTCACTTCCCTAGTTATAATTAGTTTTTTCTCTTTCCTAGCTATAATTAATACCATATGTTCAATGTGAGGGTGATATGTTCCCTCTCCGGAGATTATGGATTTTAATTTTTCTCTATGACAGGTGACAACAACTAATATACTGAAGCAGCAGTCTGAGAGGTAGGAGGAGAACCGAAAGAGAGCAGTCTTCAAGAGGCCTAGAGAATGGAGCATAGCAAGAAGGAGCTGGTGATCCAATCTCAAATGTGCCACAGCTGTCGTCATCTGTGTTGGGTCCTTCTGCAGGTATTAGGTGCTGCTTCATCCAGGGCACTTTCCAATGTGTTATTACAATATGATACAGGGAAAATATATATCTTTGTACCATGTTAGCCAGTAGATAGAACAATATTATCTATATATATAATCGTCTTATCCCGTTTGTCTGTCTGTCTTTCTGTCTGTCTGTCCAGGAAATCCCGCGTCGCTCATTGGTCCGGCAGCGGCCAATCAGCGACGCGGGTTTTCAGAAAAAAGATGGCAGCCGTTAGCGGCTCATCTGCGGGACGGAGATGCAGCCGGGAGATGACCGGCGCGAGGCGCTCATCTCCCGGCCGGTAGCAGCAGAAGGACCTCGACCGCCGGCGCCGCTGACCTCCATGCGGCTAGGGTGTCAAGGGAGGACCGGGGAGCGGCGCTGCGGGTTGGGATACTTCTGCTGCGAGCAGCCGCTCATCTCCCGGCTTCTCGCAGCGGAAGTAGCCGCACAGGCAGCGGCGCTGACATCCATGCGGCTAGGGTGTCAAGGGAGGACCAGGGAGCGGCGCTGCGGGTCGGGATACTTCTGCTGCGAGAAGCCGCTCATCTCCAGGCTTCTCGCAGCGGAAGTACCCGCACAGGCAGCGCCGCTCCCCGGTCCTCACCAATACGATTCGCTGATTGGTCGCTCTCTCCGGCCGCGACCAATCAGTGATCTTGGCGCAAAAGTTCAACACCGCTGTGTTGATTGGTCGCGACCAATCACCGATTTGGGCGTCACATTTAAATAGCGGCCGCGACCAATCACCGATCTTGGTGCCACATTTAAACAAAGCTGTGCTGATTGGTCGCGGACGCTGCCCGCGACCAATCAGCGATCTTGCCGACACATTTAAACACTGCTGTGCTGATTGGTCGCGGATGCTGCACGCGACCAATCAGCGATCTTGCCGACACATTTAAACACTGCTGTACTGATTGGTCGCGGACGATGCCCGCGACCAATCAGCGATCTTGCCGACAAATTTAAACACTGCTGTGCTGATTGGTCGCGGTCGCCGGCCGCAACCAATCAGCATTATTGGCGCCAAATTTAAACAACGCTCTGCTGATATGCCGCGGCCGCCAGCCGACCGCGACCAATCAGCGATTTTGGCGCCAAATTTAAACCCCGCTCTGCTAATTGGTCGCGGTGGCCGGCCGCGACCAATCAGCGATATGGGCGGCAAATTTAAACGCCGATCTGCTGATTGGTCGAGGCCGCCGCCTGCGACCAATCAGCGATTTGGGTGCCAAATTTAAACTCGCTCTCCAGTACTCAGTAACACGGTTCGCTGATTGGTCGCGCCCAGCCGGCTACGATCAATCAGCGACTGCCGCAGCACGTCCGCGAATTGGCGCCAGATTTTAAACACTCAGGCCACCGTCGGGAGATCAGCGGCGACGCAGCCGAGAGATGAGCGGTGCCAGCCGCTCATCTCCTGGCTGCACGCAGCACAAGTACCCCGACCGGCGGCCTCGCTCCCCGGTCCTCCCTTCACACTTGCCGTCGGGAGATCAGCGGCACTAGCCGCTGATCTCCCGACGGTAGCCACATGGAAGTCAGCGGCGATGCAGCCGGGAAATGACCGGCGCTAGCCGTTCATCTCCCGGCTACTCACACCGAAAGTACCCGCACATCTACGCCACTCCCCGTTCTCAGTAACACCGGCCGCGACCAATCAGCATTTTTAGCGCCAAATTTAAACCCCGCTCTGCTGATTGGTCTCGGCCGGTGACCACGAGCAATCAGCAGTATTGACGCCAAATTTAAACACCGCTCTACTGATTGGTCGCGGCTGGCAACCGAGACCAATCAGCATTATTGACGTCAAATTTAAACCCCGCTCTGCTGATTGGTCGCGACCGCCGGCCGCCACCAATCAGCGATTTTTGGCGCCAAATTTACAAATTTAAACCCCGCTCTGCTGATTGGTCGCGGTTGCCGGCCGCGACTAATCAGCATTGTTGACGCCAAATTTCCGGCCTCGACTAATCAGCATTATTGCCGCCAAATTTAAACACCGCTCTGCTGAATGGTCCCGGCCGCAACCAATCAGCATTATTGGCGCCAAATTTAAACCCCGCTCTGCTGATTAGTCGCGACCGCCGGCCGTGAACAATCAGCGATATAGTCGCCAAATTTAAACACGCTCTCCAGTCCTCACTAACAGGGTTTGCTGATTAGTCGCGGCCGCCGCCTTCGACCCATCACCGATATTGCCGCCAAATTTAAACACGGCTTTGCTGATTGGTCGCGGTTGCCGGCCGTGACCAATCAGCGATTTTGGCGCCAAATTTAAACACCGCTCTGCTGATTGTGCCTTGTCGGCCGCATACATATTCTAGAATACCCGATGCGTTAGAATCGGGCCACCATCTAGTTTATATTATATTACTCTCAAATTGTAATTTTTTATTACAATGTGAGAATGCTAAGTTTTGACAGGATAGGGAGGAAATTTGTTCTTAAGATGACAGAAGATCAAAGATGAGAAAACTTCTGCCCATGGGCCACATCTGGCCCTCTGGCTGTTCCAGTCTGGCCCATGGACAAAGATTGCCAAACGGCTTAAACAGTAGTCTATTGGCCACACCATGCCCTCGCCTGCCACCATACACCGCCGCCCAATGTCACTCCTATCCGGATCCTCTGGATGCTGACAGCCTTTGGCTCTTTCTTCCACTAATCAGCGTGTGCGACTGAGACAGCAGTTGCGACGACATCATACATTGCACCGGAGACAAGAGCAGAGTACTGGGGGAATGGGAGTGAGGTGAGTATGTGTTGTTTTTTTTTCTTCATATATGTATAGGATGTTTGCATGTATATAGAAGGCTATGTGGCGGCTCATACTGTATATAGAAGGGGATTGTTGGGAGCTCATACTGTATATAGGCTGTTATTTGGAGGTCTCACTGCATATAGAGGGGCTATGTGTGGGATCATACTGTAATTAGGCTATGTGGGGCTAATATTGTTTATAGAGAGGCTATGTGGGGGCTCACACTATATATAGGGTTTATGTGAGGGCTCATATTGTATATAGGGGGTTATGTGGGGGCTCATACTGTATTTAGGAGGCTATATGAGGGCTCATATTGTATATAGGGAGGCTATATGGGGGCTCATACTGTATATAGGGGGATATGTGGGGGCTCACACTGTATATAGGAGGCTATGTGAAAGCGCATATTGTATATAGGGTGTTAAATGGGGTTTCACTGTATATAGAGGGGCTATGTGGGGCTCATACTGTATATAGAGAGGCTATGTGAGGACTCATATTGTATATAGAGGCTATGTGGGGGCTCATACTATATATAGAGAGGCTACTTGGGGGTTCACACTGTATATAGGAGGATATGTGGGGGCTAACACTGTATATAGGAGACTATCTGGAGGCTCATACTGTATATAGGAGGATATTTGATGCTCATATTGTATATAGGAGGCTATGTGGGGGCTCATACTGTATTTAGGGGTCTCATACTGTATATAAGGAGCTATGTTTGGGCTCATACAGTATATAGGAGGCTATGTGGGGGCTCATACTGTATACATGGGGCTATGTGGGATCTCATATTGTATAAAGAAAGGCTATGTGGGAGCTCATACTGTATATAGAGAGGCTACTTGGGGGTTCACACTGTATATAGGAGGATATGTGGGGGCTCACACTGTATATAGGCTGTTATGTGGAGGTCTCACTGCATATAGAGGGGCTATGTGGGGGATCATACTGTAATTAAAAGGCTATGTGGGACTAATATTGTATATAGAGAGGTTATGTGGAGGCTCACACTATATGTAGGGGTTATGTGGGGGCTCACATTGTATATAGGGGGTTATGTGGGGGTCTCACTGTATATAGAGGGGCTATGTGTGGGCTCATATTGTATATAGAGAGGCTATGTGGGAGTTCATTATGTATATAGGTGTTATATGGAGGTATCACTGCATATATAGGGGCTATGTGGGGAGTCATACTGTAATTAGAAGGCTATGTGGGGCTAATATTTTATATAGGGAGGCTATGTGGGGGCTCACACTGCATACAGGAGGTTATGTGAGAGCACATATTCTATATAGGGTGTTATATGGGGTCTCACTGCATATAGAGGGGCTATGTGGGGCTCATGGGCTCATACTGTATATAGCGAGGCTATGTGAGGACTCATATTTTATATAGAGAGGCTATGTGGGGTCTCGTACTATATATAGAGAGGCTATTTGGGGGCTCACATTGTATACAGGAGGCTATGTGAGGCTCATATTGTATTTAGGAGGCTATGTGGGGGCTCATACTGTATATAGGAGGATATTTGAGGCTCATATTGTATATAGGAGGCTATGTGGGGGCTCATACTGTTTATAAGGGTCTCATACTGTATATAAGGAGCTATGTTTGGGCTCATACTGTATACAGGAGGCTATGTGGGGCTCATACTGTATACATGGTGCTATGTGGGATCTCATTGTATATAGAGGTTATGTGGGGTTATACTATATATAGGGCATTATGTGGGAGTCTCACTGTATATAGGGCACTAAGTGGGGGCTCACACTATATATAGGAGGTTACATAGCTCATGCTGTATATAGGAGGCTATGTGGGGGCTCATACTGTATACATAGGGCGATGTGGGGTCTCATATTGTATATAGAGAAGCTATGTGGGGGCTCATACTGTATATATGATATATGGGGATGTCAGCATACTTACTTCTGCTCAATATTAAGTGCTACAATTAATATTAATTATAACTAATATATTAATATTGAGCAGTATTAATTTAAGCCTATAGCTTCAGCCCTCCACAACAGCCACGGTCTCTCATGTGCCCCCTCGGGAAAATTAATTGCCCATCCCTGCTGTAGATTGTTCAGACGCTTTGAGGTATTGATGGCACGTAGATTTTTATATGTGCAGTAAGTAGGGGTGTCCTAAGCAGGGCAGCAGTTTGCAAAGAAATAAGGTTGTGGTTAGAGACCAAGAGAGCGGAGTTAATAAAGTCATATGCTGAACAGAGGCGGGAGAAGACCAGGTCCAGTGCATTCCCGTCTTCATACATAGGAAAGTTAGTAAGCTGTGAAAGGTCGAGAGAGGAGGTTAGGGAAAGAAGATGAGTAGCAGATGCAGAGAGTGGATCATTGGGGATGCTAAAGTCCCCTATGAAGAGAGTGGGAATATCGCAGGATAGAAAGTGTGGAAGCCAGGTAAGAAAATGATCTAGAGACTGGTTGGTTTTACCTGGAGGGCAAATGAACTGAAAAGGTATCATCTTATTAAGCTTCCTATGACCTGCATGACCATGTATATTGCTTAGAAGCATTGATCCTACCGACAGATTCCCTTTTTGGGATTTGTTCAGGCTTTGAAGAAAAAGATCTGTACAAACACTTTACAAAATGACTTCAAAGGATTGACTTGGGGGGTCATTTCCTGGTGTCAACAGAATCCAGGAAGTAGAGACCATTGAAGATCGGTTGTGCACACGTTTCAGATTTGGTGCGTTTTTAACGCTTTTTTTTCTGAACCTGAAGCAAAACCTGATGCCAGAAAAGTGAATGAGAAACCTGAAGTGTCATGCACACTTTGAGTATTATTGACTTGCAGAAAATAATCTGCAGCATTTTTCACCTATTGAATACACAGAAAAAACGCAGACAAAAACGCAATCTTATGAGGCTGCGTTTTCCTGCCAAGAGATGCAGAAATGATGCAGTCAAATACTCAATGTGTGCACATACCCTACAAGTAGCAGAAAAGGAGTGGCTGGGAATCATTAAGGAGACTTTCACATTTTTGGTTTTTATTTATGGTGTCTTCAGACCTTAATGGAACCAGACATCAGGATCTACCCCACCAAGGTATTAGGATTGCTTTATCAGACTCCTAATACCGTTGTTAATAATCACTTCTATATGTTTAAAACTGGCATTTAATGTTGGAGTTTAGGTACTCCAATTATTCCGGGACCACTGTCACTCATTCCAAAAGTGTGCTGGTATCAATGGCATGTATGGAAACTGAAAGGAAGTTATCAAAAAAATAAACAAAGTTGCAACATAAGTTTGAAAATAAAGGTTGAGCTGAATGAAGTTGAGAATATACTGTACAAAGAATATTTCTATAGCATCTATACATGAATTCTGAGAAGCTTGGAACTAAGTATGATGTATATTGCAACTTTTTTATATGGAGTGACTCTTCTTATGTTACCTTCTTACACAGCATTACTATATGCAGGACGCGGAATAATTGGGTCCTGCATTATTCTTATAGTTTCATATAAGAAACTTTACACCTGTCTAGTTTCTTAGACAGATGTAAAAACTATATACACCTAAACAGATATGATTTACAAGCTGAAGTGATTAAAACAATAAATTAAAACAAGCATTATAAAATACAAAACAATGTCAAATAATGAGGAAAAACAATGGCAGTGTATAGGTTCTTCTAAAAATCTGCATTGGTTGTCATTGTCATATTTGCTATTGTACAATTTATGAAGAAGCCAAGTCTAACAGAATTGCTTGCTTTCATATTTATACTGTGCCACTCTCATAAAATAGATCAGCATGTGTTCAGTGATCATGTGTTCGATACATAAGATGTAGTACATGCCAAAAGCCATTAGAAATAGTTGGAAATAAAACACAATGCCTCAGCCAATTTCAGATAATTGCCGCAGTTGTTTATTAAGCTTCTCTGGAAGTTTTGCAAACATTTTCATTCCATTGTTATATTTTTGTGCACACAACATGCATGTGTGTATGTCTAATATTGGCTCTAAATATCATAGACCTCACTAAACGAAATATCTTAGTTTGGGTTTATATTTTGGCCATGCACTGGAAATGTGAATAAGTCCACTCCTTCTGGAATGAGCATGGTCTGATTCTCTCATGAATGAAGACATGAGTTTAACATAGCATTGAGTGTATTTAAAAGTATTTTTTTCCGCGGCAGTGATTACACAGCTGGGTTTTGGTATTAATGGCTTCCAAAGAAAACAAAGAATAATGTATGCCATTGAAAAGTGGGAATTTCAGTATTAAGTTCAGCAGACACATCAAGCACCTTACAGTAGAAGGTAGAAAGGTAGAAGGGTTCATACGCTCTTCACTATAAGAAATAGTAGTTATACTGTACTGATTTATGTTCGGTTACTATAGTTATTGCTCATAATTATTTTTTGTTTAACAGAATGAGAAAGAGACATTTTTACTTTGTTTTGATGATTATTACATTGCTTGTATCTTTAAAGTCTACTTGTCATTTCAAGTGATTTTTCAGGATAAACTGTCTAGTGCGTACTGGTGATGAGCAAGCGTGCTTGTTTAACCCTTTAACCCCTTTACCCCTTGACTGGGCTTTACTAATTTTTACAGGAAATTCATCTAAAATTACTCTGTTATAGTGAAACCCATTACTGACATGACTAAGAAGGGGTCTGATTTTTCCAAAATGGTCGTATGCTTCCCTCCAGACTTTTTCTTCCTTAAAGAATCATGTTGCCACTGCACCTATACTCAGTTAACCCGATGTTTCTCAATCCTTTATTGTGGAGGTCGACGCTTCGGATGTTGGGGTTGGGGCTGTGTTGTCTCAGGGTTAGTCCCCTGGTAAATGGCGTCCATGTGCCTTCCTTTCTAAAAAATTGTCTTCGGCTGAGAGAAATTATGTCGTGGGTAATAGGGAACTTTGGGCGATTAAATTGGAGTTTGAGGGATGGCGACATTGGTTGGAGGGGGCTGTCCATCCTATTACTGTTATTACTGACCATAAGAACCTGTCACATCTCCAGTCAGCTAAACGTCCCAACCCTAGGCAAGCCAGATGGTCCCTGTTTTTTAGGTTCAATTTTGTTGTCACTTTTCGTCCAGGGGTCAAATAGGTCAAGGCTGATGTTTTGTCCCGGAGCTTCCCTGGTGGTGGTAACCATGAGAACCCTGCCCCGATATTACAGAAAGGGGTAGTCATTTCGGCTCCTTATCCTGAACTTGAGGGTGAGGTGTTGGAGGCTCAGGGGGACGTCCCTGCCTCCTGCCCTTCAGGAAAGTTATTTGAAACATCTGATCTGCGCTGCAAAGTAATCAAGGAACATCATAACTCTGTGCTTGCTGGGCATCCAGGTGGTAAGGCAACCGCGGACCTCCTATCGTTTTTGGTGGCCGGGGTTGCATCGGGATGTGATTGAACACGTAGCTGCTTGTAGTATTTGTCCTTAACAAGGAGGTGGGCACTGCTATGAGATAATAAATGTTATGGGGTGCTATAGTAACCTGATATAGTTGCATAATATAAGAAAGAAGAGAAAAGACTCAGGATATACAACCATGCACACCCAATATTAGAAAAATGAAAAAATCTTTATTACATGATTACAGACTGACAACACAGAAAAATAAAAACAATTAAAAACAGACAAAGCATAACAATATTCATAGGGGAGGAATAATGTAGTGTTCCAAAATAATAAATCCCCCTAAAGCCACAGGTATCATTTAATATAATATATTTACCATCTCATAATACAATAGGGCTTATTGACCAAGCTATGTCACCCTAATAAAGGGTGGCACAGTACCACTAGACCAAATAAGGATAATAAACCACGTACTCCCAAATAATCGGACCATACATAATAATAAATAGATCAAAGAATAGAGGAATGAGTGGAAGTAGTAGTCTGCTTAAACTAGGGGCCCTTGTAATATCAGCGTATGTCAAAACATATCATCCCACCTGGTCTACGATATGGGATCATGAATGAAGGCCCTATATATAACCAAGCAGACACTCTTAAGTGGTCAAAGGAAAAGGTCAAAAATAATAAAGTGACATAGTTACCTGTTGGCACCAGAGACCCTACGCGTTACGCTGCTAGACCGCAGCTTCGTCAGGGGTATGTTGTCAGTGGACACATGTGTATATTAAATAGTCTATCCAATTTAGTGTGATTCCCTTCAGGTGAAAATAAATACCCTCACTAAGTCTCTCCAGTATCGTGGCGGATCGAACGATCATTTCCTGTTTCCACAGCGTGCGGCCCACGTGCTATGGTATGACACAACCGGAATTGAATAAGACGTCATATCCGGTTGGCGAAGCGCCGCCCCTTCCTGTCACTCATGCGTTCCACCCAGACGCCATGGTGGAACGCAACCGGAACTAGACAGAAAACATCATATCCGGTTCTAGGAGCCGCCCCCATTGGGATCGCACGGGACATGGTCCCACAGCCACAAAAAAGAAAACAAAAAACAAGGCGCAAAAAACATATATATATGTAAATAAACACCCCCGGAAGTAGCGCGTCCGCTACAAAAAATGTACCGGTACAGAGACAAGAGGGCTAGCCCTAATCAAGAAAAATGCCTGACTAGGCCAAGAACAAGATAAAAGATGTAATTAGAATCCGAAAGTCACCAAATGTGCATAAGAGTGTGACCAATCATGACAATACAAACATAGACATAAAACCGAGGCCAGAAATTTAACCTCACGCTTTCGGGAACGTGGATATCCTAAAGCGGTAATCTCCAAGGCTCATCAAAAGGTTTTGGTCAAGCCACGGGAGATGTTGCTACAATCGCGTGTTAATATGGAGGATACACAGATTAGATTTTTTACTAGGTTCAATAATCAATGGAATGAAGTGGGTAGTCTGTTTCGGAAACATTGGAATATACTTAAAACGGATAGTCGTCTTTCTAGCATTGTACCAGAGAGACCGTTGTTGACGGCTAGACGCGCCCCTAATTTAAGGGATAAACTTATGCATAGTCATTATACACGCCCCACTTGTAGTACTTCGGGCGGTAGTAAATTTAAGGGTTCATTCCCTTGTGGCGACTGTTCCGCTTGTCCATTCTTCTCATCTGGAAAAATTTTCACTAATCCGACTGACAACCATCAATATCCTTTGAGGGACTTTATCAATTGCAGGTCTACAAATGTTGTATATGCATTGACCTGTCCCTGTCCGAAGGTTTATGTAGGCCAAACGTCGCAGGAACTCCGTAGAAGGGTACAGCAACATGTCTCTAACATCCATCTTGCTGAACAGGATTTGAAAAAGGGCAGAGCCATCTCATCAGTGGCCCTGCACTTTTTCCAATGCCATTCTGGTAGCCCTAATAAAATGCGAGTTACGGGTCTTCAAAAAATGAGGCCTAATTTACGTAACCCGGATCACACTAAGGATCTACTGAGATCTGAATCAAGGTGGATTTTTGTTCTTGATACAGTGGCCCCTAGGGGTATAAATGAGGACTTTTCATTTACTGGTTACTTGGCTTAAATTCCCATGGTATCCTTTCTGTTAGAGTCCTGTTTTGGATTGAGGGCCCTCTGGTTTCCTCCTTTTTCCTTTTTTCCTTTCTCTTTCTCCTCCATTTTTCCGGTTATCTCCTCTCGTGTGGCTGGCTTGTGCATCTCCTTAATTTTAATTTTACAACAAGCTAATCTTTGGTCATCATTGCAAATGCCATGCCCTTACATCTATATGCATATTATATGTATTGTCATTAGACTTTATCAGCCACCTTGTAATGGCCCATAATCTGTATATGATTGTTGTCTGTTTTATGTTTATTTGTGGTTGGTTTGTCTTATGTCTATGTTTGTATTGTCATGATTGGTCACACTCTTATGCACATTTGGTGACTTTCTGATTCTAATTACATCTTTTATCTTGTTCTTGGCCTAGTCAGGCATTTTTCTTGATTAGGGCTAGCCCTCTTGTCTCTGTACCGGTACATTTTTTGTAGCGGACGCGCTACTTCCAGGGGTGTTTATTTACATATATATATGTTTTTTGCGCCTTGTTTTTTGTTTTCTTTTTTGTGGCTGTGGGACCATGTCCCGTGCGATCCCAATGGGGGCGGCTCCTAGAACCGGATATGATGTTTTCTGTCTAGTTCCGGTTGCGTTCCACCATGGCGTCTGGGTGGAACGCATGAGTGACAGGAAGGGGCGGCGCTTCGCCAACCGGATATGACGTCTTATTCAATTCCGGTTGTGTCATACCATAGCACGTGGGCCGCACGCTGTGGAAACAGGAAATGATCGTTCGATCCGCCACGATACTGGAGAGACTTAGTGAGGGTATTTATTTTCACCTGAAGGGAATCACACTAAATTGGATAGACTATTTAATATACACATGTGTCCACTGACAACATACCCCTGACGAAGCTGCGGTCTAGCAGCGTAACGCGTAGGGTCTCTGGTGCCAACAGGTAACTATGTCACTTTATTATTTTTGACCTTTTCCTTTGCCCACTTAAGAGTGTCTGCTTGGTTATATATAGGGCCTTCATTCATGATCCCATATCGTATACCAGGTGGGATGATATGTTTTGACATACGCTGATATTACAAGGGCCCCTAGTTTAAGCAGACTACTACTTCCACTCATTCCTCTATTCTTTGATCTATTTATTATTATGTATGGTCCGATTATTTGGGAGTACGTGGTTTATTATCCTTATTTGGTCTAGTGGTACTGTGCCACCCTTTATTAGGGTGACATAGCTTGGTCAATAAGCCCTATTGTATTATGAGATGGTAAATATATTATATTAAATGATACCTGTGGCTTTAGGGGGATTTATTATTTTGGAACACTACATTATTCCTCCCCTATGAATATTGTTATGCTTTGTCTGTTTTTAATTGTTTTTATTTTTCTGTGTTGTCAGTCTGTAATCATGTAATAAAGATTTTTTCATTTTTCTAATATTGGGTGTGCATGGTTGTATATCCTGAGTCTTTTCTCTTCTTTCTTATGCTTGTAGTATTTGCGTACGTTCTAAGGTTTCGCATACCTGTCCATCTGGTACTCTTCTTCCGCTACCTATCCCTAGTAGGTCACGGTCACTTGTCCTTGGATTTTATTACTGACCTACCAGTTTCTGCAGGCAAAATGGTGGTTTTGGTCGTGGTAGATAGGTTCAATAAAATGGTTCACTTCGTCGCATTACCTGCACTTCCCAATGCCAAGACACTTGCTCAGGTGTTCATAAATGAGATTATGAAGCTTCACTGGGTTCCCTCCGATGTGGTGTCTGACCGGGGGACCCAAATGGTTTCCGAGTTCTGGAAGGTATTTTGTTCTCGACTGACGGTGCAGCTGTCCTTTTCCTCTGCTTTCCACCCTCAGTCGAATGGTCAGACCGAGCGTGTCAATCAGAATTTGGAGACATACCATAGGTGTTTTGTCTCCGAAAATCAGGAGGATTGGGCATCCTACTTACCGCTGGCAGAATTTGCCATCAATAATGATCGTCAAGAATCCACTCGCATGTCACCGTTCTTCTTGCATACAGTTATCATCCACAGTTTGGTACCTTCAGTGGGGGAGGAGATTCAGGAGTTCCTGAGGAGGAACCGTTTGCTTTGTCACTGTCCTCGGTATGGCAGGGTGTTCTGTGTAATTTAAAGACCATGAGAGACAGGTATAAACGTACGGCTGACAGAAACTCTTGCCAAGTCCGGACCTGAATGTGAATGACTTTGTGTGGTTGTCTACCAGGAATATAAGATTGAAAGTTCCTTTTTGGAAGCTGGGACCTAGGTTTATTGGTCCCTATAAAATAACTGCCGTCATTAACCCAGCAGCATTTCGTCTTGAACTTCCTCAGGCCCTTAAGGTCCACAATGTGATTCCACAGGTCCTTACCCAAAGGTATGTGGAAACTCTTGAGCCCTCACCTCTACCACCGCCCCCAGTAATGGTTGATAGTAATTTGGAGTTTCAGATTTGGAAGATTGTAGATTCTCATCTCCAACATCGTTCTCTACAACACTTGGTGCACTGGAAAGGCTATGGTCCAGAGGAGAGGATGTGGGTTTTAGTGTCAGAGGTTCGCTCATTCAACACCTCTTTTCCTCAGAAACCCGGTCCTGAGTGTCCGGAGGCCACTCGTAGAGGGGGGGGGTTACTGTCACGGGTGTGTCGGAGGTGACAGACAGTCGCGTGCGGCGATTGCTGAAGAGGCATTATAGGGACGATACTTGAGACAGGTTGACGCTAGACCAGACTAGGAGGTCTCCACTACCCCCTTTCCCTAGTGTCTGGGCTCCCTTTTCCCTCTGTGTTACACTAGTCTTTCCTAAACCTGGTGTGACAGAGAGCCCCTGATGTGCCTAAACAGTGGTAACCCCCCACAACCATGCAACTTGTTGTGCAATGTCTCCTGAGTAAGCTGATACCCCATATGTGGGGGAAAACCACTGCTTGGGCGCACGGCAGGGTTCGGAAGGGAAGGAGGGCCATTTGACCTTCTGAATGTAAAATTTGCTTGAATACTTAGCGGAAGCCATGTTGCGTTTGGAGGGCCCTGATGTGCCTAAACAGTGGAAACCCCCCTGACAAGTAACACCATTTTGGAAACTAGACCTCTCAGGGAACTTATCTAGATGTGTGGTGAGCACCTTGAACCCCCAGGTGCTTTACAGAAGTTTATAACATTGAGCCATAAAAATAAAATTTTCACTTTTTTCCCACAAAAATGTTTTTCAGCCCCCAATTTTGCATTTTCATAAAGGTAACAGGAGAAATTGTGCTATACCATTTGTTGTGCAATTTCTCCTGAGTAAGCCAATATGTGGGAGAAAACCACTGTTTGGGCGCACAGCAGGGCTCTGAAGGGAAGGAGCGCCATTTGACTTTTTGAATGTAAAATTTGCTTGAATAATTAGCGGACGCCATGTTGCTTTTGGAGAGCCCCTGACGCATCTAAACAGTGGAAACCATCCAGAAGTGTCCCCATTTTGGAAGCTAGACCCCCCAAGGATTTTATCAAGGGGTATAGTGAACATTTTGAACCCAGAGGTACGATACAGAATTTGATAACATTAGGTCATCATATTTAATAAATTGTCAATAGTCTTGAGTGCAAGTGCTCGCTACTTGAGTTTGCATCGGATACTCAGGTATACATCGCGGGCTCTCAAGTGACATGGTCGAGTCCCTGCCCGCATGCTTCACGGTTATTAGACATCCAAAAAAAACATGCGGGGAACGCTCGTGCATGGCAGGCGATCCCAGCGAGTTTTTTTTGGCTGTATAACAGCTGCAAAACATATGGAGCAGAGACTCGAGCATGTCACTCGAGCACCCGCGATACTCAGTGCATACCTGAGCACCCGATGCAAACTCAAGTAGCGAGCACTTGTGATCAACACAAGTACCCATATCGTCATCATTTTTTTTCTTTACTTTTGAAAAATCCCAACCCCAACCTTAATACAACCCCAACCCTAATACAACCTAAACCCTGGCACAACCCCAATCCTAGCCCAACCCTAACCCCAACCCTAGCCCAACCCTAACCCCAACCTTAACCGTAGCACAACCCTAATCCTAGCACAACCCCTACCCTAACCCTAGCCCAACCCCAACCCTAGCCATAGCACAACCCTAACCCAACCATAACCCTAGCCCAAACCCAACCCTAGCCCTAGCACAACCCTGACTCAACCCTAGCCCAACCCTAACCCTACTCTAACCCTAACCCTACTCTAACCCTAGCCCAACCCTAACCCTAGCACAACCCTAACCCTAGCACAACCCTAAGCCTAGAGTTTATTTTTTACGCTGTTCCTCGTGCAGTATAAGTGATTCGATTACTTTATTCTTCGGGTAAGTGCGATTACAGCGATAATAGATTCATTGACGGCTGTCACACACTAAAAGACGCTGTTTTTTGCAAAGACTAGTTTTTGCATCGCCATATTTTGAGAGCTATAATTTTTCCAGATTTTGGCCGACAGAGTTAAGTGATGGCTTGTTTTTTGCGGGACAGGTTGACGTTTTATTGGTGCCATTTTCGGGCTTGTGACATTTTTTGATTGCTTTCTATTCTGATTTTTGGGAGGCAAAATAAAAAAAAACTAACAATTCCGGAATTGTTTTTTTGTTTTTTATTATGCTGTTCTGCGTGTGGTAAAATTTGATAAGGCAGCTTTATTCTTCGGGTCAGTACGTTAACAGTAGTACAACATTTATATTGTTTTTTTTTTGTTTTGGCGCTTTTACACAATAAAAACTATTTTATAGAAAAAAATATTTTTTTGTATCGCTTTACTCTGAGAGCTATAACTTTTTTATTTTTCAGCTCATGGAGCTGTATGGTGGCTTGTTTTTTGCGGGACAAGATGACATTTTCAGCGGTACCATTTTTATTTGCATTCGTGTTTTTGATCGTGTTTTATTGCATTTTTTGTTTGGCAGTAGGATGATAAAAGCATTGTTTTTTGCTTCATTTTTTTTTTATCGTGTTCCCTAAAGGGGTTAACTAGTGGGACAGTTTTATAGGTCAGGTCGTTCCAGACGCAGCAATACCAAATTGTGTACTTTTACTGGTTTATTTTTTTTTTTCATAATAAATAAATATTATGGGTACAATATATTCTTATTTTTTGAGGATTATTTTTTTCATTTTTTTTTCACTTTCTGACACTTTTTGGACTTTTATACTTTGGCCCACTATGGGACTTTCACTTTTTGCAGTCTAATCGGCTCTATAGCATAGAGAGCAGCAGCTACCTATGATATGCAGCCTGTCAGCGCTGCACAGGGAGAGGTTAATTTGGTCACTGCGCATGACCAAAGTAACTTCTTGCTGTCTGGTGACCCGGATGTTGTCATGACGACATTGGGTCACCATGACAAAATCCGGGAGCCGCCGCAGACAGCACGGGACACCGGCAGAGGAGATAAGTATCGGTGCTTACCTTCCCTTGCCCCCACAATGCTGCGATCGACTTCGATCGCAGCATTTCGAGGGTTAATGTGCCGGGAGCGGTGCGGGACCGCTCCTGGCACATAGCATCGGGTGTCAGCTGTGACAATCAGCTGACACCTGGCGGCGATCGCCCCGCACTGCTTGTGTGCGGGTGCAATTGTATCACGCGTAATAGTACGTAGCAGGCCCAATAGGCCAAGGGGGCAGCTACATACTATTACTGACAAGGTCGGAAAGGGGTTAATTCAGCACGCTCGGGTGCTCGCCGAGTATTTGCGGCGTGCTCAGCATCTACATTGTGTGCAGAATTATTAGGCAAGTTGTATTTTAGAGGATTATTTTTATTATTGATCAACAACTATGTTCTCAATCAACCCAAAAGACTCATACATATCCAAGCTTAATATTTTTGGAAGTTGGAGTGTTTTTTTTTAAGATTTTGCTATCTTAGGAGGATATCTGTTTGTGCAGGTAACTATTACTGTGCAGAATTATTAGGCAACTTAATAAAAACCAAATATAATCCCATCTCACTTGTTTATTTTCACCAGGCAAACCAATATCAGTGCACAAACTTAAGAACTAAACATTTCTGACATGCAAAAACAAAAAACAAAAATATAGCCACCTTTCTTTATGATGACACTCAACAGCCTTCCATCCATAGATTCTGTCAGTTGCTTGATCTGTTTTCGATCAACATTGCGTGCAGCAGCCACCACAGCCTCCCAGACACTGTTCCGAGAGGTGTACTTTTTCCCTCCCTGTACATCTCACATTTTATGATGGACCACAGGTTCTCTATGGGGTTCAGATGAGGTGAACAAGGGGGCCATGTCATTATTTTTTCTTCTTTTAGACCTTTACTGGCCAGCCATGCTGTGGAGTAATTGGATGCATCTGATGGAGCATTGTCCTGCATGAAAATAATGTTTTTCTTGAACGATACCGACTTCTTCCTGTACCACTGCTTGAAGAAGTTGTCTTCCAGAAACTGGCAGTAGGTCTGGAAGTTGAGCTTCACTCCATTCTCAACCCGAAAAGGTCCCACAAGTTCATCTTTGATGATACCAGCCCATACCAGTACCCCACCTTGCTGGCGTCTGAGTTGGAGTGGAGCTCTCTGCCCTTTACTGATCCAGCCTCTGGCCCATCCATCTGGTCCATCAAGAGTCACTCTCATTTCATCAGTCCATAAAACCTATGAAAAATCAGTCTTAAGATATTTCTTGGCCCATTCTTGACGTTTTATCTTATGTTTCTTGTTCAAAGGTGGTCGTTTTTCAGCCTTCCTTACCTTGGCCATGTCTCTGAGTATCGCACACCTTGTGCTTTTTGATACTCCAGTAAAGTTGCAACTCTGAAATATGGCAAAACTGGTGGCGAATGACATGTTGGCAGCTTCACGCTTGATTTTCCTCAAATCATGGGCAGTTATTTTGCGCCTTTTTTGGCCAACATGCTTCTTTCGACCCTGTTGGCTATTTGCCATGAAATGCTTGATTGTTCGGTGATCACGCTTCAAAAGTTTGGAAATTTCAAGACTGCTGCATCCCTCTGCAAGACATCTCACAATTTTGGACTTTTCAGAGCCCGTCAAATCTCTCTTCTGACCCATTTTGCCAAAGGAAAGGAAGTTGCCTAATAATTAAGCACACCTTATATAGGGTGTTGATGTCTTTAGTCAACACCCCTCCTCATCACAGAGATGCACATCACCAGATTTACTTAATTGGTAGTTGGCTCTCAAGCCTATGCAGCTTGGAGTAGGACAACATGTATAAAAAGTATCATGCGATCAAAATACTCATTTGCCTAATAATTCTGCATACAGTGTATGTTTGAGCCGCCTGCGGCTGCATGTGTCACGGCTGTTAGACAGCTGCGACACATGCAGGGATTGCCTATTTGCTAGACTAACAATATTTCTTGTTATTATATAACTTGTATCTTATATTTTCCACCAATTTTCTCTATGCAGACTCTCTAATTTTCAGTTGTCTATCACCCAATGAGTTGAGACTAGTTGCTATGATCTCTTTCATGCACAGAGACATGAGGTATTCCTGCTTTTCAGTTCTTACATAGCACATGTTCAGAAGAAGCAACAGCGTGTAGTACATTATACAGCAGTACTGAGGAGTCCAGGCAGGCTTGGACTGGCCCACAGGAGAACAGGAGAATCCTCTGGTGGGCCCCTGTGCATGAGTGGGCCACCACCGTTTTATATGAGCAGTACTTGGCATTATTTAATTGAATCACTATGTACAGACAAAGGCAGCATCTTATTCATTTAACAATCTACCCAGTTCATTGTTAAATAAATTTTGTGATTGAGGATAATGTCACAATTGCATGTCGCTAAAAAGTGAGGCCCTGGAGTTTGTTACTGGTGGGCCTTTGGCATCCCAGTCTGGCACTGAGTCCAGGACTGGGCTGAGGTAAAGACTTGAAAACTGGACTTTTCTCCTTCCCACCCATCTCCATAGACATCAATAAGCAACTGTATTTTAAACCCTTTAAAGCACAAGACGTGCTAATACGTATCTGCGCCCTGGGCTTTAAGAGCCTGATACGTATTAGTACGTCTCTGCGATCGCGCCCACACACAAGCTGTGCGAGCGCGATCGCCGCCGGGTGTCAGCTGATTGTCACAGCTGACACCCGGTGCTATGTGCTGGGAACGGTCCCGCACCGCTCCCGGCACATTAACCCCCGTAATGCTGCGATCGAAGTCAATCGCAGCATTGCGGTGGCAAGGGGAGGTGATCGCAATACTCACCTCCTCTTCCGGCCTCCAGCGCTGTCTGCCGCGGCTTCCCTGATGTTGCCATGACGACTCGATGTCTTCATGACAACATCCGGGTCACCAGACAGCAGGAAGATATTTTGGTCATGCGCAGTGCATGACCAAACTATCTTCTCCCTGTGCAGCGCTGACAGCCTGCATAGCACAGGAATGGTGCTCCATTCCTGAGCTATGCAGGCGATCAGAATAAAAAAAGTGAAAGTCCCATAGTGGGACAAAGTATAAAAGTAAAAAAAGTGTCTGAAAGTAAAAAAAAAAAAATTGTAAAAATATTAAAAAAAAAATAATAACCCACCAAAAATAAAAATATAATGTACCCATCAATAAATATTATTATGAAAGAAAACAAAAAAAACAATAAAAGTACACATATTTGGTATTGCCATGTCCGGAACGACCTGACCTATAAAATAGTCCCACTAGTTAACCCCTTCAGTGAATATGGTAAGAAAAATAAATAAAAAATAATGCTAAAAACAATGCTTTATCATCATACCGCCAAACAAAAAATGGAATAACACACGATCAAAAAGACGAATATAAATAAAAATAGTACCACTGAAAACGTCATCTCTTCCCGCAAAAAACAAGCCGCCATACAGCTCCATCAGCCGAAAAATAAAAAAGTTATAGCTCTCAGAATAAATCGATGCAAAAAAATATTTTTTTCTATAAAATTGCTTTTATTATGTAAAAGCGCCAAAACATAGAAAAACAATATAAATTTGATACCGCTGTAAACGTACTGACCCGAAGAATAAAGCTACCTTATCAATTTTACCACCCGAGGAACAGAGTAAAAACATTTAAAAAAAACAATTCCTGAATTGTTGGTTTTTGTTTATTCTGCCTCTCAAAAATCAGAATAGAAAGCGATCAAAAAATGTCACATGCCTGAAAATGGCACCAATAAAAACATCAACTTATCCCGCAAAAAAACAAGCCATCATATGACTCTGTCCGCCAAAATATGGAAAAATTATAGCTCTCAAAATATGGCGATGCAAAAACTAGATTTTACAAAAAAATGCGTCTCTTAGTGTGTGACAGCTGTCAATCATAAAAACCCGATATGATTCTGGTATCTGTGTAGTCACACCGACCCAAAGAATAAAGTCGTCTAATCACTTATACCGCACGAGGAACAGCGTAAAAAATAAACTCTCGGGTTAGGGTTAGGGTTGTGCTAGGGTTAGGGTTGGGCTAGGGTTGGGCTAGGGTTGTGCTAGGGTTAGGGTTGGGGTTAGGGTTGGGCTAGAGTTGTACAAGGATTAGGGTTGGGGTTGGGGTTGGGCTAGGGTTGGGGTTGGGCTAGGGTTGGGGTTGGGCTGGGGTTAGGGTTGGGCAATGGTTGGGCTAGGGTTAGTGTTGGGCTAGGGTTGGGCTAGGGTTAGAGTTGGGGTTGGGGTTAGGGTTGGGATTTTTTTCAAAAGTAAAAAAAAAAAGTTGACGTTATGGCAACTAGTGTTGAGCGCAAGTGCTCGCTACTTGAGTTTGCATCAGGTGCTCAGGTATGTATTGAGTATTGCGGGTGCTCAAGTCTCCGCCCCATATGTTTCGTGGGCAAAAAACCTTGTGGGGCTTGCCTGCCATGCACGAGCGATCCCTGCATGTTTTTTTTTGGGTGTCCAATAACCGTGAAACATGCGGGCGGGGAGTCGAGCATGTTACTTGAGCACCCGTGATACATGGTGCATACCTGAGTACCCGATGTAAACTCAAGTAGCAAGCAGTTGCGCTCACGACTAATGAACCTCTGGGTTCAAAATGTTCACTATACCCCTTGATAAAATCCTTGAGGGGTCTAGCTTCCAAAATGACGTCACTTGTGGGGGGGTTTCCACTTTTTAAGCACATCAGGGGCTCTCCAAACGCGACATGGCGTCCGCTCTCGATTCCAGCCAATTTTGTGTTCAAAAAGTCACACAATTCTCCTTCCCTTCTGAACTCTGCTGTGCACCCAAACACTGTATTTTCCCCACATATGGGGTATTGGCGTACTCAGGAGAAATTGCACAAAAGTTTTTGGGGTCCATTTTCTCCTCTTACCCTTGTGAAAATAAAAAAAATTGGGGTTAAAACATAATTTTTGTGGAAAAAGTTTGATTTTTTTATTTTCACGGCTCCATGTTATAAACTTCTGTAAAGGAATTGGGGGTTCAGTGTGCTCACCACACATCTAGATAAGTTCCCTGAGGGGTCTAGTTTCCAAAATGATGTCACTTGTGGGGGGTTTCCACTGTTTAGGCACATCAGGGGCACATCCGCTAATTCAAGTAAATTTTCCATTCAAAATGTCAAATGGTGCTCCTTCCCTTCCGAACCCTGCCGTATGCCCAAGCAGTGGTTTTCCCCCACATATGGGGTATTTGCTTACTCAGGAGAAATTGCACATCAAATTGCATGGTGCAATTTCTCCTGTTACCCTTATTAAAATGCAAAAGTGGGGGCTGAAAAACATTTTTGTGGGAAAAATGTGAACATTTTATTTTTACGGCTCAATGTTATAAACTTCTGTGAAGCACCTGGGGGTTCAAGGTGCTCACCACACATCTAGATAAGTTCCCTGAGGGGTCTAGTTTCCAAAATGGTGTCACTTGTGGGTGATTTCCACTGTTTAGGCACATCAGGGGCTCCCCAAATGCAACATGACGTCCGCTAATTATTCAAGCAAATTTTACATTCAAAAAGTCAAATGGCGCTCTTTCCCTTCCGAACCCTGCCGTGCGCCCAAACAGTGGTTTTTCTCCACATATCTGCGTGCACAACAAATTTTGGGGTCCATTTTTTCCTGTTGTCCCTGAAAAAATTTTAAAAAATTGGGTCTAAAGTAACATTTTTGTGAAAAAAGTTAAATGTTTATTTTTTCTCCCACATTCCAAAAATTCCTGTGAAGCACCTGAAGGGTTAATAAAGTTTTTGAATGTGGTTTTGAGCACCTTGAGAGGTGCAATTTTTAGAATGGTGTCACTTTTGGGTATTTTCTGTCACAAAGACCCCTCAAAGTGACTTCAAATGTGATGCGGTCCTTAAAAGAATGGTTTTGTACATTTTGTTGGAAAAATGAGAAATCGCTGGTCAACTTTTAACCCTTATAGCTCCCTAATAAAAAAAAAATTTGGTTCCAAAATTGTGCTGATGTAAAGTAGACATGTGGGAAATGTTATTTATTAACTATTTTGTGTGACATATCTCTCTGATTTAAGGGCATAAAAATTCAAAGTTGAAAATTGCAAAATTTTCAACATTTTCGCCAAATTTCCGTTTTTTTCACAAATAAATGCAAGTGATATCGAAGAAATGTTACCACAATCATGAAGTAAAATATGTCACGAAAAAACAATCTCAAAATCAGGGGGATAATGCCCCGTCTCATGCTGCACATAACACATCTGCATCTCTGGCTGCTATGGGCATAAAAGGGGACAAACTTATGGTGTGGCACCCATGCTCCCCTGACCTCAACCCCATTGAGAACCTCTGGAGCATCATAAAAAGGAGTGTCTATGATGGCGGGAGGCAGTTCACATCTAAGCAACAGCTCTGGGAGGGTATTCTGTCCTCATGCAAAACAATTAAAGCAGAAACCATCCAAAACCTGACAAATTCAATGGACGAGAGAGTTCAGAAGCTCCTTTCAAACAAGCGGTCCTATGTGCAAATGTAACATCACCTAGAATAAAGTTTTGAGTTGAAAACTGTTTGATTTCAGTTTGTAATAACCTGCTAATGCTTATAATTTCAAAAATGACCATTTTTTTGTTGTTTATTAAAATGAAAAGGTTGAAAACTCTGCTGTGCATAATAATTTGGAACATGCATTTTGAGTGCAGTTTGAGTTTTTTATTTTTTTAAAAATATACTGTTATCAGGCAGTTTGTACAAAAACCTTTCAATTGTACTCTAATAGTTATTTGACTGGAAAATTACAATGACTGCAATTCATATAGGTAATTTGGGAAAATCTGAGAAAATATTATTTGCATAATAATTTGGAACACAGTGTATATTACTGGAAGGCTGGCTCCTTCCAATAGAGGTCACCATTCCGAGTGCCATCTTGATAGCCAGAAGCTTATGATCCCCAATGGTATAATTTTGCTCAGCTGGCAAAAACAGTTTGGAGATAAAACCACAAAAGACAGACCTCCCCAAATAATATCTTTGCGGGAGCACTGCCCCAGGGGCAGGGGCGGACACAGACAGTAGTGGGCCCCTGTGCAAGAAATTTTTGGGGCCCCCCCCCTGCGCTTCATAAGGCAACAAAGTTATGTAAACATAACCCCCCCATGTGCATCTCTCGCCCCCCCATGTGCAGCTCACCCCCCCGTGCATCTCCCCCCCCCCGTGCATCTCTCATCCCCCCCATGTGCATCTCTCATCCCCCCCATGTGCATCTCTCACCCCCCCATGTGCATCTCTCACCCCCCCATGTGCATCTCTCACCCCCACATGTGCATCTCTCACCCCCCCCATGTGCATCTCTCACCCCCCCCACTCCTAGTTAATTAATTGTATTTAAAACAAATAGAACTTGTTATACTTACCCCCATGCGATCCCTGCAGAATCCTGGCGCTCGTCCACGTCGCTGCCACCAGGCTCTCCTGACGTTCGGCCATGTGACGGTGCCACATGCATAGCCATCAGCTTTTGTTTTGGCCAAAAGATTTTTAAAGCCACCACCACGATAAGGTAGACTCTTCTGGCCGAGCCCTACTCTAACCTATTAAAATTTTCTTAAAATATCCAATACTCTTTTTAGATATATTTTTATTTAGTTTTCTCTAAGGGAATGTGTCATATACATTTTTTTTTTAAATGACCAATAATACCACATACAGGGAATACCGCCACACCATGACCAGACCACATATTACCACAACATAGTGACCGAATAATACCACACAGAAGGGGGAAAAACTGCCACACCATGACCAGACCACATATTACCACCACATTACTAATATTACCACCACATTACTAATATTACCATAAGTGTCATTATACACGGGAGCTCTATACATGGTATGTATAATGTAAGTGTCCAGGTAATCTAGTGATCACCAGTGACATTATACACAGGAGCTCTGTATATAGTGTCAGTGTACAGGTAATACAGTGATCACCAGTGACATTATACACAGGAGCCCGGTACATAGTATATAGTGTAAGTGTACATGTAATACACTGACTCACTGGTGACGTCTCTAGGTGAAGTCCTTCAGCTACGCTTTCCTCCTTCATCCAGCACAGACCGCCATCACGTCTTCCAGCCAGGACTCGTCTCTGCATAAAATAACACAGTTATCTAGAGCACATTC
The DNA here is from genome assembly GCF_046119375.1 of Phyllobates terribilis. Classification (NCBI taxonomy): domain Eukaryota; kingdom Metazoa; phylum Chordata; class Amphibia; order Anura; family Dendrobatidae; genus Phyllobates; species Phyllobates terribilis. The sequence goes on from NW_027362771.1 coordinate 385,148,224, forward strand.
CCCAACTTCTACATTACACAGCTGAATACAGACGTGCATCCACCATCAATATATGGTTAGTTATTATGCAACCTACCATTCCAAATATAAATTGTAATCCACCACGGTGCCCCCATTAACTGTAAATAGGCACTTAATATATAATTTAATTAGAACCTCTACTCTTTCCGCCAATTTGTTACCAGTTACACTCCTGCATCCGCAACGCCCCCTACTCTATACTTCCTGCTCCCCGCATTCATTATTTACATGCACCCCATGCCCTAATTCATTATATCATGTCCGTGCTCTCCCCACCCCATCATCATTTATCATTTACTGTCCCCCACCCCACATTCATTATGTGCAGCTCGTTATCCCCCTACTCCCAATTCCCCCATGTGCAGCTCATTTTCTCCCAATTCCCCCATGTGCAGCTCTCATCCCCCTATGTGCAGCACTCACCCCTCCATGTGCATATCTCTCATCCCCCTCCCCCACATGTGCACATCTCTCATCCCCCTCCCCCACATGTGCACCTCTCTCATCCCCCTCCCCCACATGTGCACCTCTCTCATCCCCCTCCCCCACATGTGCACCTCTCTCATCCCCCTCCCCCACATGTGCACCTCTCTCATCCCCCTCCCCCACATGTGCACCTCTCTCATTCCCCTCCCCCACATGTGCACCTCTCTCATTCCCCTCCCCCACATGTGCACCTCTCTCATTCCCCTCCACCACATGTGCACCTCTCTCATCCCCCTCCACCACATGTGCACCTCTCTCATCCCCCTCCACCACATGTGCACCTGTAGCACCCTGAGGATTCGGCTGCTACAGGGGTATTGCACCTCAACCCAGAGGTGTGATATTCCACTCCCGGGTAAGGATGGAGTGTGGAACTGAGCTCAGTTAGCTGCATGCACTACACACATCCCATTTCCGGAGGGCAGACCAACGGTACTCCCACTTAGAAATGTGCAGGTACGATCGAGTCTGTCCTTGGCTGGAGTGGGAGGGGGGTGGACCATCCCAGTAGTGTAGGGGCAGATAGGGGGAGCAGTCTGGGTAGTGCTAGGAGCTCATTGGGTGCTGGTCACCTGAGCTCACACATAGAGGGAGTATTTAAGGTGGGCACCATCTAAGATCAGGGTCAGTCTGTGAGAAGTCAGTCAGTCAGTAAGTCTTTGCAGAGCAGTGGAAGAAAGCAGAGGAGCAGAGCAGCCCCAGGACCAGAGTGAGAGAGGAGAGAACGAAAGACCCAGAGGGGGAGAAAGAAGGAACTCTGAGAGCCCAAATACAACCACAGGGTGAAGAGTTGGCAACAGGGTACCGGATCCCAAACTGGTGGGGGCTACAGCATACCTCAGCCAGAGACCGGAGGCCGTGGGCAGCATCTGCCACGGCCACCCACCAAATCCACCCGGAAGGCAGACCACGCATAGGGTCAGGGAACCCAGAGGCAAGGGTTTACCCACCAAGAAGCCCGAGGGAGCCGGACTTAGGTGGATCCCTGGTGGGGAAGGCCAGAGACGAGGACAGGACAGAAAGGGAGCTCAGAACCACGCTCCAGAACTACTTGGGGGTTGGCCGAGTCCAGGACCTGGTGGACGCAGCACGGCTCGGGTGGTCACTCAAGGCCGGAGTGACCGGTACAAGAACAGCAGTAAGTAAAGAACCCTGAACTGCACAACCCGACTCTGACTCTCATTACCATCTTCCCTGCACTTCCACAACCACCATCCTCTGCACCTGACCCCCTGAGGCTATACCCCTCCCGTTGGGGGTTATACTACCTGAGCTGCACACACATCACCAGCCTCAGCGGACCCTGCTGCAGCGGCGGCCGTAGTGACCGCAATTCAACGGGTGGCGTAGTCGACACAAAAGAACATCCAGCAACATCTGTAGGACTGCCACACACTGAGCTTGACACCCTGGGCACGGACCGGGTCACCGCCACTCGGAGACTACAACCCCCATCTGATCCGGCTCCGGGTATCCCCCAAACAACACTGGCCCAGGGGGCGCGTCACACCTCTCTCATCCCCCTCCACCACATGTGCACCTCTCTCATCCCCCTCCCCCACATGTGCACCTCTCTCATCCCCCTCCACCACATGTGCACCTCTCTCATCCCCCCCATGTGCACCTCTCTCATCCCCCTCCACCACATGTGCACCTCTCTCATCCCCCTCCACCACATGTGCACCTCTCTCATCCCCCTCCACCACATGTGCACCTCTCTCATCCCCCTCCACCACATGTGCCCCTCTCTCATCCCCCCCATGTGCCCCTCTCTCATCCCCCCCATGTGCACCTCTCATCCCCCCCATGTGCATCTCTCATCCCCCTTCCCCACATGTGCACCTCTCTCATCCCCCTCCACCACATGTGCATCTCCCATTCCCCCCACTCCTAGTAAATTGTATTTAAAAAAAAAAAAAAACTTGTTATACTTACCCCCATGCGATCCCTGCAGAATCCTGGCGCTCGTCCAAATCGCTGACACCAGGTTCTCCTGACTTCCGGTCATGTGACGGCGCCGTCACATGACCGGAAGTCAGGGGAATCATGAAAGCTGTCCCGGACCCGGCTCTTAGCATGGGGCCGGGGGGCCCCATGAGGAGAGAGACGCACAAGAGGGGGGACCCCAAGGGGGCCCCTACCGGCTGGGCCCCATACTGGAGTCAGGGCAGTCATGCCCTGATGGCGGCCGTGCTGGAGGGCCCCCCTCTCCCTCGGGGCCCCCGTTCAATGAACCGGCTGCACGGGCGGTAGTTCCGCCCCTGCCCAGGGGAGATGCAGCACCAGAGCACTCGCGAGGGTCTCTTTCAAATACTGGAATGCAGACAAGGTTGACTCAGGCAGGATTCTGCCATAAGGGATAAGAAGTGCAGAATAAATTGCCTGTAGAATTTGGTGAAACCCATGAAGCGCTGGATGGCACGTAGACATTGAGGACGAGGCCAGGAGAGAACCGCAGAAACCTTTTGTGGATCCTGATTGGAAACAATGTAGCTGAAGAAGGGCAATGAGTTTTTTCAAAGACACATTTGGACAACTGGACAAACAAATTCTTCTCCCGTAGATGCTGCAGAACTTGGCAAATGGGCCTCCTGTGAGTAGGTAGATCAGGGGAGAATATCAAGATATCATCTAAATACACAGCCATGGAAAAATAGAGGAGATCCCGAAAGATGTTATTAATAAACTCCTGAAACACGGAGAGTGTATTACACAGACCAAAAGGCACGATGAGATACTCTTAATGACCGTCATGGGGATTAAAGGCCATTTTCCATTTGTCGCTCTTACGGATACAAATCAAGTTGTAAGCCCTTCATAGATCCTGTTTGGTGAAAATCTTAGCTCCACGAATCCTGTCCTGTAGCACAGAAATCAAAGGCAGGGGGTACTTGTTCTTTATAGTGATTTTGTTAAGACCTCAATAGTTTATACAAGGGCATAAGAATCCATCCTTGGCTAAGTTTTCTTGGATGTACTCGGACATGGCCTGAGCCTCAGGTAGAGATAGAGGATACAACCGGCCCTGGGGTGGTGAAGTACCAGGTAGAAGGTCGACTGGACAGTCATAAGGTCTGTGGGGTCGCAGGACCTCTGCCTTCTTTTCACAGAAGACGTCTGCAAAGGCACGATACTTGATTAGTAGAGAAGCAAAGTTTGAAGGCACAGGAAGCCACGACTTTAGCTAAGCAGTTGGAAGCACAATACGGTCCCCAATGAAGTACCTGACCGAAGGACCAGTCAATAACCGGCGCGTGTTAATGCAGCCATGAAAGACCAAAGAGAATATAATTCACAGATCTGGGTAGCATGTGAAAGGATATCATCTCAGTATGCAGGACTCCAATCCGCAACGTAACTGTCAGCATGATGAATTGAATAGGTTCTGCTAGGAGTCGTCCGTCAATGGAGGCAATAATCAGCTCCCAGCTGTTGAGTAGGGAGCTGAAGTCAACGGACCAGATCCAAATGAATGAAGTTTCCCCTGGAGCCGAAATTTAGCTGAAAGGGACTTCTCCTGCCAGGTCAAGTGTCATGGGTGTGTCAGAGGTGACAGACAGTCGCCCTGCAGTGGGTTGCAGGAGATCTCTACATTTGGCATTTCTTAGATAAGAGGCTGTCTTTAGGACCGAGCGGCTACCTCTCTCTTGCTAATTAGCTCTCTGGCCTGGGTGTATATATACCTCATGTGTCTGAGAGGGAGTCGCCGGCTATATCGATTTCTACTTGTGAAGCTTAGCAGGAACAGTACTTCGTCCTCTCTGGAGCTTGAGGCCATGTGCTTATTTGGAGTTCATCTAAAGCTAAGCCATTTCCCCTGTTTTGTCCACCCTTGTTGTCTATAGAGTTTAGTGGAGGTTGACTAGTGCTCATCTCCTTCCATCCCTAGCCATAGCCATACGCCAGGGAGAGTAGTGCGAGGCACGCATGTGGCGATTGCTGAGGAGGCAATATAGGGACGATAGTTGAGACAGGGTGACGCTAGACCAGACTAGGAGGTTTCCACTTCCCCCCTTTCCCTAGTGTCTGGGCTCCCTTTCCCTTTTCCCTCTGTGTTGCACTAAGTCTTCCCCACACCTGGCGTGACATTATAGCCGGCTGAGCACGTTTTGAAAAGGGAAAAAAAAAAAGGGAACTGACATTTTGTTTTTTTCTTTGTGTGTTTTTGGGTGTGCACTTTTTTTTTCCTTTCTCCCTTGGTATGGGTTCAGTTGCAGAGCTTTCAGAGCAGTTCCGCTGTCTGTCTCTGGAGGTGAATGACCTCCACTGTGAGGTTCAGCAGCAGCAGCAGTTACGGTCACCAATGTGGGGGTCTCAGCAGGTAGGCCTGTCCAGCCTGAACCCAAGGTTGCCCTTCCGGACAGGTTTTCATTAGGTAGGGACAAGTTTTTTGTGTTTAAGGACGCATGCAAATTGCATTTTAAACTTCGTACCTACTCCTCCAGTAATGACGAGCAACAGGTTGGTATTGTGATCTCTCTATTGCAGGGTGATCCTCAGTCACGGGCGTTATCATTACCGCAGGACTCGGTTTGTCTCCAATCTGTGGAGGGGTTTTTCGGAGCTCTGGCCCTCATCTATGATGACCCTGATCCAGTTGCCTTGGCTAAGTCTAGGCTACGTCGCCTTCAGCAGGGGATTCGGTCAGTGGAAACATACAGTTCGGAATTCCATAGGTGGGCAACGGATTCCAAATGGAATAACTCAGCCCTTAAAAGTCAATTTTGTGAGGGGCTTCCTGAAAGGTTGAAAAATGCCTTGGCTGTATATGAAACTCCTCAGTCCTTGGAGGCTGCCATGTCTTTGGTCATGCGTCTTGATAGACGCCTTCGGGATAGACAGGTGCGACCACCTTCTTCGGGGCCTTCTTGCCCGGGTTGTGTACCTCTGCCAGGGGAGCGGTCTGAGGGTGAACCAGTACTGGGGGAGGTGGAGGAAACCATGCAGTTAGGGGGTGTCTCTACATCATACATCTCCCCGGAGATTCGCAAGAAAAAAGGCATTTGTTTTTTTTTGTGGAAAAAAGGGACACTTTGTTGGGACCTGTCCTTCAATTCCTAAACAAAAGGAGACTCCATTAACTCTTGGTAGTCTGGAGTTGGATAAACAAGGGGTGCATGTGTGGCCAAACTGCAATTCCCGCTTTTTCCTGACAGCAGAGGTGGTGCTAGAGAGCAAAACCGAAAAAAATTCTGTTTTTGTTGACAGTGGAGCCGGAGTCAGCATGGTTGATGCTGAGTTTGTGAAAACTCATGGTCTTGCTTGCTGTGCTTTAGCTGAACCTATTCCCATTTTTGCCATTGACTCGGCGCCACTTGCACAGAAAACATTTAATCAGATTGTACATAATGTAAAACTGAGGGTGGGGTCAGTTCATTGTGAAATCATTAGTGATGAGTAAGCATACTTGCAAGTACTCGGTACTCGCCCGCGCATCTCAGTACTCGAGATGCTCGGAGCTCACCGAGTACTTGTAAGATGCTCGGGCGGATGCTTGGGCCCCCTCCCTGCATGTTTGGCGCTCTTTAGAGCGCCAATCAACATGCAGGGATTGCCTGCCACTCATTGTAATGCCGCAGCCATGGTGGTTGTGGCATTACAGTGATTGGCTGGAGGCACAGCGTCATCAGGTCTATATCAGACCTGGCACCGCTGTGCTCGTCACAGTCACTCCGGAATCAGGCAGAGTAGGGAGAGGTGCTGCTGCGTCAGAGAGAGATTTGCTTGTGTATTAGGCAACGTAGGGAGAAAAACCGTACATTACCCATATCCATCTTAACAAACAGTCCTTCTGAGGACTAATCCATCTGCAGAAATATCAGGCAGGCAGTGTATATAGGCAGGCAGTGTTTATAGCAGACTGCAGTGCATATAGCACAAGAGGCTCCATTCCAATTCTGCCTTCTGCTGCTGTTAGATATTTCTATACAAAGGCCCATGTCTCAGGGGCCAGGAATACTTTTTCTGGATCTTAATCCTCATTATTTGCTTAATAAGCAATCCAGAAAACACCGTTTTTCTGCGCCATTTGCTTGTTGGCACAGCAGAATACAGCCAGGTCCTTTTCAGATTACAGCGCTAGAAATCCAGCTATTCAAAACTGTGTTTTCTCCATCACACGGATCCCATATACGTTTTCAGAAAATACTGCCATTTTTGGCCTCCATTCCAATTTTTTTTCACTGTGTCAGCGAAGTTTTTGACACCAGTTTGCTGTTCAAACTAGTAACCTACAGGCCAGGTATTTAAAACTCTGTTTTCTCCGTCACATGGATCACATATACGATCCAAACTCAGTCATTTGTAGTGAGTGTGGAAGATACTTTCCTCCATTTGAAATGGGCAAGGCACGTGGCAAGGGACGGGGAACTGGACGTGATGGTGGTGGTGCATGCAGAGGCCGAGGACAAGGCCGTGGGCAAGCTGAAATTGTGCCACAACAAACACCCACATCTTCTCGCCCGACCTTCCTGTCCCAATTCCTAGGGGACCGCAGCACACCACTATTGAACCCAGAGCAGTGTCAAAAGGTTGTTGGTTGGATAGCGGATAATGCTTCCAGTCACTTAGCCACCACCACAACCCTGTCTTCCACACGGTCAAGTCTCAAAGAAAAAACCTGGGAGTCTGAACTGAAACGTAAATTGATGTGCATGCAAAATGTAAATGCATGTTCACACAAGGCCACTAGACAGAGAAAAACCAAAAACAAGCAAAATACCCAAATAACTGGAAGTAAATGGATAAAAGTGCAAAAATAATGATAAATAATAAAGGGTATTTAGTTAACATAATTTTGATCAAAATAATGTAAAAGCCATCCCATCACGTCACGGTAACCCTTATGGGACAGTCCTAACTCTAATATTAAAACCTTACCATTTGTCAAGTGACATACACATGGACAAGGGCAGAGAGACTGAACCCGTAGTAGAAGCATAGACCTCATAATCCCTATGAGGAGGTAAAACTTGTGACTCCTCTTCCGAAAAAACCCTCCAAAAAATCTTGAATAGGTACCAGCAATTCCCCTGTATCCACAGCCGCAATGCGACCATTACAACATTTATCATAGCACTTCGGACTCCAAGACTTAATCACATTAGTAGACCAGTCCAGTAAAGGATTGTGCAGTTTTAACCAAGGCAAACCTAGAACGACTGGAGAGGGTAAATTATCCAATACAACTAAGTCCAAAATTTCTTGGTGAACTCCATTGATAGTGAGGGGAAATGCAGCAACCTTGTGAGTAATACATTTCAAGGGAGTGTTATCAATTGCAATCACAGAAATAGGTGATGACAAAGGTTTGGATTTCAAGTTAAGTTTTTCCAAAAAACCTTTATCAATCACATTAAGTGTTGAACCACAATCCACAAATACCTGAAATTCAATCAAATCTCCCTGCAAAGTAGTACTCCCAGAAAGAAATACTCCTGCAGAGCGTAAACAAGCAATACGGGCGTACCTGACTTTTTTTTTTCTTTACTTAAACGAAGCTCACAATACTTAATCAAACTGTCAGCTTTACCACAATATAGACACAATCCCTCAGCGAACCTCCGGTCTCTTTCCTGAGAGCGGAGTGACATCGCCCCAACCTCCATCGGTTCTCCGCCGTCAGAGCAGATTTTCTGGGGACTAGGACCTGACATTACAGGAGTCTTTACCTCATTCAGCCTGAACCTCAGCCTCCTGTCCACACGAACAGCTAATTGCATGGCATCCTGTAGAGTCTCAGGTGCAGGGAATGCAATTAGCAGATCCTTAACCCTTTCACTCAGACCAGCAAGAAATAAACATTTCAGCGCAGGATCATTCCATTTGACTTCTGAAGCCCATCTTCTGAAATGTGTGCAATAATTTTCAACATCACCTGACCCCTGATTCAAACGCCTGAGTTCTGCCTCAGCAGATGAGATTCTATCAGGATCGTCATATAATAGACCCATAGCAGAAAAAAATTCTTCTACAGACCTTAAGCATGGATCATTAGGTTGGGGAGAAAAGGCCCATCCCTGTGGTTCATTGCGCAAAAGTGACATAATAAAACCAATGCGCTGTGATTCATTCCCAAAGAACCTTGGTCTCAAACGAAAATATAACAAACAAGCATTTTTAAAGGAAAAAAAATCTTGCTGTTTACCATAAAAACATCAGGCAGTCCTACCTTGGGTTCCACAAAATACGCTCCAGAACACCTACTCACGTGTTGCTGTAGCTCGGCCACCTCCAAAGACAATCCCTGCAAGCGTTGAGCCAAATCCTGGATGGAAACAATACTGATCCCCGAATTTCTTTCCTTTTAGTTTTTTGGGCTGGACTTACTGTTATGATCTGCAACATGTACTAAGGAAAGATTGGGGAAAGCTGTCCCTACAGTAAGACTAAGCTGAATCCCTACAATGTAGTGGGCTGCCTGTTCCTAGCGAACAGACCCGCCTTAGTCCTCATCTAGTCTGAACGAAGACCTATAGCATAAGGGGAGGGGTCCCTAAAAGAACTAAGGACTGGGACAAAAAATGGGACACCTCCTAAACAGAGAAGTTGTTGCAGAACACAAAGAGACAAACTGACAAAAAAGGTACTAGAGGTCCCAGAAGTACCAAGCGAACTGACAGAGAAAGGCACTGAGGCACCTGGCTAGAGAGACAGTCAAACACTGAAGTCCAGCACAGCCAAAAGGGCGGAGCTGGAATATAAAGGCAGATGGTCACGTGACCGCAAAACACAAGTTGGAAAAAAACACACAGGAGGGTTCTAACAGGTGGACGATGATGAGACACAATTCTCAGAAAGTCAGGAGGAGGACCAGGGTGTGAAAGTAGAAGACGAGATGGTGGATGATATAGTGACTGACCCAACCTGGCAGGAGGACATGCAGAGCAAAGAGAGCAGCACACAGGGGGAAAGAGGCTGAGCACCCCAACAGGCACGAAGAAGCAGTGTGGTGGCCGCAGACAGAAGGAAGGCAACTGTTCCCCGTAGCACCAACACGAAGGAAGTTGCCAGTACAACTATTAGGTCTTCCCGAGTCTGGTTGCTTTTTAAAGACTCTGCCGATAACCCCAAAAAGGCCATTTGCACCACCTGCCAGACGAGCATCAGCAGGGGTGGCAAAACGACCAGCCTGACCACCACCAGCATGATCAGGCATATGGCAGCAAAGCCCCCGACTTTGTGGGCCGAACCCCAGGGTCCAGGAACAGTGTCTGCAGGTGGCACCATTGCTTCTTCCGCTGTCGTGCATGCAAGCCAATCCGCTGTCCATGGTGCATGCGAAGATGCCTTCTGCCCTGCACCTGTCGTTGCACACTCTCAAGTAGCAGCATCAGGAAGCACGTCGACGTCCTTGTCCCAGCGCAGCGTTCAGTTGTCCATACCCCAGTCCTTGGAAGGCAAGTGCAAATATGCAGCCAACACCCCACAGGCCACACTACTAAATTCTCACATTTCACGACTGCTTGCGCTCAAAATTTTGCCTTTTAGGCTCGTGGAGACGGAAGCATTCCGCAACCTGATGGCGGCGGCCGTCCCTCGGTACTCCGTCCCCAGCTGCCACTATTTCTTCCGGTGTGCCGTCCCCGCATTACACAAGCATGTGTCCCAAAACATTAGCCGTGCCCTCAACAGCACAGTTACCGGGAAAGTTCACCTAACCACGGACACGTGGACAAGTGCTTGGGGGCAGGGACGGTACATCTCGCTGACTGCACACTGGGTTAACATTGTGGAAGCCGGGACCCAGTCGGACCTTGGGACGGAACACGTCCTCCCGACGCCAAGGATTGCGGGCCCTATGTCAATCAGGGTTGCCCCCACGGTCTACAGCTCTGAAAGAGCAGGCAGATCTGTGGCTCACACCGCTGAACCTACAGCCAGGCATGGTCGTGTGTGACAATGGCCGGAACCTGGTGGCGGCTCTGAGGCGAGGCGAGCTCACACATGTACCATGCCTGGCCAATGTGCTTAACCTCGTGGTTCAGCGGTTTCTCAAATCCTACCTGGAAGTGCCGGATCTGCTTGTTAAAGTACGCCGCCTGTGTGCCCATTTTAGAAATTCACCTACAGCTTCCGCCACCCTTGTTGTATTTCAGCAGTGTTTGCAGCTTCCATCTCACAGACTGGTGTGTGATGTCCCCACACATTGGAACTCTACACTGCAGATGTTGGGAAGGATTTGTGAGCAGAAGAGGGCAGTTGTTGAGTACCAGCATCAACAAGGCCATCTGTATTCAGTTCAGACTCCACACATAAGACCTCAGGAGTGGACATGGATGTCAGACATATGTACCATCTTCCAAAACTTTGAGGACTCCACCAAGATGGTGAGCGGCGATGACGCCATAATTAGTGTCACCATCCCGCTTCTCTGTCTTCTGAAAATGCTCTCTGCTCACAATCAAAGAGGATGCATTGCAGGCGGAGCACGATGAGATGGAGCAAGGAACCATACAGGGTGATTATACACAGCCCAACCTCATCTCATCCCAATGTGGATTGGGTGACAATGAGGAAGAGGAGGAGGAGGAGGAAGGATAGGAGCTAGTTTTATGTGCTATAGACGGTACTACCTGCACAGCTGTCATACCGTCTGTTCAGCGTGAATGGCCAGAGGACAGAGAGGAGGAGGAGAAGGAGGAGGAGAGCATGGTCAGTCATCCTCTTGGTGAGGACACGGAAGTCTTGCCTGTTAGTAGTCTGGCATGCATGTCTGAGTTTATGTTACGCTGTCTTTCCCATGACCCTCGCGTTCTCAAAATTTTGGTTGACGTTCATTACTGGTTGGTGACAATTCTAGACCCACGCTACAAGGAGAACTTTATATCTCTTATTCCTGAGGCGGACAGGCCTACAAAAATAGGGCTGTACCAGAAGGCCCTTGTTGCGGAACTATTAAAAAAATTCCCATCTAAAAACGCTGGCGGCAGAGGGCACACTTCATTTGACAGCCAAGGAGTACAGGCGAGAAAGACACAACTTCAATCCAACAGAGGCAGGGAAACACTGTCAAAGTTCTGGGAGAGTTTTTTCAGCCCCTCCCATCGCCCTGAGGCGCGGGTTACTATCACAAGGAGTGCAAAGTTTGGGAAGATGCTGAGGGAGTACCTTGCTGACAGTACCTACGTCCTCCGTGATTCCTCTGTGCCTTATAATTATTGGGTATCCAAGCTGGATACGTGGAATGAACTGGCTCTCTATGCCTTGGAGGTCCTGGCCTGCCCTGCCACCAGCGTTTTATCAGAGCGGGTTTTTAGTGCCGCTGGTGGAATTATAACTGATAAGCGCATCCGCCTGTCAACTGAAAATGATGACAGGCTGACTCTAATAAAAATGAACAAGGGCTGGATTGGGCCAGACTTCTCAACACCACCAAATAATGGCAGCGTAACATAAACTCAAATCCAGTGTCTTTTCTTGGCAGGTGTATTCCCATGAACCTTTTCACACCCAGACATGGGTATGCGCTTCCTGATTTTGGCTATTTGCTTTTGTCCTCCAAATTTTTTGGCAACCCTTGCATTCACTACATAGGCAAACACAATGGGAGACCCACGTCCTAATAATGGGAACATTGTTTTCAGGAGGCCCTCTAACCTCCACGTCTTCTCCAAGGGGCATTGGAGTGCCTCCAAATTTTTGGCAACCCTTGCATTCACTGCATAGGCAAACACAATGGGAGACCTACTTCCTAATAATGGGAATATTGTTTTCAGGAGGCCCTCCTCTAAGTCTCTTCAAAGGGGTATTGGGGTGCATCCCAATTTTCAAAGTGGTATTGGGGTGCGTCCAAATTTTGGGCAGCCCTGGCACTCACTACATACGCAATAACAGTATAGGAGACCCACTCTTTAGTAATGGGATCAATAAAGCATAGCCAGCTGATGGCTCTCTAAGAATAGTGAGGGCCGACTGCTGGCCCTTTAAGAATAGTAAAGGCCGCCTGATGGCCCTATAAAAATAGGCTTTGTGACTCTCAGAGTCCCTCTTTCATAAATGAAACACAATGTGTCTGATGATATCTCACACACCACATGGCCAGATAAGGTTATAAAATGTTAAAATGTCATTTCCTGGTGAATGCATTTGTCACAGTTGAAAGCAATGCAAAAGTGAAAAAACGCATCAAAAACGCTACATGTGAACATAGCCCAAGGTGTGGAGGAGCATTTTTGTTTTTGGTTATTTATTTTGCTTTATATACAAGTCATTACCCTGGAAAGGATGTTCCTTAACATATTTCCCAGGAAATTCCATTTTGGTTTCGTTTTGGTATGTTTCATTGTGAGTCCATAAAAGTGGCTGTCAGGACTTCGAATATTTTTGATTACATTTTGGCCATTTTTGCCCTCTTTCAAGATGGTGTATTTTGTCTCATGTGCCCCTTGTCTTCCTGCTTTATAACTCCACCCCAGCCTCTAGTCAGTGCTAGAGTATTCTGCCTGTGACCTGTTCCTGGTTGTTTCCTAGTTTCCTGCTCTCCTCTGACAACCTGTGTTGATCTCCTGTTACCTGCTCTCAGAGCTTCTGCTGCATTCACTTGTTACCAGCATTCCTCCTTCTCCTGGCTGCTCCTGCTGCTTCCTCTGAGCCTCAGTCCTCACCTGCATTTTGCTAACAAGTAAGCTGGTTTCTGCTCTGACTCACCTTCATTAGATAGTTGCAGAGCACAGGACTGTGCTGCACTATCAGGGACTTCCTACCCAGGCCTCCCTGGATTATCTAATATATATTGTATGGACTTCCTTTCATCTATATATATATATACTTGTGTATGGACTTGATAAAGACTTACTTGTTTTCTAGCATCCTCTAGTGTGAACTGTGCTTTACAGATTGCTCTGCTGATTGCATTTTCCCCTGAGTGTTTATGGACTTTGAGTTTTCGTCTGCACTTGTTTGAAACACCGTGTGTTTATAATATAAACTTTGACACCTATAAACTGTGTTCTGTAGTATCTTTGTTCCACGCAAAGAGACTCCTGTGGTATCCATTATAATTATTACAGTGGCGTAATACCTCTGACAACGTTGTTGACAGAAGTGACCTGGGAGTCAGAAATGCTTCCAGGGGTCTTCCCCATGCTGTAATCTGAGTACTGTTCTCATCGATTTGGGCAATTTTTAGGCCCTCTGCAGACCGCCGGGGGGAGCCACCTGAAAAATGCTCGAGTTTCCCAAAGACTTACATCACTAGAAATCATCCCTTGCTATGTTCTGGACAATCTTCCTACTCTGATTGTCTTCAGTATACCTTGGCTTGATAAACATAATCCGTTGGTAGATTGGCAAACCGGCGAGATTATTGAGTGGGGAGATTACTGCCAAGAGAACTGTCTAGATATTTCCATTGCTACTGTCCCTACGGAAATATTACCTGCTTTTCTGTCTGGTTTTGAGGACGTTTTTTCTGAGAAGGGGTGTCAGGATTTGCGTCCTCATCGTGCTTATGACTATGCTATTAACCTGACCCCCGGAGCTCAACTACCGAAGTCCAGACTGTATATTCTTTCTGCCCCTGAGAGACAAGCCATTAAGGATTTCATTGTGGAAAATCTAGAAAAGGGACATATCAGACCCTCATCTTCGCCCGTGGCGGCAGGCTTCTTGTTTGTGAAGAAAAATTATGGCGGTCTACGTCCCTGTTTAGATTTCCAGGAATTAAATCAAATTACCATCCGTGATCCATATCCTCTTCCTCTGATTCCTGATTTGTTCAGCCAGGTTGTAGGAGCTAAGGTATTCTCCAAGCTGGATTTAAGTGGAGCCTACAATCTGGTTAGAATCAGAGAAGGGGACGAATGGAAGACAGCATTCAATACCGCGGAAGGACATTTCGAGAGTATGGTTATGTCTTTTGGTTTAACCAATGCACCTGCGGTATTCCAGTATTTCATAAATTATATTTTCCATCATTTGGTGAGGAGGTTTTTGGTGGTCTATCCGGACGATATTTTGGTTTATTCACCTGATTTTGAGACTTATTGGGGGCATGTTAAGCAGGTGCTCTAGATATTAAGGGATAACGAACTTTATGGCAAACTAGAAAAATGTGTTTTTGCTGTTCAAGAGGTGCAGTTTTTGGGGTACTTGTTGTCATCTTTAGGTTTTCAGATGGATCCGGAGAAAATCCGTGCAGTTCTTGACTGGGAACGTCCCGAGAACCTGAAGGCTCTACAACATTTTCTAGGCTTTACTAATTTTTACAAGAAATTCAGCCAAATTACCCTGTTATAGTGAAAGCCCTTACTGACATGTCTAAGAAGGGGTCTGATTTTTCCAAATGGTCGGATGCTTCCCTCCAGGCTTTTTCTTTCTTAAAGAATCATTTTCCCACTGCACCTATACTCAGTCAACCCGATGTTTCTCAACCCTTTATTGTGGAGGTCGATGCTTCGGATGTCGGGGATGGGGCTGTGTTGTCTCAGGGTCCCCTGGTAAATGGTGTCCATGCGCCTTCTTTTCTAAAAAATTGTCTTCGGCTGAGAGAAATTATGACGTGGGTAATAGGGAACTTTTGGCAATCAAATTGGCGTTCGAGGAATGGCGACATTGGTTGGAGGGGGCTGTCCATCCTATTACTGACCATAAGAACCTGTCTTATCTCCAGTCAGCTAAACGTCCCAACCCTAGGCAAGGCAGATGGTCCCTTTTTTTTTACTATGTGCAACTTTGTTGTTACTTTTCGTCCAGGGGTCAAAAATGTCAAGGCTGATGCTTTGTCCCAGAGCTTCTCTGGTGGTGGTAACCATGAGAACCCTTCCCCAATATTACAGAAAGGGGTAGTCATTTTGGCTCTTTATCCTGAACTGGAGGGGGAGGTGTTGGAGGCTCAGGGGGATGCCCCTGCCTCCCACCCTTCAGAAAGTTATTTGTACCATCTGATCTGTGCCGCAAAGTGATCAAGGAACATCATAACTCTTTGCTTGCTGGGCATCCAGGTGGTAAGGCAACTGCAGACCTCCTCTCTCGTCTTTTTTCATGGCCGGGGTTGCATCGGGATGTAATTGTACATGTAGCTGCTTGTAGTATTTGCGCGAGTTGTAAGGTTTCGCATACACTTCCGTCTGGTACTCTTCTTCGGCTACCTATCCCTAGTAGGCCATGGACACACTTGTCCATGGATTTTATTACTGACCTACTGATTTCTGCAGGCAAAACGGTGGTTTTGGTCGTAGTAGATAGGTGCAGTAAAATGGTTCACTCCATCGCATTATCTGCACTTTCCAATGCCAAGACACTTGCTCAGGTGTTCATAAATGAGATTGTGAAGCTTCACGGGGTTCCCTCCGATGTGTTGTCTGATTGGGGGACCCAGTTTGTTTCCAAGTTCTGGAAGGCATTCTGTTCTCGACTGCGGGTGCAGCTGTCCTTTTCCTCTGCCTTCCACCCTTAGTTGAATGGTCAGACTGAGCATGTCAATCAGAACTTGGAGACATACCTCAGGTGTTTCGTCTCCGAAAATCAGGAGGATTGGGCATCCTACTTACCGCTGGCAGAATTTGCCATCAATAATCAACGTCAAGAATCCACTGGCAGGTCACAGTTCTTTGGTGCATACGGTTATCATCCACAGTTTGGTACCTTCAGTGGGGGAGGAGCTTCAGGAGTTCCTGAAGAGGAACGGTTGATGGTAATCTGGAATTCCAGATTTCGAGGATTGTAGATTCTCGTCTCCAACGTCGTTCTCTACAATACTTGGTGCACTGGAATGGCTATGGTCCAGAGGAGAGGATGTGGGTTTCAGCGTCAGAGGTGAACGCTCCCAGATTGGTTCGCTCATTCCACACCTCTTTTCCTGAGAAACCCGCTCCTGAGTGTCCGGAGGCCACTCGTAGAGAGGGGGTACTGTCACGGGTGTGTCAGAGGTGACAGACAGTCGCCCTGCAGTGGGATGCAGGAGATCTCTACATTTGGCATTGCAGACACTTTCTTAGATAAGAGGCTGTCTTTAGGACCGAGCGACTACCTCTCTCTTGCTAATTAGCTCTCTCGCCTGGACATGTATATACCTCATGTGTCTGAGAGGGAGTCGCCGGCTATATCCATTTCTACTTGTGAAGCTTAGCAGGAACAGTACTTTGTCCTCTCTGGGGCTTGAGGCTGTGTGCTTATTTGGAGTTCATCTAAAGCTAAGCCATTTCCCCTATTTTGTCCACCCTTGTTGTCTATAGAGTTTAGTGAAGGTTGACTAGTGCTCATCTCCTTCCCTCCCTAGCCATAGCCATACGCCAGGGAGAGTAGGGCGAGGCATGCGTGTGGCGATTGCTGAGGAGGCAATAGAGGGACGATAGTTGAGACAGGGTGATACTAGACAAGACTAGGAGGTTTCCACTTCCCCCCTTTCCCTAGTGTCTGGGCTCCCTTTCCCTTTTCCCTTTGTGTTGTACTAAGTTTTCCCCACACCTGGCATGACATCAAGGTAACAACGGTCAGTAACTTTGAAGAGTAATTACTCTCAGTTAGGATCATCTCTCCGGCCAACCCTAGGTGCTGGAGTTTCCTGGTCTCACAGGGCACTCGCGAAAAAGTGTCCCTTGCCTCCACAGTACATTCAGTGGCATGTAAAAGTTTGGGCACCCCTGGTCAAAATTACTGTTATTGTGAACAGTTAAAGGGAATCTGTCACCCCCCCGGGACCTATCAGACCTCTAATATGGACATACTGGTGATAGAAATGTGAATTTATACTTACCTATATGGCCCATATTAGAGGTCTACTTCCTTTGTAATAGCTTTTAATTAAATTAGTTTTGGAAAGCTTCACGTCTCGGGGACGCCAAGAAATCCCCGCCTATTAGCTTCATTTTCATATCCCCTTCTCCCCTGCACGTCACAGGGCCCTGTAACGTGCAGTTCTCGGCCGGATCCCACGCCTGCGCAACTTACCCTGTACGGAAGGCACTCTTCTTCCTGCTGTCTGTGTAGCCTTGTGGAGCAGGAAACTTGTGTGCAGGAGCCGGTGAGTCACTCTGCCTTCCCGCAAAAGGAACTGGAAGTTTGGAGCCAGTCTGGGTGGTCTTCTGACACGAGGAGACACCAAAGCTTGCTCCTGAGCTTGCTCATGGAAGCAGAGATCTATCCTAGTGGCCAGGTGTATAAGGGTATCCAGTGAGGATGGCAGATCTCAGCCAGCCAACTTAATCTTGATTCGACCAACAGGCCCTGCCAGAAGGTTGCCAACAGGGCTTCTTCTTTATAAGCCAGCTCCACCTCTAAGGTACGGAAGCATAAGGTATACTGGGCCACAGTATCCGTGCTCTACCTTAGAAACAACAGGGACGAAGCAGATGATGAGGTATGGCCTGGTACCTCAAATACCACATGGGACATCTCCAGGAACCTCCCAACATCGCGAGTCTCCAGACTTCCACGATCCAAATAAGGTTTGCCCAGGTCAGGGTTTATCCAGACAGCAGACATAAACACTATCTTCGTCTGATCTGAAGGAAAGAGATGAGCATGGAGTCTTAAATGGATCTGAGAATGATTAATGAAGCCGCGAATCCATTGTAGTGGGTCTCCATTGTAGTGGAACGGAAGTGGAAGCTGGAGCTTAGTAGTTCCATCACAAACTGGAGCAATAGGCGGGCCCCTCCAGAGGAACATTGGCCAGACATGGTAGAAGCAAAAGACAAGGACGACATTGTGGTCAACACCACGCCTGCATCAACTGGTCCTGATGCTCATGCTTAGAGCGGACCTTCTCGTACAGTATTTGTACACCAGTCTTGGGATCTCTGAGTCCTGATTTGTCAGCAGGGTCCATTTCCCAAAATGTAATGTAACGCTGGTGGGTGTGGACTCACTGCACCAAGGGCCGGATTTACTCTGGAGGGGCGTGACTAAGTGTCTACTGGGTCTTCACTAGGACCTCTGATAGTGAGGATAGGCTGGGTTGCCGGTAGACACCAGGAACCACTCCAGGGCAGTCCACGGGACTGCAACAGCTGTGGGCAAGACTGAAGTGTAGTCAGATGTTACAAGGGCGGGGCAGGCAGCACAGTGTTCACTATTCAAAACGGGAGTCAGGAATGGAGATGTCAAACAAAGTGAATAAACAGGCCAGGTCGATAACAGGAGACAGAATACACAGGTATGCATGAACAAGGTACTAGCAGGCTAGGAACCAACATTCCAACAACGTGATGAGGAATGAGGGAGGAGTCGCCTGATATATCACCTGCTAGCAGTTGATAGGCTGGGGAATCAAATCTCTTCAAGACAGAGTGGAGCCAATTCCGGCAGAGTTTGGCAGTGCCCCCCTATCACTCACAACCAGCACACGGCAAATCAGGGCGATGGTCAATTACTTGGTGGAGCAAAGCAAAACACATGGTGAGTAGGGCGGTGTTTAGAAGGCGTGCGAGTGGCTGGCATAACACTCCAACTATCATTGCATCCAAGACATAGCATTATTGGTTGGCAATTGCAAGGGGAACTGCCAACACCGGATCTTGACGATTTGACAAAGTGCATTTAACATGATAAAACATTCCTCAGGCAGCTATTAATAACATAAATGATAGCAGCCAGGGCATGTAAGTGCAAGAATTTCTGCATATTACAATCATACTCGATACTGAATAAATCAGATGTTTCGTAAAATTTGTTTCCATTTTTTTCAGAATTTCCATATCTTTAACATGTTAATCGATCCTGTGATTTCCATAATTTCAAAACTTTAATTTTGGCTGTTGCAATTTCAATGCTGAGGAGTTTTTAATGTTCTTTTATTGAACAGAATCCTCTTGTCACAGAAGCTACACACTTCTATGACACACAGACATGGTCTTTTTTATTTACTGAATACTTGTAGTAAAGCTAGGGTCACAGGGCCATATTTTCTGTCATCTGAAAAAATCAGTACGATTATGTTAAACACACTCTGATTAGAGTTTGATCAGAGTGTGGTCATAGTGTGCTCCGATATTCTCGGATGAGGAAAAGATGGAAAAAAAAGTCAGTGAAAATAGAACCAGATTTTTTCCACAGACTCATTGACTTGAATAGCCAAGTGTGATCCAAATATCAGATACAAATCGGGCATCGTGTGAATATTTCCTCGGACTGGGATTGTCCGAAGAAACAAAAATCGGACATGTGCACGGCCGCATAGTATATCATTGATAAAAACAAAATGAGCAAATACCCTACAGTAAAAAAAAAAATAAGCAGCAATACTGCATGAAAGTAATATAGGGTACTTGGTTAACATAATTTTAATAAAAAATGTCATCCCACCACGGTTCACGCGTTTTTGACACATTTTTATGTGCGATTCTGAGGTGTTTTTACCTTTTTTTTTTTCATTCATGTGAATGGCTGAAAAGTGATGAAGGAATTAACATGCTGCAGATTTGGAAAAAAAAATATCTCTGCTGGTTCAAATCCGCAAGGACAAAATAAGCAGCATGTGCATAAGATTTCAGAAATCACATTTGCTTTGCTGGTACTGTATTAACAATAAATTTATTTCTATAGTGCCAACATATTCCGCAACACTTTACATTAAAAAAAAAATGCTGTCACTATTGCAGAGATATACAGTACAGACCAAAAGTTTGGACACACCTTCTCATTTAAAGATTTTTCTGTATTTTCATGACTATGAAAATTGTACATTCACACTGAAGGCACCAAAACTATGAATTAACACATGTGGAATTATATGATTAACAAAAAAGTGTGAAACAACTGAAAATATGTCTTATATTCTAGGTTCTTCAAAGTAGCCACCTTTTGCTTTGATGACTGCTTTGCACACTCTTGGCATTCTCTTGATGAGCTTCAAGAGGTAGTCACCAGAAATGGTTTTCACTTCACAGGTGTGCCCTGTCAGGTTTAATAAGTGGGATTTCTTGCCTTATAAATGGGGTTGGGACCATCAGTTGTGTTGTGCAGAAGTCAGGTGGATACACAGCTGATAGTCCTACTGAATAGACTGTTAGAATTTGTATTATGGCAAGAAAAAAGCAGCTAAGTGAAGAAAAACGAGTGGCCATCATTACTTTAAGAAATGAAGGTCAGTCAGTCCGAAAAATTGGGCAAACTTTGAAAGTGTCTCCAAGTGCAGTTGCAAAAACCATCAAGCTCTACAAAGAAACTGGCTCACATGGGGACCGCCCCAGGAAAGGAAGACCAAGAGTCACTTCTGCTTCTGAGGATAAGTTTATCCGAGTCACCAGCCTCAGAAATCGCAGGTTAACAGCAGCTCAGATTAGAGACCAGGTCAATGCCACACAGAGTTCTAGCAGCAGACACATCTCTACAACAACTGTTAAGAGGAGACTTTGTGCAGCAGGCCTTCATGGTAAAATAGCTGCTAGGAAACCACTGCTAAGGACAGGCAACAAGCAGAAGAGACTTGTTTGGGCTAAAGAACACAAGGAATGTACATTAGACCAGTGGAAATCTGTGCTTTGGTCTGATGAGTCCAAATTTGAGATCTTTGGTTGCAACCACCGTGTCTTTGTGCGACGCAGAAAAGGTGAATGGATGGACTCTACATGCCTGGTTCCCACCGTGAAGCATGGAAGAGGAGGTGTGATGGTGTGGGGGTGCTTTGCTGGTGACACTGTTGGGGATTTATTCAAAATTGAAGGCATACTGAACCAGCATGGTTACCACAGCATCTTGCAGCGACATGCTAATCCATCCCGTTTGCGTTTAGTTGGACCACCATTTATTTTTCAACAGGACAAAGACCCCAAACACACCTCCAGGCTGTGTAAGGGATATTTGACCAAGAGGGAGAGTGATGGGGTGCTATGCCAGATGACCTGGCCTCCACAGTCACCAGACCTGAACCCAATCGAGATGGTTTGGGGTGAGCTGGACCGCAGAGTGAAGGCAAAAGGGCCAACAAGTGCTAAGCATCTCTGGGTACTCCTTCAAGATTGTTGGAAGACCATTTCCGGTGACTACCTCTTGAAGCTCATCAAGAGAATGCCAAGAGTGTGCAAAGCAGTCATCAAATCAAAAGGTGGCTACTTTGAAGAACCTAGAATATAAGACATATTTTCAGTTGTTTCACACTTTTTTGTTAAGTATATAATTCCACATGTGTTAATTCATAGTTTTGATGCCTTCAGTGTGAATGTACAATTTTCATAGTCATGAAAATACAGAAAAATCTTACTGTACTGTATATTTTATCCTTCATTGATTCTAGTATTTTGTTCAGTTTTCATCTTCCCATGTCTACGTATATCACTAACATGCTAGTTATACATAGTCTATTTTCCTTTTTATCTCCACATTCATGTAAATAATTCACAATGAATAATTTTTCTCACTTCTGCTTTTCCCCTGCCAGTTTTCCTTGTCTTTCATTCCTTATAGGGATTGATTTTCTCTTTTGTTCACCTCATGCAGTTTATTATTCTTTTTGTGTTCATCAATGGAGTTTCTTCTACTCCTCATAATGTACAGTATATTTGTGTTGGAGAGAGTGTAAAAAGGTATAAAAATGTATAACAATACATTGAAAATCACTAAAATACCACAGCCTATAACATAAAGTGAGTAGTACATATTAATATCATGATTAAGAATGAAACACACATATGATTAAATGTTAAAGCAATCATGAATGGGGTAGAGGTATGAAAAATAATACCCCAATCAACAGATAAAAGACCAAAAAGAGCCACAATAAAACCACAGTTGTGCCACTGTCAATATAAGGATATCAAAGTTCCAATATTCCAGACTCTATTATTGTCCATGGAGAGACAGCAGGTAAGTACGTCTGGAAACTTCCAGGACAAGGTCCTAAGACATCAAAAGGACTTCTGATCTGGGATTCAAGGATGTCAATAAGCAGATGTGGGAAGAGGTAAGTATGGATGAATACAAGGACATCAATCTACAATGAAAGAAAAAAGTAGAAATTAAAAAACGCAAAAAAATAAAAAGTTAAAATAAATATTCAAAGTGTTAGAATCGGATGCCACCGATTCTCAAAACACCATTTAGAGAAATGGAGCAAGACCCAATTCTAGATATCCATTTTGTCTGAAGCTGTGCCAGTTTTATCTTCATGTCTCCACCTCGGGGGGTCCCTGGGGATGAAATGAATGCCAATGGCTCTCAAGGCGTTTGAATTGCAGCCATGTTTAGCCTTGAAATGGCGAGGTATCGGTTTGAGTGTGGAGATGTCAGCAATATCCTAGGCCTTATTTACGTCCCATACATGTTCATGTATGCGAATTCTAAGTTGTTTTGAGGTCATTCCTATGTATATAAGGTTGCAGGGACATGATGCATAGTAGATGACACATTCACTATGGCAAGTGATATGTTGGGTGATGCAATATTCCTTCTGACCATCACTGGACTTAAAATGTATGGCCTTGTCCATATTGTCACAAGCCAAACAACTTTTACATGTGTAGAAGCCCCATTTAGGTCCTTTAGAGCCAAAGGCTCGTTCAATAGGGGGGCCTCTATGGTAACTGTGTACCAGAAGAGAAGGATTGAGAGACAGCTTGCTGGCCAGGGTTACATCACTTCTGATAATAGGCCAATATTTAATTAACACATTTTTCATCATGTACCACTTCTCATTGTACGTGGAAATAAATATCACCTCAGATGATGACGATGTTAAAGTCCTATGTAACATCCCTGGCGGCGTACTTGCATAGTGCACCACCTCCCACTATGCAAGACCGCAATCTTACCTGTCTGTCCAGTCTGCTATTCCTGCTCCAGTGCATGCTGTGTGCATGTCCCTTGACTGTCTGCTTAGAGCGGCGGCCCGGTTACTTCCTGATTCTTATAGCTGCTGTGGGCGCACCCCTAATGCGTCTCCAGCCTATTGCTGTGAGTCACTGGATATTTAAACCCCCTCCACCCGGTATCAGGTGCCTGAGCAACTCTTATCCTCAGAGGGCTTCTTGCCTCTGATGTGCCAGGTCCTGGTCTGTTTTTCCTGCCTGTCCGCCTTCCTGGAGGCTGTATTCCCAGGCCTGTCTGAACACGCTCCTAGCCTGTTCGTCCCGCCTTCTGGGGGCCGCATACCCAGACCTGTTATCTGTGTCTTCTAGCCTGTTTGTCCACCATTCTGGGGGCCGCATACCCAGACTCGCTCCTGTATCTCGCTGCAGTGTCAGTTCCTGTCTGAACACTCTGTTCCTGTCTGAACACTCTCCTAGCCTGTTACCTGTTTTTGTCTATGTCTGTACCTTCCCTTTTTCTGCAGAGTCTGAACCTGCACCTAACTCCTATTCATTGTCGCTGTACTTCCGTTTGTGAGTTTAGAGTCCACTCACTACTTCATTGCAAGTATCTTGTGTGTATCTGGTTCTGCCTTTCCCTTCCAGTCTGTTCCGTGTGAACAGAGCCCTGTCCCCTCTGCTCTGCCTTTGCTCACAGCTCCGGCGATTTATCTCTGCTCTGCCTTACTCACCGCTCCGTGGGTTCCTGCCCGCTCTGCCTTGTTCACCGCTCCGGCGGTTTCTGCCCGGTCTGCCTTGCCCACCGCTCCGGCGGTTTCTCTCTGCTCTGCCTTGCTCACCGCTCCAGCGGTTCCACCTGCTCTGCCTTGCTCACCACTCCATCGGTTTCTGCCTGCTCTGCCTTGCTCAACGCTCTGGTGGTTCCTGCCTGCTCTGCCTTGCTCACCGCTCCGGCGGTTCCTGCCTGCTCTGCCTTGCTCACCACTCCGGCGGTTCCTTCCTGCTCTACCTTGCTCACCGCTCCGACGGTTCCTGCCTGCTCTGCCTTGCTCACCGCTCCAGCGGTTCCTGCCTGCTCTGCCTTGCTCACCGCTCCGGCGGTTCCTGCCTGCTCTGCCTTGCTCACCGCTCTGGCAGCTCCTGCCTGCTCTGCCTTGCTCACCGCTCCGGTGGTTCCTGCCTGCTCTGCCTTGCTCACCACTCCGCCGGTTCCTGCCTGCTCTGCCTTGCTCACCGCTCCGGCGGTTCCTGCCTGCACTGACTTGCTCACCGCTCCGGCGGTTCCTGCCTGCTCTGCCTTGCTCACCGCTCCGGCGGTTCCTGCCTGCTCTGCCTTGCTCACTGCTCCGGCGGTTTCTCCCTGCTCTGCCTTGCTCACCACTCCGGCGGTACCTCTCTTCTCTGCTTGTCTACCGCATCTGCGGTTCTGTTCCTGAATCCCAGTCTGTACTGGACCCTATCCAGCCTGTGCTCCAACCTGCTAGTACCTCCCCGTCTGCACGCCAGCCGTACTTGTCTGTACCCTCCTGTCTGCATACCAGCCATGCCTGCCAGTATCCTCCTGTCTGCACTCCAGCCGTGCCTGCCAATACCCACCTGTCTGTGTGCCAGCCTAACCTGCCTGTTCCTGTATTCCCCGGTGTGGGTCAACAGCCGTGTCCGGTGTCTGGCCTGGAGTAGCACCTGGTCCCTCTGCTCGGTTCCTCCCTGGTGCACGGCGTCGTTAGCCGTCGTGCGACCTTGGTCGGATCGGGTTGATACTTAGTTATTCCCCTCCAGGCACTCTCCGGTTCATGGCACAGTGGAATCACTAAATTACGCACACGCCAGTCAGCCCGGGCATGTGCATAACATCCTAGTTTTGGATTTTAGAAGGTCACTTCTGGTGGTATGAAATGCTTTAGACCACCCATGATGGATAGTGTGTTTTGAATAACCCCCGTGGGACAATCTTTCAGCCAAATCCTGTGCCTTTATTTGAAAGGATGACTCACTGTAACTTGTCCTAAGGAATTGTCCATATGGAATGCTGTTTTTCAATGGTTTAGGGTGCGAGGATGAAGCATGTAACAAAGAGTTACTACCAGTTACCTTCCTAAAGACTTCTGTGTGAACAAATCCGTCTTTGCCTTTTAAGATTTTAGTATCTAGGAAGTCTGTGTTAGTTCTGCTATAATTGCATGTTAGTTTGAGGTTGATGTCATTCACATTGAGATATTCAACAAAGGTAAGTAATTCATCCTCCATCTCCTGCCAGATAATGAGATTATCATCTATGTATCGTAGCCAGGTGGATACCTTGTCAATGAGGGGCACAGGGTTGGTTAGAAAGATGTGTCTTTCCCATTTTCCAAAAATTAGTTCGCATACGAGGGGGCAAACGCCGCCCCCATGGCGGTCCCCCGGGATTGTAAGTAGACTGTCTCTTTGAAGATGAAAAAGTTGTGAGACAATGCATAATCCAAAAGGGTAAGGATGAATTCAATAAGTCCATTGTCCAAGTCAGTCATATGCTATCAGCATAGGACAATACTTGGGTGTTTTTAATGCTATCATGCAAGATATTATTAAGATATTTCAGAGCTGGTTAGCATAAGTATATAATCCTAAAGGACATGTTACCGCCAATATAAATAGATATTATAACACCCCATCTATAATATATTACATTAAGATCCATATGTAAATGGCATCATAACTGATCCCCAGGATATTCGATGGCAGTAGAAAATAGAGTCCTGGCAGACTGTTGTAACCAGAAAAATCAAAATAATAATTTTCTTTTGTGCATATATATCACCAAAGCATCCTCCGCCAGTCAGACACCAGGAAGGACAGACCCCCCCAATCCAGGGCGCACAATCCAGGGCACATCCACATCCATCACTCCAGAGTTCACCAACTATCAGGTAAGTCCATTACCGGCCAAATGTCACATATATCAACTAAAGAGAGAAAAGATAGGTAAGTGAAATGTAAATTAAACAGGAAAAATTAAACATGATAGAAAAACAATCCTCCACCCCCAGATACCGAGACATACTTTACAAAAATGCACTGAATCAAAAATTTTCATGAAGACCATTAGGTACAACTGTATTTAATCTAGAGATCCAGTTGCTCTTTACTTGTGCAAGCCTTTTGCTTAAATACCCTGGGACCCACAGATACAAGATCAATACCTTTTATTTTAAGAAGGCTGGAGTTACTCTGATGATGATGATTAAAGTGTCTTGTTGGGTTTTAAGTTGTCACATCCGCCGCTGTTTTCCCCTTTTAAATATCCCTCACGTGTTCTCTGGGTCGAATTCTGAATTCCCTCGGGGTTAGTATGATTTTTTGCAAAGACACTCGACATAATATATCGCTTCTTTTGATGTTTTGATGCACAAGTAATGTGATATCTGATAGGATTTTAAAAATTCCAGTGGAGCAAAGACCTGTCCTATCAGAAATCATCTGACCTGTGCATCAGAGAAGCAATATATTAAGCGGAGTGTCCATGCAAAAAAATCTACATAGGACAAACCATGAGGGGATTAATAATTCGAGCCAGAGAACACGTGAAAGATATTGAAAAGGAGAAAACAGATGAGCATGTGACAGAACTTTAAACCCAACAAGACACTCCAGCTAGTTTTTTTTTTCAACGCTGGAGAGGTGCTCTCAATGTAAGCCCCCTGCCCCCGGTCATATACTCACCCTCCGGCGTCTTCCCCGTTTTTTGGCACTTCTCGGCAAGTCAGAAGCTACATCACAAGAGCTGAATGCAAGTCTATGAGGGCCAGAACGAGGACAGAATGAGGCCCTCATAGACTTGCATTGAAAAATAACCCTCGCGCCGCTTCAGGAAACACTGGAGCTGTCAGTAGGTCACTTTTCGCCAGAGACCAATTGGAGCGACAGTGAAAAAGGATGAAGGCGGCAGGTGAGTATTAGATAGGGGGTGGGGGGAGTTATATGTAAAGCAGCACTCCAGCGGTGCAATTGTAAGGGTGTGACAAGGGCTGTCATATGCCTCTCCCTCTCTAAACTGTGTTTGTATAAAATGTGTGTTGATTTGTGACTGTTATACTATGTGAATCAGCACATAGTTTCATAGGCACTAATGTATGCAGATAATGTAATGTATTGTGATTAATGTATAATGTTATTCATATATAGTGTATAGGGAAAGCATAGGATATAGTTTAGGGTTTAGTTAGTGATAGATAGAAACATTAGGGCTCATAGGCAGTGGTGGGCCTATTAGTGTATAAGATGTGAGGCAGTGACCGGGATCGTATACGAGGGACGTTATATCTCCCCCAGAATGTGCACAGAGACCTATTAAAACCATTGGAGTGCATTGCAGTCACGGACACACCTGCGGCTGCTATGCAGGAATGAAGGTGAGCATGGACCTAGTCAGGCTATCTGGCTAAGGCAGATTAGTAAAACCCGGCAGGGCCTTCATTTCTGGGAGGAGGTCACAGGAGGAAGTGGGGCGGCCTCCTCCCTCCAACCCGGGTTTTCCAGTGGCTCTTGCCACAAGTCCTTTAAAACCCTGCACTAAGGATTAGTGTTGTTCTATGTTGGAACCTGCTAGGAACTTAGCAGGAAAGCTCAGCAGGACTGAGGGTGGCTGAACCCCTGCCTGGGATCCCTCTGCACCTGTCAGGCTCTGAGCGGCCGGCACTGCCGTCGCCCTCGGCAACCATTGTGTATGGACTTTCTGTTAACCCGGCTGCGAACCGGAGGACTTTCTGTTAACCCGTGAGTTGCTGAAATAAAATCTGTTTATGTTGGACTTGCTTGGGTCACTGCCTCAGTTACTGCACGGTGTGAACACCGCCACCTTACAAAGAGATAAGGCATAGTTTAGGATATAGGAGGTTTAGTGACTGCAGAAATAGTAATGGGTAGTAATGGGGAAGTGTGCCTAGCGACGGGGGAGGGTTGGTGATTGGTCCAGTTAAAAGTGGGAGAGGTTTGGACCAGAGTAGAGCAACGTTTTTTTCAGTCAGTCAGATATGTAAGGCCAAAAACCAGCTACACACAGTAAACGTATGCAAATACATACAGTACAGAACAAAAGTTTGGACACACCTCATTTAAAGATTTTTCTGTATTTTCATGACTTTGAAAATTGTACATTCACACTGAAGGCATCAAAACTATGAATTAACACATGTGGAATTATATACTTAACAAAAAAGTGTGAAACAACTGAAAATATGTCTTATATTCTAGGTTCTTCAAAGTAGACACCTTTTGCTTTGATGACTGCTTTGCCCACTCTGGGCATTCTCTTGATGAGCTTCAAGAGGTAGTCACCGGAAATGGTTTTCACTTCACAGGTGTGCCCTGTCAGGTTTAATAAGTGGGATTTCTTGCCTTATAAATGGGGTTGGGACCATCAGTTGTGTTGTGCAGAAGTCAGGTGGATACACAGCTGATAGTCCTACTGAATAGACTGTTAGAATTTGTATTCTGGCAAAAAAAAGCAGCTAAGTAAAGAAAAACGAGTGGCCATCATAACTTTAAGAAATGAAGGTCAGTCAGTCCGAAAAATTGGGCAAACTTTGAAAGTGTCCCCAAGTGCAGTTGCAAAAACCATCAAGTGCTACAAAGAAACTGGCTCACATGAGGACCGCCCCAGGAAAGGAAGACCAAGAGTCACCTCTGCTTCTGAGGATAAGTTTATCCGAGTCACCAGCCTCAGAAATTGCAGGTTAACAGCAGCTCAGATTAGAGACCAGGTCAATGCCACACAGAGTTCTAGCAGCAGACATCTCTACAACAACTGTTAAGAGGAGACTTTGTGCAGCAGGCCTTCATGGTAAAATAGCTGCTAGGAAACCACTGCTAAGGACAGGCAACAAGCAGAAGAGACTTGTTTGGGCTAAAGAACACAAGGAATGGACATTAGACCAGTGGAAATCTGTGCTTTGGTCTGATGAGTCCAAATTTGAGATCTTTGGTTCCAACCACCGTGTCTTTGTGCGACGCAGAAAAGGTGAACGGATGGACTCTACATGCCTGGTTCCCACCGTGAAGCATGGAGGAGGACGTGTGATGGTGTGGGGGTGCTTTGCTGGTGACACTGTTGGGGATTTATTCAAAATTGAAGGCATACTGAACCAACATGGCTACCACAGCATCTTTCAGCGGCATGCTATTCCATCCGGTTTGCGTTTAGTTGGACCATCATTTATTTTTCAACAGGACAATGACCCCAAACACATCTCCAGGCTGTGTAAGGGCTATTTGACCAAGAAGGAGAGTGATGGGGTGCTACGCCAGATGATCTGGCCTCCACAGTCACCAGACCTGAACCTAATCAAGATGGTTTGGGGTGAGCTGGACCGCAGAGTGAAGGCAAAAGGGCCAACAAGTGCTAAGCATCTCTGGGAACTCCTTCAAGATTGTTGGACGATTCATATTGATTCTGCTATATCCTCTGTCCAAAAAACTATTTCTTAGACTCATCTCTTGATTTTCAAAATCTTCCTCTGTGGAACTGACGCGCCCCCTGGGCCTGTGCTGTGCAGGGGAATACCCGGAGCCGGATCGCTGGGGGTTGTAGTTCTCCATGGCGGTGACCCGGTCCGTGCCCAGGGCGGTCAAACCAGTGGCAGTCTTAAGTAATAACAATGTCCGACTACGCCACCCGTGGATTGCGGTCAGTGGGGACCGCCGCTGTGCTGCCGACCGCTGAGGCTGATGTTGTTTGCGCAGCTGAGTATGGGATAACTCCCCACGGGAGAAGTATTGCCTCAGGGCAGCTAGTGTGGATGATGAGAGTGATGGTGTGAGCGTCCCAGTACTGATGGTGCTGGTGCGGCGATGAAACACAGAGACTTGTAATTGCAGTTTCCAATGCTTTACTCACAGTTGTTATTCTGGTCACTTGTGCACATGAGGGACCGCCTGAGCCGTGCTGCGTTCACCAGGCAAGGGACTCGACCAACTCCCAGGTAATTCCAGAGCGTGGCACAGGGGTCCCTTCCTTTGGCCGTCCCCACCAGTGACCCACCTTTGTCCAGCTCCCTCGGGCCTTCTCTTGGCGGAACCTATCTCCGGTTTCCCTGACCCTATGCGGTATGATTTCCTGGTGGATGTAGTGAGGGCTCGCACCAAGATGTAGTAACAACCTCCGGTCTTTGGCTGAGGAATCTGTTGCCTCCACCAATTTGGGTTCCGGTACCCTGTTCTGCCAACCCTTCACCCTGTATCTCCTGGGCATATGGGGTTCCTTCTGTCCTCGTGTCTCTGGGCCTTTCTCTGTGTTCCTTGCTTCCTTTCTCCTCTGTTCCAGTTCCTTTCTTACTTTCCTTTCCGTTCCTTCTCCTCTCTCTTTCTGCTGTTTCTGGCCTCCATTCCAGGCCTGCCTCTGGAGCTGGGCCCAGACTGAGCCACAGCTCCCTGTCAGCCCTCTCTGGCTGAACTCCTCTCTGAACTGGCTCGAACTGACTACTGTCCTAAGATGGTGCCCACCTTATATACCTCCTTCTATGTGTGAGCCCAGGTGACTAGCAACCAATGGGCTCCTACCTATGCCCAGAGACCCACCCCTATCTGCTCCTACACCACTGGGTATTCCACCCCCCGCCCCACTCCAGCCAGGGACAGATGCTGTCGTGCCTGCACTTCTGTCTAGTGGGAGCACCGTTGACCTGTCCCTCGGAAATGGGGTGTGTGTGGTGCATGCAGCTAAACGAGTCCTGGTCCACACTCCATCCTTACCCGGGAGTGGAATATAACACATCTGGTTTGAGGTGCAATACCCCTGTAGCAGCCGAGCCCTCGGGGTGCTACAGAACAAATACGTTTCACACAGAGAAACTATCCAGTGGGAATACCCCTAAACATTTGTGATGGGTGGGATAATGTTGCATGTCAATGGGAGTTCACAGCAGTCTTTTTTCAATGCACATCTGATTGCAGTACATTCATGTGATCCCTCGTAATCACTACATCCAAAAATTTTATTTGGTCTTTGTCATATTTGAAGGTAAGATAGAGATTGCGATCATTGTTATTCAGAATTTCAAAAAAAATTGTAATTCCGCTGGAGTCCCTTGCTAAATCAAAAAAATATCATCGATGTAGCATGCCCAAAATATGATACACTCCATCGGTAAGGTGGAATCTGATAAGAGGTCCCTCTCTCACCGCCCCAGGTAAAGGTTAGCGTAGACCTGCGCGTACGCCGCACCCATGGCCATTCCCTTGAGATGCAGGAAGAAAGACCCATTAAAAGTAAAAAAAAGTTATGGCAAAGAGTGAACTCCAACAGTTGGATCAGAAATTCTGCATGGTCATGATCCATGTTGTCCACACGTAAAAAGAGGAGACCGCATGTAGTCCGTCCTGGTGTTTAATATATGTGTACAAGGATTCAACATCACATGACAGTAGAAAGGTTTTATCCCCAACATGTAGTCCATCGATTTTTTTTTGTAGAAGATCTGAGGTATCCTGAATGAATTATGGAAGATTCTCCACTAGTCTCCTAAGGATACTGTCAATGTACTTACATACATTTTCCATCATCACCCCCTATAAGGACACAATTGGCCTACCTGGTGGTGTAGTGCAACATTTGTGAATTTTAGGGAGAAAGTACAAGGTAGGTATCACAGGATCTGGAACAGTAAGTGCTTGTTTAAGCTCCTTGGTAATCCGTCCACCATGATGTGCATTCTCCAATATTTTGTTCAACATTATCCTATAAGAAGAAAGGGGATTCTATGTAAGTTTTTTTATAACATGCCACATTTTTCAGATGACATTAAGTTTCTGTTTCATACATCTTTCGTGGCCACACCACGATATTTCCACCTTTATCGGCTGGTTTGATCAGCACATCCTTGAGTTTTTTAAGATTTTTCAAACTTTTCCTTTCCTTGAATGTCAAGTTATCATTATATATGGTCTTAGGTATGTGCTCCAGATCTTTGGATGCTGCCTAGACAAATATGTCCACAATCGGACATGTTGATGAAGAGGGAAATTTATTTGACTTCGGACGAATACATGTAGGAATCTTACCCAAATCATCAGATGTATGTTCCACCGCCAATTCCTCCAAAATGTGCAGAGCTTCTTGTTCTCTTTCTGATGGGAATAGTTTTTTGTTTCTTCGTCTTGGAACCATCATTTTAAAATTAAAGATCTTCCCAACACATTTAAGTCTTTCAACGCTGTGAGCATATCAAAGAGGGCACAAGGAGAGAAAGTCAGTCCTCTCAATAAATTTATAATCTAGTAGGTTAATTACCTTCAATGTGTCCGATGTTTGTTCCTGATTATCTGGTTTCCGTTTATTTATTATTCCATTGTCTCTTTTCCCTTGATGATCGCATATTTCTATCCAAGCCTGCCGCATTGGAATAGTTACCAGAGGATACACATGATAGAGATACGGATCTACCTCTTTGAGTATTAGTCTTCACATTGTTTCTCCACCATCGGTATACATGATTGTTTTGAAAATCATTAACATCTCGGGATAGTTTCCTCTACTGATTTCCTTGGATTTATTTTTCCCATTCATCAAAACTTTTCTCCATTAGTGTATTAAAACTCGAGAGTACTGTACCAGTAGACTATTCTTTCAATTTCTCTAATTGCTCATCAATTTCTTTCTCAAGTTTATCTAGGGATTGTTTATTGTATGCAATTAGAAGCTCAATAAACTTTATTGAGCTAGTGGTACAAATTTCCTCCCACTTAAGAATAAAAGATTCATCGTCAATGGGAAACTATGGAAAAATTTGGATTCTCAATCCTCTAGGGATGAGTTGTTTTTGTTGATAATTTTTTAAAAAAGCACCATTCCACAATAGCTTCGTACGTTTGTGAAACATTAATTTAATAGATTTCTGGAGTTCATTTGTGTTTGCCTGACCACCTGAAAGGACCAGAGTGGATTCACTATTGAAAACCTTACTGACTTGATCGGTCCAGGAACTTTCCCGGGATCGATAATCCATGCCGACGGCAGCTGCTAAATCTGTAAAATACAGGGAATCATTAGTAAGTCCAAAAACCAGCTACACACAGTAAACGTATGCAAAACATATGTATATTTCAATATAAATAGTATTACGCTGCTCGTAATGGCAGATAACTGACGTGGTCATATCCTAAACAACATATACCAACTAGACTGAAATATAATCACCACCAAGTCAAAGAGAATAAGAATTCAATATAAATATAATTTTTTATTCACACACAATAAAATGAAAACACTAAAAGGGACACAACTGCAGGAGGATATAATAGATCAACATAATAAACATATTTGGATGAGAATAATAAATGAATAAATAAATAAATAGTATCCAATATACACTACCGTTCAAAAGTTTGGGGTCATTTAGAAATTTCATTATTTTTGAAAGAAAAGCACATTTATTTCAATGAAGCTAACATTAAATGAATCAGAAATACACTCTATACATTGTTAATGTGGTAAATGACTATTCTAGCTGCAAACGTCTTGTTTTTTATTGCAATATCTACATATGTGTATAGAGGCCCATTTCCAACAACCACCACTCCAGTGTTTTAATGGTACACTGTGTTAGCTAACTGTGTAAGAAGGCTAAAGGATGTTTAGAAAACCCTAGAAAACCTTGCACTAGTATGTTAGCCCAGCTGAAAATGGTTTGGCAGATTTGAGAAGCTATAAAATGGACCTTCCTTTGAGCTAGTTGAGGATCTGGAGCATTACATTTGTTTGTTCTATCAAACTCTCAAAATGGCCAGAAAGAGAACTTTCATGTGAAACTCGACAGTCTATTCTTGTTCTTAGAAATGAAGGCTATTCCATGCGAGATATTGCCAAGAAGCTGAAGATTTCCTACAACGGTGTATACTTCTCCCTTCAGAGGAGAGCACAAACAGGCTCTAACCAGAGTAGAAAAAGAAGTGGGAGGCCCCGCTGCACAACTGAGCAACAAGACAAGTACATTAGAGTCTCTAGTTTGAGAAATCAACGCCTCACAGCTCCTCAACTGGCAGCTTCATTAAATAGTACACGCAAAACGCCAGTGTCAATGTCTACAGTGAAGAGGCGACTCCGGGATGCTGGCCTTCAGGGCAAAGTGGCAAAGAAAAAGCCATATCAGAGACTGGCTAATAAAAAGTAAAAGATTAATATGGGCAAAAGAACACAGACATTGGACAGAGGAAGATTGGAAAAAAGTTTTATGGACAGACGAATCAAAGTTTGAGGTGTTTGGATCACACAGAAGAACATTTGTGAGACACAGAACAACTGAAAAGATGCTGGAAGAGTGCCTGACGCCATCTGTCAAGCATGGTAGAGGTAATGTAATGGTCTGGGGTTGCTTTGGTGCTGGTAAAGTGGGAGATTTGTACAAGGTAAATGGGATTTTGAATAAGGAAGGCTATCACTCCATTTTGCAGCGCCATGCCATACCCTGTGGACAGTGCTTGATTGGAGCCAATTTCATCCTACAACAGGACAATGACCCAAAGCACACCTCCAAATTATGCATGAACTATTTAGGGAAGAAGCAGGCAGCTGGTATTCTATCTGTAATGGAGTGGCCAGCTCAGTCACCAGATCTCAACCCCATTGAGCTGTTGTGGGAGCAGCTTGACCGTATGGTACGCAAAAAGTGCCCATTAAGCCAATCCAACTTGTGGGAGGGACATCAGGAAGCATGGGGTGAAATTTATCAAAATTACCTCAGCAAATTAACAGCTAGAATGCCAAAGGTCTGCAATGCTGTAATTGCTGCAAAGGGAGCATTCTTTGACAAAAGCAAAGTTTGAAGGAGAAAATTATTCTTTCAAATAAAAATCATTATTTCTAACCTCGTCAATGTCTGGATTATATTTTCTAATCATTTTGCAACTCATTTGATAAATAAAAGTATGAGTTTTCATGGAAAACACAATTGTCTGGGTGACCCCAAACTTTTGAACGGTAGTGTATACAGTACAGACCAAAAATTTGGACACACCTTCTCATTTAAAGATTTTTCTGTATTTTCATGACTTTGAAAATTGTACATTCACACTGAAGGCATCAAAACTATGAATTAACACATGTGGAATTATATACTTAACAAAAAAGTGTGAAACAACTGAAAATATGTCTTATATTCTAGGTTCTTCAAAGTAGCCACCTTTTGCTTTGATGACTGCTTTGCACACTCTTGGCATTCTCTTGATGAGCTTTAAGAAGTAGTCACCGGAAATGGTTTTCACTTCACAGGTGTGCCCTGTCAGGTTTAATAAGTGGGATTTCTTGCCTTATAAATGGGGTTGGGACCATCAGTTGTGTTGTGCAGAAGTATGGTGCCTTCAGTGTGAATGTACAATTTTCATAGTCATGAAAATACAGAAAAGTCTTTAAATGAGAAGGTGTGTTCAAACTTTTGGTCTGTACTGTATAAAGCCAATTCATTACATGCATATACAAAATTATTCCAGAAAAAAATGCATCAGTGCTTTAAACCATAAATACATATATAAGAGCATTCCAAGAACAAGTAGAATAAGTACATCAGTGCAGAAGAGGCATAAAGGGAATATCCCTAGACTCACAGCTATATATGCAAATTAATGCTTGTAGAATAGTAAGCCCTACATTGAATGTAATGATATCAGTGCTTATAATGGAGAAAACCCTATATTGGATGTTGTACCTGTCCTGTTATCCAATAAGTCAGCTCAATAGTCAGCTCAAAATCAGAGTATTATACTAAGTACAGACTTGATGGCATCTCCAACTGTTGGTATGGCGCAACAAACGTTCCGGCGCGTGTTTCGGCGTCTGCCTTCGTGAGGGGGCATTGCGTCAGACCAGTGGAGTTGTCTATTTATATGGTATCCGACCAAGCAGCTCCTTAGTAGGCAGAGTTTTTCGGCGCATAGCGTGTCACCCCGGGTGACTGAACGCATCATGAGCCACGTCATCCCGGGGGCGGACCCAGTGATGCGAGCAGGCACCCGACCATGTGAGTGTCACATGATTGGGACCCAGTCACGTGTCCATGCCCGCCCCATGATAGAGATACAGCCCACAATACAAACGGCCCCACAAGGAGACCGCATGCGCACAGCTCCAAATATATCAATGTTGGGATAGAAGATATAAAAGTACTCACATAACGGGGCATAATGTACAAAATGTAATATGAAGTGCATTCAATATATATATATATATATATATATATATATATGGACACACTGCAGTGCTTTCATAGTAGGTAAAATACATCTTGAAATATAAATATTGATACATAAATTATATCATCATAATTAGGAATGTGTAAAATTCAATATTTCATACCTGGTACATACTGGAACCTATATATACAGAGAACATCCACTATCTTATCCTTATAACTATACAAGGAATAGTAAATAAATAATAATAATAATTAAATAATAAATAAGTTATAAATAATTAATTATAAATTAATATGTGACATATTAAATCGCCAATAAAAAGGTAACTAGAATACATGACTAAGGGTGGAGAACGGGAGAGGACTCCTAAGAAATGGTCAGGTGAGACGGAAGAATACCTGTGACGCATCTACTCGAAAGCCCTTTTCTTTACCCTGGGAGATGGGGGACTCGGAGTTGGGTCCTGTGATGGAGAGATGGGGTGCAGCCGTGGCCCGGACCCGCTCCGTGCTCAGGGCCGTCACAATTTAAAAAGGATGGTTTGGGCTTATCCGGGTTGAGTGGCTGATTACGGCTACGCCACCTGTGGAACCTAGTGAAGGCCACCAGCGCCAATGCAGTCCGCTGAGGCATGGTGGTATGGCGGCTATCGTTGTTACTACTTCCCACAGGCGGAGCAAGGCCTCAGGGCAGAGAGACAGGAGGTCGGGGGTAGTAGTCTAGAAATCCTGCATAGTGCGGTGTGGCTCAGAATAGGGGTGAACTTCCAAGGCTTTACTCACATGAGAGATGGCAGTAGGAAGGCGACTCCCTGCTCCTCGCGGAGTTCTGTGGTCACCAGAGATGAAGGGGATCTGACAACCTCCGAGTAAGTTCAGCGTTCAATCAGGACCCCGCACCAGTGTTCCTAGACTTCAGACCGGGTACTTTCCTGTCTGTGTGTGTGTGTGGATAGGCCGGGTCTCCCTCTGAACTCCTCTCAGAAAAAGGGCACGGGTGGCAGCTCTGCTCTTTCCATTACCCGGTGGGATCCTCAGGGCCTACCGGGCTTTCCCGACCAGGACGTAGAGTAGCAAGGTCGGGTGTCGGGGGCCGATACCCCTCTTGCAGCCGGAATCCCTCTGAATAGATCAGGTTGGCGAGGACAGGTGGCGTACACCGCTCCGTCTGCATCCTCCCCGGGACCCATTTGCGGTGGAGCTACACTCTAAAGGTCCGGGCCTTCTTGGTCATGGTCTTTGACCGGGTTCAGACATTCATTATCTGCAACCTGCCCCTCGACCCCAAGGCTAAGGTACGAGGGCCGTGTCTCTGTCCTCTGCAGGCCCACACAGGATCCACGCTCAGGGAGGGAGATCACAATACAAAGACCCTGAACCAAAATGGTTTTTTTTATTAAATATGAATTATTAAGTGTCACTAAAATGTGAGTCCTCCACCCTCACCCACTAAATGGTTCCCCTAACTTTTGGTTCCCCAGTCTCCCTGTAACCAGGAGGGCACCACCTAGTGCATTCTAGCCCCCTCTGGTGGAGAAATGTGGTGTTGGATGTGGAGGTGGAGTCCTGACCATCACACTGTTCTTACCTCAGAGGAGGAACACTACACTCCATTAAAGAAGTGCAGCATCCCTGTGGCGGTCGAACCCTCAGGGGCGCCACATTGCCACCCAAGAAGAGTATGCTTAAAGCAGAGCGGGCCGGCGCCATTGCTGGTGAGAATAATAGAGAAGGAGAAGCAAGTCGTGGAACAGTCCGAACTGACTAAAGAGATAACGGCGGCAGTATAAAGCATGGTGGCCAGACGTGAAGGGTATGCCCTGTAATACCCCAGTTGTGCTTGTTGCACTGAGAATATGAAGCCAGGGATTGTTCTGCATCCCTGAGGGCAGGAGCCCTGCAGAAAAGACCAGAGGCGTCCGGTACTGGCCAGCATGGCCACAATTAAAGAAAAAAAAAAGTTTGCTTTTGTGTGTTTTCCCCCATCCCAGTTATTTTGCGCTTGTTGCACACTCCCCTCCTGGACTACAGGACTGAGACCTTAACAGGTTCGACCACCCTTTGTAACAGAAATGGACTGTGTGTGTAGCTGCT
The DNA here is from genome assembly GCF_046119375.1 of Phyllobates terribilis. Taxonomy (NCBI): domain Eukaryota; kingdom Metazoa; phylum Chordata; class Amphibia; order Anura; family Dendrobatidae; genus Phyllobates; species Phyllobates terribilis. The sequence goes on from NW_027362771.1 coordinate 385,186,670, forward strand.
CTGAGGACTATGCCCTTTCTCTCCTTGAACTGCCTTACCTTGAACTTTTCCCACAGGGGCTGATGAGTAGCACTTTTGTTTTAAAGGGGCCATAGTTTACAAAAAGGAGGGAGGGGAAAACTTGTCAGATGACCTGAGAATCGAGCCGGGTCATTGTTCCTGGACTGTCGGAGCTGTTGTAAGATGGCCAATGGGCCATTGAGTTCCAAAGACTTCGGGACACTCTGTGTCACGGTCCCCAGAGCCGTTGGACCGGGGTCAGTCAGACCCGTGTTTAAGAAGAAACTTGGACACCCTGTGGCTTGCAAGTAGAAAGCAAATGGATATTTAATTTAAATACAGTTGTACCTAATGGCCTTCATGAAAATTTTGGATTCAGTGCATTTATTTTAATTATGTTTCGGTATCTGGGGGTGGGAATTTGTTTTTCCATCATGCTTAATTTTTCTTATTTCATTTTCATTTCACTTGCCTATCTTTTCTCTCTTTAGTAAATATATTTGACATTTGGCCGGTAATGGACTTATCTGATGATTGGTGAACTCTGACTGGCGGAGAATGCTTTGGTAATATCTACGCACAAAAGAAAAGACATATTATTTTGATATGTCTGGTTACAACAACAGTCTGCCAGGACTTTATTTACTACTGCCATCGAATGTCCTGGGGATCAATTATGATGCCGTTTACATATGGATCTTAATGTAATATATTATAGATGGGGTGTTATAATATCTATATATATTGACCTTTATAATGCTATTATGCATCAAGTATTGTCTATTCCTATGTCCCTCACAGTGTGAGGCATTTTTTTAACCTTATATGTCGAGTTGACTATTTATTTATTAATGAAACAATACAAAAATAAAGAATTGTTTCTTAAACCTTTTTCAGTCTTCGGTGTTACCGCCGGTTAAATGCGCTCCACCCATATCTAATAAGCCATTTATATGCTTCAGATGCTGGTGTCATTACTTTTGAGCTATTTTTGTCCATGGATACCTGCGAGAGAAAAAAAGGTTTCTATTTTAGCAGATTTTCTTTTTTAAGCATTTTTATAATTCATTCCGGTATTATTTTGTACAGATGTTTTACACCTGGCCTTTTTGACTTTCCATAGATAAAGCAAAGGCAGAACAGGAGCAAGAATTTAACTGCAGAGCTCTATTGATCTCAAAATACTTTTTGTAGACATTCTGATATTCCATACCATACCCCCTCCCCTCCAAAAAAGACCCCACATAAATGCTATTGAGGATATGGAAGTGATGTGATCAGAGACTGGTTGAGCAGCAGAGCCTAATTCAATTTCAATACAGCAAGAACATTCAAACATTGAGAAAAATATTACTCAATACCAAAATTCATATTCCTATCAGAAAATGACCCATTCTTTAAGTCAGGTTTTTGTTATGCTATATGCACTTTCTAAAAAAGTTGACTACTTTTCCCAATATTATGATCTTTAAAAAAAAACTAGTAATCTTACAATTTTCACATTGGTCTCTGAGGCAGTTTTAGACTCATACTTCCTGTTTCAGGCAGAGTTTCCAGCAGGTTCTTTATCAGCAGAGGCAGGATTACAATGACAGGTATCGCCTCCATATACAGCTGATCACACAGGATCCACCAATCACAACAGCTGATACCACAGATGACCCTGCTCCCGCTCTCTCCACAATGACCATAATTGTTGCTAATTTAAGAATCATAGAATCATAGAATGGTAGAGTTGGAGGGGACCTCCTGGGTCATCTGGTCCAACCCCCTGCTCAAAGCAGGATTCACTAAATAATCTCAGACAGATATCTGTCCAGCCTCTGTTTAAAGACGTCCATTGAAGGGGAACTCACCACCTCTCGTGGCAGCCTGTTCCACTCATTGATCACCCTAACTGTCAAAAAGTTTTTTCTAATATCTAATCTGTGTCTCCTCCCATTCAGTTTCATCCCATTGCTTCTAGTCTTTCCTTGTGCAAATGAGAATAAAGATGATCCTTCTACAATGTGACAGCCCTTGAGATATTTGTAGACAGCTATTAAGTCTCCTCTCAGTCTTCTTTTTTGCAAGCTAAACATTCCCAAATCCTGTAACCGTTCCTCATAGGACATGGTTTGCAGACCGGTCACCATTCTGGTCGCTCTTCCCTGAACTTGCTCCAGTTTGTCGATGTCTTTTTTTAAAATGTGGTGCCCAAAACTAGACGCAGTATTCCAGATGAGGTCTGACCAAAGAGTAGTAAAGTCCGATAATGACTTCACGTGATCTAGACTGTATGCTTATGTTAATACATCCCAGAATTGTATTTGCCTTTTTTGCTGCTGCATCACACTGTTGACTCATGTTCTGTCTATGATCTTTTAGTATACCTAAGTCTTTTTCACATGTACTGTTGCTTAGCTCTATTCCTCCCATTTTGTATATGCTTTTTTCATTTTTATTGCCCAGATGTAGTACTTTGCATTTTTCCCTGTTAAAAACCATTCTGTTGGTTACAGCCCACTGCTCCAGTTTATTTAGGTCTTTTTGAATCCTCTCTCTCTCTTCTCTAGTATTAGCTATCCCTCCTAGCTTTGTGTCCTCAGCAAATTTAATCAGTTTACCCTCAATTCCTTCATCTAAATCATTGATAAAGATGTTGAACAATACAGGTCCCAGGACAGAGCCCTGTGGTACCCCACTTGAGACATTCATCCAACTGGATGTGAAGCCATTTACGACCACTCTTTGAGTCCGATCACTAAGCCAGTTATGAATCCACCTAACAGTTGCCTTGTCCATTCCATACTTGGTAATTTTTTCAATAAGGATGGTGTGAGATACTTTGTCAAATGCTTTGCTGAAGTCAAGATATACTATATCTACAGCATTTCCCTGATCCACCCAGTCAGTGATTCTGTCATAGAAGGAAATTAAGTTAGTCTGACATGACTTGTTAGTTACAAACCCATGCTGACTCTGGTTAATCACTTCATTCTTATCCAGGTACTTACACACATGTTGTTTAATAATTTGTTCAAAGATCTTTCCTGGTATAGAAGTCAGACTCACCGGCCTATAGTTCCCTGGGTCCACCTTCTTCCCCTTTTTGAAGATAGGAACAACATTTGCTCTTCTCCAGTCTTCTGGGACTTCTCCTGTTCTCCAAGAATTTTCAAAGATTATGGAGAGTGGTTCTAAAATTTCTTCTACGATCTACTTCAGTACTCTGGTGTGTAATTCATCTGGACCTGGAGACTTGAACTCATTTATGTTAGCTAAATATTCCCTCACAATCTCTCTGTTTACAGATAACTTGGATTTTTCTATTCCTTTAATAGGACAGTGAAGATCAGTTGATGTTACGTTTTCTTTCTGAGAGAAAACAGATGCAAAATAGGAATTAAAAAGTTCGGCCTTCTCAACATCCTTTCTTACCATTTCACCATTTTCATCCTGCAAAAATCCTATAGCATCTTTGACTTTTCTTTTACTTTTGACATACCCCCAAAATCCTTTTTTATTGCTTTTGGCGTCTCTTGCAAGCCTTAATTCATTGTCAGCTTTAGCTAACCTGATACATGCCCTGCAGGATCTGCAGACTGCATTATAATCTTCTTTAGGTATGCCTCCCTCTTTCCATTTGATAAACATTTCTTTCTTTCTTTTTAGCATGTGTTTAAGTTCTGTGTTCATCCATCCTGGTTTCCTTAAATGCTTCCCATTCTTCCTACTTTTCGGGATTGTTAACGATTGTGCTTTGAGAATCTCATTTTTAAAAATTTCCCATCCTACCTGGACATTTTTGTCCTTAAGGACATCCAGCCATTGGATCCCTCCTATTCTCTTTCTGAGTTGCTTAAAATCTGCCTTTCTGAAATCTAACCTTGAAGTTTGAGTCTTCACATGTCTTCCTCCTCTAGTTATCCAAAATTCTATAATAGCATGATCGCTGCTTCCTAGGGTTCCAGCCACTTTTACCTCCTCAACCATTTCCTCCCTGTTTATAAGGATTAGATCCAAAGTAGCAGATCCCCTTGTTTTCTACCCTACATTTTGGAAGATAAAGTTGTCAGCAAGAGAGGATAAGAATTTGCTTGACATGTTAGCTTTACTTAGTTTTTACAGCAGCAGCTATTAATCCTGTACAGGACCATTAACAGTTTCCTATGCTATGGAATTGCAATGTATCCGTAAAAATCGGATGCTTACTGTGGCTTACTATGGCATCCGTTTTTTTTATGCCCGCATAGACTTGAATGGGCAATTCTCTTCTGATTTACAGAGAAAGTAGTGCATTCTGCAATTTTTTTCACACGCAGATTACATCAGTGAAAAAAACAAAAACAAAAAAAAAACGCTCAATTCCTTTGCCAAATGAATAACATCGGTCTGAGTGCTGTCTGTTTTTTCCATGGACAGCACTCAGATGGAAAATACAGTGGTGTGAACGAGCCCTTAGTCAGTCTACATCAAGGAGTCATGGGAGAATATATAAAAGCAAGGCGGACCAATCACGTGTGAGCGCTTAGTAGACAGACATTATTACAAGTTGTGGTATATATCTGCATGAATGCAATACACTGAGTGAAGCAGGTTTTCCAACTATATGAAGGGTAAGGTTTGTGTTTTACATCATTAGCTACATGGAGATAACTCAGCAAGTATTTATATGAAAAAACAACACTAAGGCTGCGTGCACACGATGCGTTTTTCATGCGTTTCCGCTGCGGAATTTCCGTAGCGGAAACGCTTCAAAAACTCATGGTAATCCGCACCCCATGGTCCCCAATGGTATTCCGCAATGTCAATGCACATGCTGCGGATCTTTCCGCAGCGTTTCTGCAGCGCTCATAAATCCGCAGCATGTTCATTAATTTTGTGGAAGCGCAGCGGAAGCGCCGCCATTGACTTGCATTGAGACGCATAATATCCGCGTCTGTACATTTGTACAAGCGGATAACATGCGTCTCAATGTGCGGATGGTACCCAAGTCTGGAGGAGAGGAGACTCTCATCCAGACCTGGGTACCATTGTACCTGTAAAAAAAAGAATAAAATAAAAAATAAAGTTTATATTCACCTGTCCGGCGGCTTCTCTCTGCATGCCGGCAGCGCTTCTCCTTCCAGGACCTGAGATGACGTCGCGGTCATGTGACCGCAGGCTGTCTCGCGATGTGCCGGCAACCCGGAAGAAGCCAGGACGAGCGCGACAGCACACACCGGGGCATCGGGGGTGAGTATAGCTTTATTTTTTTTATTTTTACGGCCACACTGTATAAATCCATGCCGTTTGCATGGATTTATACAGTGTGACCTAGTTGTCAAGCACTTTCCAAGTGATGCAATCGCCTGGAAAGTGCTTGTCAGTGCGCATGCGGAAACACATGCGTTAACGCATGTGGATCCGCATGTGAATCCGCATGTGGATCCGCATGTATTCTGCAGGAAAAACGCATGCACAATTTGCATGCGTTTTTTCTGCCAGGGAGATGCAGAAATGCTGCAGAAATTTTCTGCTTCATTTCTGCATCGTGGGCACATAGCCTTAGCCAAGAAATCCTATATATTTGATGAGCCTTCATATCAAATCCTCTGTTTGCATTTTTTGAAGGTCACTTCCCTTCAAGATCTGATTTAATGTTGTTTAATGTCAAGTAATCCTCTGTGTAAGTATTGTATTGGGTGGGGTACACTATGTGTGGGGTCCGTATAGCATTATCAGAGAGGAGGAAGAGAAGAGAAAGGTTACAGAAACCTTGGATGCATCAGGAAACACTTTTCCATGATTCCATTATAATGGGATACAAGCGTCCTCTACCTACTCAATGTATTGGTAAGCTGTGTGCTGCAGAGGAGAGAAATACTAAGTCTAACTGCTCTGAGGTAGGAAACACTGTGGTGGTCCTGACTGCTAACGCTATGCCCAGTTGGCTGGTCTGCTCAGTAGGCGGAAACAGTGGACAGCAACCATGAAAGATGAAGAGCCTGCTCAGTGGAAAAGATACCTGGTATGGCCTAGTAGCGGCCCGGAGCGCTCTTACAACTCTCCTTCATGGTTGAAGGTTGGATCTTCTATAGGCACAGGCTCCTCCTCAGGAATTGGCATTACACTCTGAAAGCAAGATCACAATAGGTTAATCTAAAGTCCAGACTGTAAAGAAGATCAGCAATAAATACAATGATGAAACACATTCTCAACCAACATCCCTTCATTAGAAGGTTATTCCTATCTCAGCCTTTTATGGTCGAGATCAAAATAGCTGCATCCTGTCTCCGATCACTGGAAGTGGAGCTACAGAAAGACTACAGATGTAGAAATAAATAGTTACTGTTCAAACCAAGCACAGGCATTCGGACCACCCTTGGTGTCAGGCTGCATGCTCACTATGCGTTTTTAAAGCGTTTTTGCAGTGGAATTTCCGCAGCGAAAATGCTTAAAAAACGCTTGGTAATACGTGCCCCATGGTTCCCAATGATAATCCGCATGTGCTGTGCACATGCTGTGGAAATTTCCGCTGCGGATTATCATTGCAGAAAAATACGCAGCATGTCGATTAATTTTGCGGACACGCAGAGTAATTGCCGCCATTGACTTGCATTGAATCGCATAATATCCGTGTGAGCACATGTGCACAAGCAGATATTATGTGATTCTATGTGCGGATAGTACCCGGGTCTGGGAGAAGAGGAGACTGCTGGCTCCAATAATATATACCTGACAGAAGCTCATACATTCTCCTGCCTCCAATAATATATACCTGACAGGGGCCCATACATTCTCCTGCCTCCAACAATATATACCTGACAGGAGCCCATACATTCTGCTGCCTCCAATAATATATACCTGACAGGAGCCCATACATTCTGCTGCCTCCAATAATATATACCTGACAGGAGCCCATACATTCTGCTGCCTCCAATAATATATACCTGACAGAAGCCCATACATTCTGCTGCCTCCAATAATATATACCTGACAGGAGCCCATACATTCTGCTGCCTCCAATAATATATACCTGACAGAAGCCCATACATTCTGCTGCCTCCAATAATATATACCTGACAGGAGCCCATACATTCTGCTGCCTTCAATAACATATACTTAATATATACCTGACAGGAGCCCATACATTCTGCTGCCTCCAATAATATATACCTGACAGGAGCCCATACATTCTGCTGCCTTCAATAACATATACCTAATATATACCTGACAGGGGCCCATACATTCTCCTGCCTCCAACAATATATACCTGACAGGAGCCCATACATTCTGCTGCCTCCAATAATATATACCTGACAGGAGCCCATACATTCTGCTGCCTCCAATAATATATACCTGACAGGAGCCCATACATTCTGCTGCCTCCAATAATATATACCTGACAGGAGCCCATACATTCTCCTGCCTCCAATAATATATACCTGACAGGAGCCCATACATTCTGCTGCCTTCAATAACATATACCTAATATATACCTGACAGGAGCCCATACATTCTGCTGCCTCCAATAATATATACCTGACAGGAGCCCATAGATTCTGCTGCCTCCAATAATATATACCTGATAGGAGCCCATAGATTCTGCTGCCTCCAATAATATATACCTGACAGGAGCCCATAGATTCTGCTGCCTCCAATAATATATACCTGACAGGAGCCCATAGATTCTGCTGCCTCCAATAATATATACCTGACAGGAGCCCATAGATTCTGCTGCCTCCAATAATATATACCTGACAGAAGCCCATACATTCTCCTGCCTCCAACAATATATACCTGACAGGAGCCCATACATTCTGCTGCCTTCAATAACATATACCTAATATATACCTGACAGGAGCCCATACATTCTGCTGCCTCCAATAATATATACCTGACAGGAGCCCATAGATTCTGCTGCCTCCAATAATATATACCTGATAGGAGCCCATAGATTCTGCTGCCTCCAATAATATATACCTGGTAGGAGCCCATACATTCTCCTGCCTCCAATAATAAATACCTGACAGGAGCACATACATTCTGCTGCCTCCAATAATATATACCTGAGCCCATAGGTTCTGCTGGCTCCAATAATATATACCTGACAGGATCCCATAGATTCTGCTGCCTCCAATAATATATACCTGACAGGAGCCCATAGATTCTGCTGCCTCCAATAATATATACCTAATATATACCTGACAGGAGCCCATACATGCTGCTGCCTCCAATAATATATACCTGACAGGAGCCCATAGATTCTGCTGGCTCCAATAATATATACCTGGTAGGAGCCCATAGATTCTGCTGCCGCTGCCTGGAGCGATGCCGGGTCCGTCCTCCACAGTGCGCACAGGAAGCAGTCCCATGGTGTTGACGTCATCGCCCTGAGACGTCCTGCGCACGCGCCGGCAGTGTCGCACTGCGCAGAGGAGGCAGAGTGGCACTGCGGCAGCAGGCAGAGCAGGGAGATCGCTCTCCCTGCTCTGCCGCTGCAGAGGGCCCATCACTAATCATATCGGCTGTGCTGCCAATATGATTAGCGAACCGGGGGGCCCTCTGTTCTCTGTTCAGGGCCCAGGGGGGGTAGGGGGCAGGGCTTGGGGGCATGGCCATCGGGACCCGGGGCCCACCGGAGGTTTTCCCGATCCTCTGGTGGGCCAGTCCGCCCCTGGACGCAGGGGAGAAAACACCGGGAGGACATCGGAAGGTAAGTATAATCTTCATATTTCATTTTAAATTATTTTTTAATCAGGTATATATTATTGGAGCCAGCAGAACCTATGGGCTCCTGTCAGGTATATATTATTGGAGGCAGCGGAATGTATGGGCTCCTGTCAGGTATTTATTATTGGAGGCAGGAGAATGTATGGGCTCCTACCAGGTATATATTATTAGAGGCAGCAGAATCTATGGACTCCTACCTGGTATATATTATTGGAGCCAGCAGAATCTATGGGCTCCTGTCAGGTATATATTATTGGAGGCAGCAGAATGTATGGGCTCCTGTCATGTATATATTATTGGAGGCAGGAGAATGTATGGGCTCCTGTCAGGTATATATTGTTGGAGGCAGGAGAATGTATGGGCTCCTACAAGGTATATATTATTGGAGGCAGCAGAATGTATGGGCTGCTACCAGGTATATATTATTGGAGGCAGCAGAATCTATGGGCTCCTGTCAGGTATATATTATTGGAGCCAGCAGAATCTATGGGCTACTACCAGGTATATATTATTGGAGGCAGCAGAATCTATGGGCTCCTGTCAGGTATATATTATTGGAGCCAGCAGAATCTATGGGCTCCTGTCAGGTATATATTATTGGAGGCAGCAGAATGTATGGGCTACTACCAGGTATATATTATTGGAGGCAGCAGAATCTCTGGGCTCCTGGCAGGTATATATTATTGGAGGCAGCAGAATGTATGGGCTACTACCAGGTATATATTATTGGAGGCAGCAGAATCTATGGGCTCCTGTCAGGTATATATTATTGGAGCCAGCAGAATCTATGGGCTCCTGTCAGGTATATATTATTGGAGGCAGCAGAATCTATGGGCTCCTGTCAGGTATATATTATTGGAGGCAGGAGAATGTATGGGCTCCTGTCAGGTATATATTGTTGGAGGCAGGAGAATGTATGGGCTCCTACAAGGTATATATTATTGGAGGCAGCAGAATGTATGGGCTTCTGTCAGGTATATATTATTGGAGGCAGGAGAATGTATGGGCTCCTACCAGGTATATATTTTTGGAGGCAGCAGAATCTATGGGCTCCTGTCAGGTATATATTATTGGAGGCAGCAGAATGTATGGGCTCCTACCAGGTATATATTATTGGAGGCAGCAGAATGTATGGGCTCCTGTCAGGTATATATTATTGGAGGCAGCAGAATGTATGGGCTTCTGTCAGGTATATATTATTGGAGGCAGCAGAATCTATGGGTTCCTGTCAGGTATATATTATTGGAGGCAGCAGAATGTATGGGCTTCTGTCAGGTATATATTATTGGAGGCAGCAGAATGTATGGGCTCCTGTCAGGTATATATTATTAGAGGCAGCAGAATGTATGGGCTTCTGTCAGGTATATATTATTGGAGGCAGCAGAATGTATGGGCTCCTGTCAGGTATATATTATTGGAGGCAGGAGAATGTATGGGCTCCTGTCAGGTATATATTATTGGAGGCAGCAGAATCTATGGGCTCCTGTCAGGTATATATTATTAGAGGCAGCAGAATGTATGGGCTCCTGTCAGGTATATATTATTGGAGGCAGCAGAATCTATGGGCTCCTGTCAGGTATATATTATTAGAGGCAGCAGAATGTATGGGCTTCTGTCAGGTATATATTATTGGAGGCAGCAGAATCTATGGGCTCCTGTCAGGTATATATTATTGGAGGCAGGAGAATGTATGGGCTTCTGTCAGGTATATATTATTGGAGGCAGCAGAATGTATGGGCTCCTGTCAGGTATATATTATTAGAGGCAGCAGAATGTATGGGCTTCTGTCAGGTATATATTATTGGAGGCAGCAGAATGTATGGGCTCCTGTCAGGTATATATTATTGTAGGCAGGAGAATGTATGGGCTCCTGTCAGGTATATATTATTGGAGGCAGCAGAATGTATGGGCTCCTGTCAGGTATATATTATTGGAGCCAGCAGAATCTATGGGCTTCTGTCAGGTATATATCATTTGATAATCATGCCCATTGCCCAGCTCCCGCCATATGTTGATCGCCAGCCAAATAAAACAAGGCAGCTGGGGGCTGGGATTCGCAGCATGGTAAGGCCCAAGCGTTCTTGGCCCCCCACGCTGAAAATCGCAGCCCGCAGCCACCCCTGAAAATGGCACATTCATCATAGCACCATTTCCAGGTGCTTTACCCAGCTCTTCCAGCGGCCCTGGTGGTGAGTGGCACCCTGGGTAATAATAGGGTTAGTACCAGGCCAGCTTTGTATTATCAGCTGGTACTAAGCCCAAAATTCATGGTGTCATGCCAAATTAGACATTGCCACCATGAATTTCTAGTAAACAGAAAAAAAAAAAAAAAAAAAATGTTTTATTAAAAATAAAACACATTTAGGGACTCCATCTTTAATAAAGAAAAATCCTCACTCCAACGTAATCCATAGGTCTTCTGTCTCCAGCTCTGCTACATCTTTGCCATCAGACAAATATGTCTGCTGACAGATGAGCAGGCACAGAATGACACTGGAGCACTGTAAGGCTGTGTGCCCACGATGCGTTTTTAATGCCTTTCTGCAGCGTTTTTGCAGCTGCGGAAACGCATTAAAAAGGCATGGTAGAAGGGCAGCAATGTTCCCCAATGATAATCCGCATGTGCTGTGCGAAAAAAAAAGGAACACTACCAATTATTTTGCGGAAGTGCTGGGTTTTCGCGGCCATTGACTTGCATTAGAACGCGCCAATTCCGCAAGACTGCATCTGTACTTGCGTAATTGGCGCGTTCTAATGTGCGGATGGTACCTGGGTGTAGAGGAGAGGAGAGTCTCCTCCACACCCAGGTACCATAAAAAAAATCTGTAAAAAAAAGAATAAAATAAAAAATAAATGTATATTTACCTTCCGGCAGCCCGCGCTGGGCTCCTCCTTGCTTCCAGGCTCTTCGCAGTGGGTTGAAGGACCTGCGCTGACGTCAGAGTCATGTGACGGGTCACGCGATGCTGACGTCAGCAGGTCTTTCAATCCAACGCTGCCGGCAAGGGAGAACGGAGTGAGCAGGACACCGAGGGCCATCGGAGGGTAAGTATACATTTATTTTTTTATTTTTAGGCTGTGTGCCCACGTAGCATTTTTCAAGCGTATATGCTGCGGAATTTCCGCAGCGTAAACGCTTGAAAAACGCATGTATATCCGCACCCCATGGTCCCCAATGGGATTCCGCAAGTTCTATGCACATGCTGCGGATTTTTCCGCAGCGTTTATGCCGCGTTCAAAAATCCGCAGCATGTCATTTAATTTTGCGTTTCCGCAAGCGGAATTGCCTTTGTCCAATGCATAAAAAACGCAAGGCAATTCCGCATGTGGAAAACGCATGATAAACACGCGAAAAATGCGCGATAAACGCGTGCGGAATTCCGCATGCGTTTTTCCGGGAGAGGACTTGCATTTATGCAGCAGAAATTTTCTGCTTCATAAATGCAACGTGGGCACATAGCCTTAACCACTCTCTCGGGTCACATTATATAAATCCATGCCGTTTGTCACAAGCACTTTCCAAGTGATGCTAATCGCTTGGAAGGCGCTTGTCAATCCACATGCGGAAATGTCAGTGAATAACGCTCCATTTCTGCATGTCCCTGCCAGGAAAACGCATGTACAATCCGCATGCGTTTTTTTCTGCCAGGGAGATGCAGAAATGCTCAGGAAAAAATCCTGAGCATTTCTGCATCGTGGGCACATAGCCTTACTTAGTGCGGCACTATGTTTCTTTTTTTGTCATTTCATGCAGTGTAGAAATCTTGGGAAAAGTGTGGATTGTGCTCTGGAAGTGATCTGTTATAGCTAACTATGTTATTTTCTGCAGAGATAAGATGTGATATGTCGGTCTGCAGATAAAGCACTTCACCTAGAGACATCACTTGTGAGTAAGGATAGGTGGAAGTACAGCAACCCCCCCCCCAGCAGGCTTGGATGCAGGCTTGGATGCAGGCCTGCATGACAATGGGTTGGAGGGAGTGTCTAGGGCCTAATGGTAATGGGGAGTGGTTTAATGTTTTTTTTTAAGAACTAGTGAGGGGAGGGGTTACTCAGATTCCCGCTCACAGGGGTAGTGTGTTGTCTCCCCCATACCGTCCTGTGATTACCTTATGGCGTCCACAGCGCAGCTCTTGGAAGCCCTGAGGACGGCTGCAGAGTCGCACCCGGTGGGATGGCTTGAGGAGCAGGTAGCGGCGATCATCGGAGGGGGAGCGGGGGCGTTGGCTGTGACAGCACGGCCGGAGCGGCATTCCCGTCGGGCGCGGCCTCCTGATAGGCTGTCGCCCGACCTGGCTCCCCAGACACTGCGCAGGCGCAGGAGCCCCTCCGGGGACCCTCCAGGCCGGGCGCCGGTCAGGAAGTGCAGCAGCAGGCCCCTGTCTGGGAGGAATCCGCCCGCTTGCACGTGTCATGCGTTGGGCCTATACGCGCCAGGGCTGACGGTACCAGTGACGTCACGGGGGGTTGCCACGGCGATGCTCCTGTCGGCCGGCCTGCCTCCTCAGACACAGAAGACAGCAGGATCATCCAGGATGGGCAGCAATCGGGCAGTGATAACAGGCAAGTGTTATTACCGGCCCTTACAGGCGGTCCGGGGGCTGCTTTAAATTCAGGACCAGACACGCGGGCCACTAGCACACAGACCTTGCAGGCAGGGGTCAGAGCGGGCAGGGGGCTGGGTGACGATAATGTGTCCTTACATACACAGCCCCTTGGTCCTTTTTCAACATCAGTGCATGTCAGTGACTTTCGGCCTTACAGGGCTGCGTCGGCGGGATCCATTGCATCGGCGGTGTTTGGGCCACAAGAGACGGAGGGTCCAACGGGAAGAATCGGAAGTCGGGACGGACGGCTAGATTCAGGAATGTTGGCTGGGGGGACCACATCTCCTCCGCAGCCTGGTGAGTTGTGTTCTATGTCTTGTTCATTACCCCAGAATTTTCTATCCCCAGGTTTAAGTGTTAATCAGGGGTCGGTGGCTCGGGATACAATTCAGGGACAGGCGGGGGTGGTTGGCGAAGGGGTGAGTGAGGTATTAGCAAATGTGAGGGAGTTATTGTCGCAACTGGAAAGGGGTAGTAGTGCCGCTTCGGGCCATTCAGCAGCCTGGGTGAGCCCACAATGGGGCGGGCTGAGCAGTGTGGGTAATAGACTTGGGGGTGAGAGTCAATTGCCCGAGCCCATTTCGGTGTCGGTGCAGACAGAAAAAGAAAAGGAGTGTAGAATTCATTTGGACGATAGGGCTCACGGGGAGGTTTATGTGTGTTTTGAAGGTCAGTTAGGGGCACACCTTAAGAGGTGAGGGAAAAAATTTGGAAAGACGAATACGTAGAAATTTTTTCTCTTCTGCCTCTGGTGAAATTTGACCTGGAAAAAAGTAAAAAGGTTGATAGTAGGAAGGAGGACGAAGAAAAGAAAAGGTGGCGTTTAATCCCGCAGACTTTCACTAATTGGCTGCAGGCATTCGCCATTTTGGCGAGCGTGATAGGTGAGAAAGCACCGGAGAACTGCTCTCCTTTGTTTTGCTATATGGATGCTATTGGGGAGGCCCAAAGGACTTACGGGGGACAGACTTGGCTTCGGTATGACAAGCAGTTTCGTCAGAGGAAAGCTATTCGTCCTGCCATAAGGTGGGATCAGAAAGACATTGGCCTTTGGTTATGGGTGATGGCTCCTTCTAGATTGGGGCATTCCTTTCACGGAAGGGCCGGCTTCGCCGGCCATTCCGCTGGTCAATCAAGTACGCAGGGGAGTGGAGGCACATCCGGGCAGTCAGGAATTCAAAAACCGGGTGTAGCGCCGGCGTCCCTGCCCTCTGCTAGGCAGGGACGCTGTTCCCCTCACCCCTTTGCTCCGAGCCCGGCGTCCTCCTCCCGCTCTGCTGGCAGCGCGCGCTCCTTCCCGGCCACTGTGCTTAGGGCGCGCGCGCGCGTGCTCCCTCCCTCTTAAAGGGGCCGCGCGCGCCGTCCTAAGGAGTCCCCGGCCAATGGCCGGAGGACTTCACCATATATGAGGCACCTCCTCCAAAATGGAGGTGCCCGAGCAATGTTGTTGCACTGTTCACTACTCTGCTTCAGCCCTCAGGTCCCGTTGCCAGTTACCTGCCAGTTACCTGCCAGAAACCTGCCAGTTTGCTGTCTGTTTCCTGCCTGACATTCCTCCTACCTGCTTGCTAGCCTGAGGTCCGACGGTCTGCCTTCCTACCGCTGTCAGTCTGTCTATGGACCAGCTTGCCCGCTCACCTGGGAGCGCTCATCTGCTACCTGTCTGTTTGCCTACCTGGAGGCTCCGCCGTCACATGCTGTGACCACCTGCTTATCCAGAGACTCTCGCCTGCTCACCTGGGAGCACTCATCTGCATCCGCCTGTTAGCCTACCCGGAGGCTCCGCCGTCACATGCTGTGACCACCTGCTTCTCCAGTGACTCTCGCCTGCTCACCTGGGAGCACTCATCTGTCATCCGCCTGCTAGCCTACCTGGAGGCTCAGCCGTCACAGGTTGTACCTGCCCGTTCACCCAGAGACTGCCCCGGTCACTTGCTGTGACCTCCTGCCCGTTCACCCAGAGACTGCCCCGGTCACTTGCTGTGACCTCCTGCCCGTTTACCCAGAGACTGTCCCGGTCACTTGCCGTGACCACCTGCCCGTTTACCCAGAGACTGTCCCGGTCACCTGCTGTGACTACCTGCCCGTCTTCCCTGGTCACCACCCGCTTCCTTACAAGGACCGCCCCCTTGTATAGTAGCTCAGAGGTTCCGCCTCCCAGACCCGTTACAGTTTGCTCGGGCCATGGAACCCGGTGGTACCTAAGCTCCCTCGCTCTCGGACCTATGTCATGAACTGTCCCGTCAGAGGTCCCAACAGGAGTCCATCCTGGGTCACCTGCGGAATGTCAACTCACGCCTGGACACTCTGACTGCTCCACCAGCAACCACCGCTAGAGTCATGACTCGCAACCCGGCAGCGCCGCTGCCCACCAATACCATGGTATCCTGCTCCGGACCCCGGCTTTCTGCACCTGCTCGCTTCGGAGGCGACTCCGCTCAGGCTCGGGGCTTCATAAACCAGTGCACCCTGCACTTTGAACTCCTGTCCCACCAGTTTAATTCCGACCGGGCCAAAGTAGCCTTCATCATGTCCAATCTCACGGGGGAGGCACTGGCTTGGCTGAATCCTCTATGGGAGAGAGGAGACCCCCTGGTGTCCGACTTGCCTGCCTTTCTCACGGCTTTCCGGAAAGTCTTCGACGAACCTGGACGGAAGACCTCATCCGCATCGTCTCTGCTACGCCTCCGTCAGGGAAGTCTCACCGTGGGCCAATATGCCATACGGTTCCGTACCCTTGCCTCGGAGCTGGCCTGGGATAACGACGCTCTGGTATCTGTCTTCTGGGAGGGTCTGTCCGGACGTATTAAAGATGAACTCGCCGGTCGGGACATTCCTACCACTCTCGATGATTTAATAACTCTTGCCACCCGGATTGACCTACGGTTCCAGAAGCGTGCCAAAGAGGTCACCCGTGAGAGGAGGTTTCCACGTCTAGCTCCTTCCTTCCAGAAACCCGTCACTCCCTCCGTTTCTCCCCAGGAACACCCTCCTGAGCCTATGCAGGTCGACCAGACCAAGATGGTCAAAACCCGTCAGGACTTACGCCGTGCCGAGGGGAGCTGCTTCTACTGTGGCAGTAAGGAGCACCGGATCCGTACCTGCCCGGAGAGGTCGGGAAACGCCTGTGTCTAGGTTCGCTCAGAGAAGTCGACCTAGACAAGAATAAATCCTCTCCATCTCTGCTGCTGTCAGTCTCAATCGTCTGCGGGGAGAACCGTTATTTTGAACTAGCCCAACTTGACTCTGGAGCAGCCGGGAATCTTATTTCACAGTCCCTGGTAGAGAAATACCGCATCCCCACCAAACCTCTGGCTGTACCCTTGTCTGTTGCTGCCGTGGATGGGGGCCTCTTACCACGTCCCATCCAACTCATCACCGAATCCATTACTCTACAGGTGGGAATGCTGCATTCTGAGAGTATCTCCTTTCATGTTCTGCCTGGACTCTCTCACGCCCTCTTGCTAGGCCTACCTTGGCTCCAGAGACATGCACCCATGCTTGACTGGCAGACCGGAGAAGTCCTTCGCTGGGGACAGGACTGTCATAAGTCTTGTCTGGTTCCCGTCCATCCCGTCCGTCCTTCTCCTACCCCAGCTAATCTACCTGGACTTCCGATTCCTTATTGGTCATATGCTGATGTCTTTAATAAAAAGGAGGCAGAGACACTACCCCCTCATAGACCATACGACTGCCCTATCGACCTGTTACCCGGTACTACTCCTCCCCGTGGGCGTATTTACCCATTGTCCGCTGCTGAGACCCGGTCTATGTCCGAGTATATTGAGGAGAATCTGGCCAGGGGATTTATCCGGAAATCTACCTCCCCGGCGGGAGCAGGCTTCTTCTTTGTTAAAAAGAAGGACGGATCTCTCCGTCCCTGCATAGACTATAGAGGCCTAAACCAGATCACGGTGAAGAATAAGTACCCCCTTCCGCTCATTCCGGAATTATTTGATCGTCTGAGGGGGGCTAGAATCTTCACCAAACTGGACCTTCGTGGGCGTACAACCTGGTCCGTATCCGTCAGGGGGATGAATGGAAGACGGCATTCAACACCTGGGACGGCTACTACGAATATCTGGTAATGCCCTTCGGTCTCTGTAACGCTCCCGCCTCTTTCAAGAGTTGGTCAATGACATCTTCCAGGACTTTCTCTACTCCTGCGTGGTGGTGTACCTGGACGACATCTTGGTCTTCTCTCCGGATCTCCAGACTCACCGGAGGGATGTTCGTCAGGTCCTGCTCAGGCTCAGGCAAAACCACCTCTTCGCTAAATATGAGAAGTGCCTCTTTGAGCAGACCTCGCTTCCGTTTTTGGGCTACATAATTTCTCAGACCGGCCTACGAATGGATCCTGAGAAACTGTCTGCCATCGAGAAGTGGCCTCGACCGGAGGGGTTGAAGGCCATTCAGCGGTTCCTGGGCTTCGCCAACTACTACCGCCTCTTCATACCGCACTTCTCTTCCCGGACTGCCCCAATTTCCGCGCTCACCCGTAAGGGCACTAATCCCAGAGAGTGGCCGCCCGAAGCAGAGGAGGCCTTTCTTTCCTTAAAACAGGCCTTCTCTTCCGCCCCGGTGCTGCATCGCCCTGATGGCAACAAGCAGTTCTTCCTGGAGGTTGACGCCTCCTCCTCTGGAGCCGGAGCAGTACTTACCCAAAAATCGTCTTCCGGGAGAATGGTAACTTGTGGCTTCTTCTCCAAACTCTTCTCCTCTTCTGAGCGCAACTATTCCATAGGAGATCGAGAGTTATTGGCCATCAAGCTGGCATTGGAGGAGTGGCGTTACCTGCTCGAAGGGGCTCTTCACCCGGTAATATTTTACACTGACCACAAGAACTTGGCTTACCTCCAGCATGCCCAGAGACTTAACCCGCGCCAAGCCCGGTGGTCCTTGTTTTTTGCTCGCTTTGATTTTGTTCTTCATTTTCGCCCGGCTGACAAAAACATCAAGGCGGACGCCTTATCCCGATCCTTTATGGTGTCTGATCTCGAGGAGGAACCGAAACACATCATCGATCCCGCCAGAGTAATGCAGGTGGCTCCCGTGAGTCTAAATCGTCTCCCTCCCGGTAAGACGTTCGTATCAGTACCTGATCGGGAGAAGATCCTACACTGGGGTCACTCGTCTAAACTAGCTGGCCACGCCGGTCAGAAAAAGACCCTCCAGCTTATTACCCGGCACTACTGGTGGCCTACCCTGCACAAGGACGTAATAGACTTTGTTTCTGCCTGTGTGTCCTGCGCCCGCAACAAGGTTCCGAGACATCTGCCAGCTGGTCGCCTCCTTCCGCTCCCAGTACCTGCTGCCCCCTGGCAGCATATAGCAATGGACTTTATAACTGATCTCCCCGTCTCTGACGGTTGTACGGTCATTTGGGTGGTCGCTGACCGCTTTTCCAAGATGGCTCATTTCGTTCCCCTGCCAGGCCTCCCGTCTGCACCCGAGCTGGCTAAAGACTTTATCCGCCACATCTTCCGTCTTCATGGACTGCCCCTCCACATAGTGTCGGATCGTGGGGTACAGTTCACCTCACGCTTCTGGAGAGCCACTTGTAAACTGCTAGATGTCACCCTGGACTTCTCCTCCGCTTACCACCCACAGTCTAATGGTCAAGTGGAGCAGATCAATCAGAACCTGACCAGTTACCTCCGGCACTTCGTTAATGCCCACCATTCAGACTGGGTGGATCTCCTGCCATGGGCCGAATTTTCTTACAACAATCACGAGAGAGAATCTTCCTCCAAATCCCCGTTTTTTGCTGTCTTCGGTCAGCATCCTCGGATCCCATTTCCCGTCTCCACCTCGGTGGACAATCCGGCTGCGGAATCTCTTGTTAACAAATTTTCCTCCATATGGGAGAGCACCTGGTCCGCACTCCTTCTGTCATCCGAGCGTATGAAAAGACATGCTGACAAAAAACGTCTGGATCCTCCTCAATTCCGTCCAGGGGATAAGGTCTGGCTCTCGTCCAAATATGTCCGGCTCAAGATTCCTTCCTATAAGTTAGGGCCTCGGTTCATCGGTCCTCTGGAGGTCATCAGTCAGATCAACCCGGTGGCCTATAAATTGAAACTCCCGGCCAACTTGCGGATCCCTAACTCCTTCCATGTATCTCTCCTCAAACCTGTGGTACTTAACTCTTTTTCCAAGTCTACAGGTACGCCTCCTGCTCCGGTTTCCGCTGAAAACGAATTTGAGGTAGAGAACATTCTGGCCACCAAAAGGGTAAGAGGGAAGACCTTTTTCTGGTAGATTGGAAGGGGTTTGGTCCTGAAGAGAGAACGTGGGAGCCCCGGGAGAACATCCATGCCCCTCTCATCCTAGCTAAATTTCTCTCTGGCCTAAAAAAGGGGGGGCCTAAAGGGGGGGTACTGTAGCGCCGGCATCCCTGCCCTCTGCTAGGCAGGGACGCTGTTCCCCTCACCCCTCTGCTCCGAGCCCGGCGTCCTCCTCCCGCTCTGCTGGCAGCGCGCGCTCCTTCCCGGCCACTGTGCTTAGGGCGCGCGCGCGCTCCCTCCCTCTTAAAGGGGCCGCGCGCGCCGTCCTAAGGAGTCCCCGGCCGGAGGACTTCACCATATATAAGGCACCTCCTCCAAAATGGAGGTGCCCGAGCAATGTTGTTGCACTGTTCACTACTCTGCTTCAGCCCTCAGGTCCCGTTGCCAGTTACCTGACAGTTACCTGCCAGAAACCTGCCAGTTTGCTGTCTGTTTCCTGCCTGACATTCCTCCTACCTGCTTGCTAGCCTGAGGTCCGACGGTCTGCCTTCCTACCGCTGTCAGTCTGTCTATGGACCAGCTTGCCCGCTCACCTGGGAGCGCTCATCTGCTACCTGTCTGTTTGCCTACCTGGAGGCTCCGCCGTCACATGCTGTGACCACCTGCTTATCCAGAGACTCTCGCCTGCTCACCTGGGAGCACTCATCTGCATCCGCCTGTTAGCCTACCTGGAGGCTCCGCCGTCACATGCTGTGACCACCTTCTTATCCAGAGACTCTCGCCTGCTCACCTGGGAGCACTCATCTGCATCCGCCTGTTAGCCTACCTGGAGGCTCCGCCGTCACATGCTGTGACCACCTGCTTCTCCAGTGACTCTCGCCTGCTCACCTGGGAGCACTCATCTGTCATCCGCCTGCTAGCCTACCTGGAGGCTCAGCCGTCACAGGTTGTACCTGCCCGTTCACCCAGAGACTGCCCCGGTCACTTTCTGTGACCTCCTGCTCGTTCACCCAGAGACTGCCCCGGTCACTTGCTGTGACCTCCTGCCCGTTTACCCAGAGACTGTCCCGGTCACTTGCCGTGACCACCTGCCCGTTTACCCAGAGACTGTCCCGGTCACCTGCTGTGACTACCTGCCCGTCTTCCCTGGTCACCACCCGCTTCCTTACAAGGACCGCCTCCTTGTATAATAGCTCAGAGGTTCCGCCTCCCAGACCCGTTACACCGGGCTTATGCTGGCAGTTCAACGACAGCCAATGTAAATTTGGGGCCAACTGCAGGTTCAAGCATCTTTGCTCGCACTGTAATAGCTCATCACATGGCGCTGCCAGGTGTTTCAAAAAGAAAGCCAAGTCAGGGGCCAACAATTCTCAAGGGGGAGACACCGGTGAACTTAACCGCGATGCTCCCTTATCTAAATAGGTTTCCTGATAGGAAAAAAGCGGCAGAGTTATTATCAGGTTTTGCTGACGGTTTTAAAATTCCTCCACCTCCATTTGAGATTCCCCGGGTGCTGAAAAATCTTAGATCAACAGATCAGTATGCGGAGGTGGTTTCTGTAAAGTTACAAAAAGAGGTGGCTTTGGGGCGTATGGCCGGTCCTTTTGCCGATCCTCCTTTTTTAAATTTGGTAGTGTTGGAATAATACATATTAATCTGTATGTGTATTGCAACAACTACTGTGCAGTTTCATATGTTGTGCATATTGTGAGGTTGTTAACAAAGTTTGGTTAAAAAAAAAAAAAAAACTCCCACAGACAGGATGCCCCCTCCTTCTCTTCCTGTGTTGTTGTTATATATGTATTTGATTTCCTCATGCTGCAGTAACACCAGACTCCATGCTGTGCCTATGCTGGATATGAATAAACCTACATTCTGTGTTCTAAACTCTGGATGTCACGTGGATTAATCGTCTGCTAACAGGTTATGGGCCCTGATGTACCTGAGTCCCAGAGTCACAGATCCCCAGAACACAGAGGAAAGAAAAGAAAGAAAGACAGCAAACTGAGAAGAAGCAAAGATGGCCACCAGCAGCAGCAGCTCCATGAAATTTACAGTGCCAAGTCTTACTAACCAGAATTATCAATCCTGGAAATTCAAAGTGAAAATGCTGCTGATAAGAGAAGGTACGTGGAAATACACACAGGAGCCTAAACCTGACCCAGTGCCACAGGAGTGGACAGAGATGGATCAGAAAGCACAAAGTACCATATCACTCAGTATAGATGATGACCAGATTGTGCATGTGTGTAAATGTAATACTGCAAAGGAAATGTGGGAGCAGTTGCAAAAGGTACATGAGAGGATAAATTTAAGCAATAAGCTCTATCTCATGAGAAAGCTGTACCAGTCTAAGCTACAGAAAGGCCAGGATATGCAGGATTACATAAGAAGTGTTCTGGAAATTGTAGAACGCCTGAGAGGCATTGGGGAAGATCTAAAGGACTTTCATGTGGCAGCATTACTGCTTAGTGGCCTTCCAGAGAGCTATGATACGCTTGTAACCGCACTAGATGCGCGTCCAGATGATGAGCTTACACTGGAGTATGTCAGGGGGAAGCTCATAGATGAATATAAGCGAAAGGCAGAAGGTGTAAACAGTAGGACATGCAACACAGAATCTGCTTTACAGACACAAAACCTAACTGATAACAGGAAGCACATAAAAGAAACACGTGAATGTTTTGTTTGCAAGAAATCAGGACATTTGAAAACTGACTGCAGAGTCTGGAAAGCTAGAATGAATCAGCTGAAAAAGCAAAGCAGTCATCAAAGGGTTAAAAGTGCTGTATCTGGAGAAAATGATTCTGTGAATACTGAAACTGCATTTACTGTCAGTGCAAATACATCAAAGCATGCATGGTGTATAGACTCTGGAGCAACTAGTCACATGACTAATAACAGAGACTTCTTTTCTAAGCTTGACCAAAGTAAATCAGAGAAAGTGATTATGGCTAATGGTCAGTACATGACTTCAGAAGGCATAGGAGATGGTTATATTAATTGTCAAATCTCACCAACACAAAGCAGGAAGATCCCAGTAAAGGATGTGCTGTATGTGCCTAGTCTTGAAAGTAATCTACTATCTGTGAAGAAACTCACAAAACAAGGAAATGAAGTTACATTTAAGCATGATAGCTGCATCATCTCAAAGGAAGGTCACACACTAGCAGAGGGAAACATCACAGATGAACTTTATCAGCTGAAATGCAAAGAGTGTGTGTATACAGCACAACAAGAAGAGCATAAAAACTGTATTCATGTGTGGCTTAGGTGTCTGGCACACAGAGACCCAGAAGCAATAAGAAAGTTAGTCCAAAAGCAACTAGCTGAGGATATTACAATTGATCTATGTAACCAGACAATGAAGTGTCCTAGCTGCATCAAAGGGAAAATGTCTAGGAAAGCTTTTCCTAAGAGAATTAGTACAACAACAGCACAGCCACTAGATTTAATACACACAGATGTCTGTGGTCCAATGAGCACTCTGACTCCAGGGAAGAAGAGATATTTTCTCACATTTATTGATGATCATTCAAGATATACAGTTGTCCACCTGCTTCACAGCAAGAAGGAAGTTCCAGAGAAACTTGAAATATACCTAGCTGAAGTATATAATAAATTTGGAAGAATGGCAAAGATTCTACGTGCAGATAATGGGACTGAATATAGAAGTAATGAGACACAGAGCATTTTAAAGAAAAATGGAATCCTATTTCAGACCACTGTACCGTACAACCCAGAGCAAAATGGTGTCGCGGTAAGAAGGAACCAAACACTATGTGAAAGTGGAAGAAGCATGTTATTTGATGCAAATCTGCCCACAGCATATTGGGGTGAAGCAATCATGACAGCTTGCTATCTTCAGAACAGACTACCAGGTAAAGCTACAGAGAAAACTCCATTTGAGCAATGGAATAGCAGAAAGCCAAAACTACATCACATAAGAATATTCGGAAGTAAAGCATTTGTACATGTTCCCAAGGAAAAGCGAACTAAGTGGGAATCTCACGCTAAAGAAGGTATACTGGTAGGCTACAGCGAAATACAGAAAGGTTATAGGATTCTACACCCAGAAACAAACAAGATCACAATAAGTAGAGATGTAGTGATTGATGAGAACTTTGTATCACCCAAGTTTTGTGACATCACGCCAGTAGTCCAGCTGAAGTCACAATTACAAGACAGCAACAAGGAGGATGTAGAGGTCTGGCTGGATTCTTCAACTAATGAAGGAACAACAGAAAAATCAGGTGAATCTGAAATCAGGAGATCGTCAAGATCAAATAAAGGTATACCAGCTAAACGTCTATCCTACATTGTCAAGACACTTCCTGAGTCAGAGCCGCAGTCATGGGATGAAATGCAAGCTCTACCTGTCCATGAAAGAACAAAGTGGATCGATGCCGTTAATGAGGAAATCAAATCGCTTCATCAACTCCAAACTTGGAAACTCACCAAGCTACCACAGGGCAAAAAGGCAATCAAGTGCAAGTGGGTCTTCAAAACCAAATATGACTCTGAAGGTAAAGTCCACAGATTCAAAGCAAGGTTGGTCGCAAAAGGATATTCTCAAAAGTATGGCGAAGATTACGATGCTACATTTGCTCCAGTCGCTAAACAGACCACGTTCAGAGCTTTGTTAGCTGTAGCTGCTGTACAAAAGATGTATGTCAGACATTTGGATATAAAAACTGCCTTTTTAAATGGTGACATTGAGGAGGACTTATACATGACTCAACCTGAAGGTTATGTAAAAAGAGGTGAAGAGAATCTTGTTTGCAAACTACAAAAATCTCTCTATGGTCTTAAGCAATCAGCAAGAGCATGGAACACCAAGATGAATAAAGTCTTGTTGGAAGAGGGATTTAAAAGAGGTCAAGCAGATCCATGCTTATACACAAAATATACAGATGGAAAGTGGATGTATATTCTCTTACATGTGGACGACGTGATTGTTGTTCATCAAGATGACGCAGAAATTGGAAAAATGACTGAAATTCTGAATCAGCACTTTGAAACAAAAGACCTTGGAAGTGTGACATATTATCTAGGAATCCAAATCCAGAGAGAGGAAGATGGAAGTTTTCTTCTAAACCAAAGTGCAAAAATTAATTTGATTCTGAATCAGTTTAAAATGTCAGAGGCCAAAGGTATATCAACCCCAATGGAACCATCCTACCTGAAGCTGGAAGGAGAAGATGACCTGTTGCCTAACAATGAGAAATATCGTCAGGCAGTGGGGGCACTTCTATACATATCAACTATGACTCGACCGGATATCACAACAACAGTTGGAATCCTTTGCAGATATGTGGAAAAAACGCGCCAAAGAGACTGGAATGCTGTTAAGAGACTTCTCCGATATTTGAAAGAAACGCAAGATGTAAATTTAAAACTATCTGCAGCAGGAGATCTAGAACTTACCGGCTATGTAGATGCGGATTGGGCTGGTGATTCGCGTGATCGTAAATCCACAAGTGGATACTTGTTTAAAGTTGGAGAAAGTTCAATCTCCTGGTCTAGTAGGAAACAAATGTCTGTTGCCTTGTCATCTATAGAAGCGGAGTATGTGTCCGCAGCCTATGCAAACCAGGAGGTTGTTTGGCTAAGACAATTGATGGACGATCTTGGCAAATCGACAACTCAGCCGACGGTGATTTATGAGGACAACCAAGGATGCATTAAACTTGCATGCAGTGAAAAGATCAGTGCTAGAACCAAGCACATTGACGTCAGACATCATCATCTACGTGATTTGATAGATCGTGGGTTAATTCAGTTTGTCTATTGTGAAACTGATAAGATGGTAGCTGACATTATGACAAAGCCATTGCCACGAGCTAGGTTCCAAGAATTGAGAACCACAATGGGACTAAGAGGATAAGTAGTTGTTGAGTGGGGGTGTTGGAATAATACATATTAATCTGTATGTGTATTGCAACAACTACTGTGCTGTTTCATATGTTGTGCATATTGTGAGGTTGTTAACAAAGTTTAGTTAAAAAAAAAACTCCCACAGACAGGATGCCCCCTCCTTCTCTTCCTGTGTTGTTGTTATATATGTATTTGATTTCCTCATGCTGCAGTAACACCAGACTCCATGCTGTGCCTATGCTGGATATGAATAAACCTACATTCTGTGTTCTAAACTCTGGATGTCACGCGGATTAATCCTCTGCTAACAGGTAGTATCTCCATTGGGGGTAGTGCCCAAAAAGGAGCCTAATAAGTTTAGGCTCATTCACCATCTTTCTTATCCGCGGAGAAGGTCAGTTAATGACGGGATTGATCCGGAACTGTGTTCCGTGGTTTATACATCATTCGATGAGGCGGCATGGTGGGTTAGACGGTGTGGTAAAGGGGCATTGCTGGCTAAGACGGATGTGGAATCAGCGTTTTGGTTGTTGCCTGTTCATCCTGAAAGTGTTAAGTTGTTGGGTTGTTACTGGGGGGGGTGAGTTTTTTGTGGATAGGTGTCTGCCCATGGGCTGTTCTTTGTCTTGTTCCTTGTTTGAGGCTTTCAGTACATTTCTGGAATGGGTCGTCCAGGATGTGACCGGTCTTCAATCTATCATCCATTATCTGGATGATTTTTTGTGCATTTGTTCGGGCGATTCTACATGATGTGAACTTCTGCTGAGAGTGATTCAGTGGGTATCAGAGCGTTTCGGAGTGCCTTTGGCTTCAGAAAAAACTGAAGGGCCAACTACATTTGTTTTTTAGGAATTGTAATTGATTCAGTTAATTGGGAATTTAGGTTGCCAGAGGAGAAAGTGTCGGCTTTGAAAAAGGAGGTAGCGCGGGTTAGGAAGTTGAAAAAAATGACTTTGAGGGAAATTCAGTCTCTTCTTGGGAAACTTAATTTTGCATTATTCCCATGGGGAGAATTTTTTCTCGTCGGTTAGCCAGCACTACGGCGGGTGTAAAATCGCCACATCATTACATTCGTTTGTCGGCGGCGGAACACAGAGATGATTTGGTAGTGGTGGGAAAAATTTCTGGAGCAATATAACGGACGTTCATTGCTCATGGAAGAAGAACAGAACAATTGTACTTTGGAATTGTACACGGATGCGGCGGGAAGTTCAGGTTTTGGGGCGTACTTTAGAGGTCAATGGTGCGCATTCGGTTAGCCTGAAGATTAGGTAGCTTCAGGATTGGTAAAAAACATAGCTCTATTAGAGATTTTTCCCATTTTGGTGGCAGTATATTTGTGGAGGGGGGAAATTCAAAATAAGAGGGTGCGGTTTAACTGCG
Source organism: Phyllobates terribilis (assembly GCF_046119375.1). Classification (NCBI taxonomy): domain Eukaryota; kingdom Metazoa; phylum Chordata; class Amphibia; order Anura; family Dendrobatidae; genus Phyllobates; species Phyllobates terribilis. The sequence continues at coordinate 385,213,461 of NW_027362771.1, forward strand.
ACAACATGGGGGTCGTGTGTGCAATTAATAACATTACAGCATCCTCGCCTCCAGTGATTAGGGTTCTCCGCCAGTTAGTGCTGACTTGCCTTTCCATGAATGCTTATGTGACAGCGTCTCACGTACCGGGAGTGCAGAATGCCATTGCTGATTCACTTTCTGGTTTGCAGTTGGAGCGCTTCCGGCGGTTGGCACCAGAGGCGGCAGACAAGGGGCTGGAGTGCCCTCCGGAGCTTTGGAAGGTGGTATACAGGCCGCTGAGTCGCTGATTAGGTCATCGTTGGCGGTGGGAACTTGGGAAGCATATCAATCTATCTGGCAATTATGGGCAGACCGGTTGTTTAATACAGTCGGGCTTACGGTTCTGGACGATGATCAGTTAGGAGTATTATTGTCATGGATAAGTCAAGGGGCTGAGGGGGGTTGGTCAGTAGCAAAAATCTCTCGGACTATTGCGGCTATGGCCTTTGACTTCAAGTTACATGGTCAGAGAGATTTAACAAAAAGTTTTTTGATAAAACAGGCATTGAAGGGGTTTCGGAGGGGGAAGGGGCAGGAGGACTCTAGGAAGCCAGTTTCATTTGGCATTTTGGAAAAGATAGGGGGGGTGTTACCTTCTGTGTGTTGCTCTGAGTTTGAAATTTGTCTTTTTAGATTGGCCTTTTCCCTGGCCTTCTTTGGAGCTTTCAGGGTGGGTGAGATTGTATCACCTAGCAGATCAGTGGGCGGGGGTCTTTTGTCAGCAGATGTGGTGGGCACCTCAGGAGGTGTGGAAGTTTGGATCCGGAAATCAAAAACGGATCAGTTGGGAAAACGAAAACGCATAGTTTTGGGAGCGATTGGGAATTCTTCTATGTGTCCGTTAAGATGCTTGCAGCTTTTTAGGGAGTCTGAACCAAAGCAGGGAGGTGCATTATTGTGTCACAAGGATGGGTCTTTCTTGTCCAGATACCAGTTTATAGCAGTATTTAGGAAGTGTTTAAAGTCATTAGGGTTAGATTCATCCCGTTTTGGGTCACACTCGTTTCGGATTGGAGCAGCAACGGAAGCGGCAGCGGGTGGGCTTAATAGGGAAACTATACAGCGCATTCGGCGGTGGGAGTCGAGGCGTTATCGGAGTTATATCAGACCTCAGGCTTCGGCAGGTAAGCTGCCTCTTTAATGTTGGTTTATGGCAAGTGTTTTTCAAGTTTGTTTGTGTTTATTCTGCAAGTTCCAATTCCGTGTTGGTATGGATTCTGGGACACTCCTACGTGCACTGGGGAGCACTGAGGGTGGATATAAGGCCTGCAGGAAGGCAGCTCGGTTTTGACAGAGAAACGGCTGTGATCAGGTGGTTGGGCTTTAGAGGCATGAGTTGGTGTAGAGTGCTGCAGGAGGTACATCACAGTGCACGTTTAGATAGGTCACCTGACATTTTAGTTTTGCACGTGGGGGGAACAACCTAGGTTTGCGCCCTTTTAGAGAGTTGATAAATGATATTAAACATGATTTGTTGTGGTTGTGGTTGGCATTTCCAGGTTTGTTTATTGTTTGGTCGGAGATTGTCCCTCGGAGATGTTGGTGTAGAGCTAGGTCCGTTGAGAAAATCAATAAAGCTAGGATTAAAGTTAATAGGGCAGTCTCTAGTTTTGTTACTAGGAATGGGGGGATTGCTGTGCGGCATTTTGATTTAGAGAAAGGAGAGGGTGAATTTTGGTTGGCGGATGGTGTGCATTTAAATGCTGTGGGCATTGACATGTGGGCTTTGGGGCTACAAGAGGGCATCGAGAGGGCCATAGCTTTTCGTTTGGGGGGGGTCTCAGGCATTTGAGATATTCAAAGTGCCCTCGTTGTGGCGGATGGGGGTCCTTGCAGTTGGATTTAAATTGGTATGGGGGGTCCATTAGGGTATGGATTCCTTAATTGGAAAACGCTGGTTGCTGATCTGGTTTTGGGGGTCTCACGGCAGGTAATGTCGGAGCCCGGGAAGTGGAAGTAAATAATGGAACCCTTTTGGGTTATGGTGCTCTCGAGCCAGTGGGGTAACGGCTGGGGGCAATTTGGTTTTAATTGTTGGTTTTATTTTAATCACCAGATCTTTGGAGCTTCAAGGACCCTCCTACCATTGAGTGTTAATTATTTATCTATGTAATTTTTGTTTAAATAAAGGCTGCTGTGGCCAGAATTTCCCAAAAGAATATGGTGTTTTAGTCTTATTTTATTTTAGTAAGGGAATTACCAAGAGGGAAGGGTAAAAAATTTGAATGGTTCGGTTAAACGGATCATCGACAATACCAGTATCAAGGATAGGCCGGAGTACAGCCGCCGCCCCCCCCCCCGCAGGCTTGGACGCAAGCCTGCATGACAATGGGTTGGAGGGAGTGTCTAGGGCTTAATGGTAATGGGGAGTGGTTTAATGTTTTTTTTTCAAGAACTAGTGAGGGGAGGGGTTACTCAGATTCCCGCTCACAGGGGTAGTGTGTTGTCCCGCCTGCCCGCCCTATGGTTGGTATTTCGGTCTGAGGGGTTTTGGAGTAGATTTGGGTCACTGTGGCTTTTGGCGGTTGGGGGTCCTTGAAGTTGAATTGAAATTGGTATGGGGGGGTCCATTAGGGTATGGATTCCTTAATTGGAAAACGCTGGTTGCTGATCTGGTTTTGGGGGTCTCACGGCAGGTAATGTCGGAGCCCGAGAAGTGGAAGTAAATAATGGAACCCTTTTGGGTTATGGTGCTCTCGAGCCAGTGGGGTAACGGCTGGTTGTAATTTGGTTTTAATTGTTGGTTTTATGTTAATCACCAGATCTCTGGAGCTTCACGGACCCTCCTACCATTGAGTGTTAATTATTTATCTATGTAATTTTTGTTTAAATAAAGGCTGCTGTGGCCAGAATTTTCCAAAAGAATATGGTGTTTTAGTCTTATTTTATTTTAGTAAGGGAATTACAAAGAGGGAAGGGTACAAAATGTGGATGGTTCGGTTAAACGGATCATCGACAATACCAGTGTCATGTGTATTACCTATACACACACACTGACACTATATACAGAGCTCCTGTGCATAATGTCACTGGTGATCACTGTATTACCTCTACACTGACACTATACACAGAGCTCCTGTGTATAATGTCATTGATAATCTCTACATTATCTATACACTGACTCTATATATAGAGCTTTTTTACATTTTCATTATCAGTCACTATTTGGTGCCATTATGTGCCATGGTCATGGCATGGCGGTATTTGTGCCTTGTATGTGGTATTATTCGGACAGTCACTATGTGGTGGTAATATGTGGTCTTCTCATGGTGTGGCAGTATATATACCTTGTACTTGGTAGTATTTGATCACTATGTGGTGGTATGTGTTCTGGTCATGGTGTGGCTATATTTCTCTCTTCTATATGGTATTATTAATCTAGGTATAGTGGATTGTTGTCAGTCATTTGTTTTTTCGGATATTAAGAATGGGAACATTCTTTATTTGCAATACATATTAAATACTAGGATGTTTAACATTTCCCTGTGTTGTGACTACTACACAGCAGCAGAGAAGCACGTCAGCTCAAGACGCAAAAAATAAGCTGTTACACAGTCCCAGATCCAAAAAATCTACTACAATGCGCAGAGCATGGCGCGAAAAGTGTGATTTTTTTTTTTCAAAATTGTGAATTTGTTTTGAACACTTAGATACCAGTAAAGGTATACATGTTTGGTATCTACGAACTCGTACTGACCCGAGGCATCACACTGTCACGTCGGTTTTACCATATAGTGAACATGGTGACTAAAAAACCAAATAAACAAACGTGTAATTGCACTTTTTTTGCAATTTTACTGCACTTGGAATTTGTTTTGCCATTTCCCTGTACACTATATGGTAAAATAAATGATTGCATCTGAAAGTACAACTCATCCCGCAAAAAAACTGTCTTTCCTGCTGCTACAGACTTTTATATGACTACAATTTACATTCTGCTGCTTACACAAACATTTTTGCAGTTTACAAGACACTTCTTACACTTGCTTGCACCCAAGTTTCATGTGAAAGAGTGTTCTCAAAGCTGAAAATTGTAAAAAATCATCTGAGGTCTTCGATTGGACAGGAGCTTTTAGAGTCACTCCTTCTGTTGAACATTGAGTATGACATTTCAAGGAACTTAGACTATGATGACATTATTAATACGTATGCAATGTCATCTTCTATTATGAAAAAAAAAGTTTTGTAATTTTGCTGCTGAATGACTGTTAGTGTGTTTATTTGTTGTTTTGGGCCTTTCACTAACAATTGAATGGTACTGTATTATAGAGGAGAGGAAAACGTGCAATACAAACTTCCAAAATGGTTACATAATTCTTTACGTTTTCCCAGTGGGCCAAGTTTGGTGCTGCTACAATTATACTGGCTGCTAGGATGCTAGATAGATGCAGGTTCAATTTGTGGCACTTATACTTTAAGAGAATGTACCTTGAAAGTATTTATTGTTATTGTTCTGTTATGGCACTTTATCACACACTGATGTGAATAAGATAACAGTGTTCCTCTTTTGCCAGGAGTGTTTCTTTGGTTTGTTATTTATTCATTATATTGGTTATTTATTGGTTAATAAAGTTGATTCATTTTGAAAGAGTTTGTGGACTTATGTTATTCCTATATAACTGCATGGTGCTGGTGGGCCCCAAGATTGATTTTTTCCTGGTGGGCCCCAGGTACTCCAGTCCAGCGCTGCCTGCGTCCGGTCACTTGCACTGCTCGCAGTGGTGTGAAAGGACCTGCCATGACGTCATTTAGTCATGTGACAGGTCACGCGATCGCTGATGTCAGTGGTCGCGTGACCTGTCACATGACTAAATTACGTCATGGCAGGTCCTTTCACACCGCCGCGAGCAGTGCAAGAGACAGGTCACAGGGGAGAAAAGACCGGGGGCCATCGGAAGGTAAGTATAATCTTTATTTTTTATTTTTTACCATTCTTATTCTTTTTTTTTAACTATTACTTGGTCACACTATATAAATCCATGCCGGTTGCATGGTTTTATATAGTGTGACCAAGTTGTCAAGCACTTTTCCAAGTGATGCTAAAATCGCTTGGAAAAGCGCTTGATAACCCGCATGCAGAAATGCATGCAAAAACGCTTGACAAACGCTTCCACCTGGCAGGAAAAACGCATGTAAAATCCGCATGCGTTTTTCCTGCCAGGGAGAAGCAGAAAAAATATGCAGCATTTCTGCATCGTGGGCACTTAGCCTCACCGAGCAGTTCAGTGCACATTCCCACCTATCTCCGTCCAGTGCTTCACTTGTTTTATATAGGAGATCAGTATCTGTATGTGAAAATTAGTTCAAGAAGAACCTGTAGCTCAGCCGTTTTTGTCCGTCTTCGTAGCTACACTTCCAGTAGCTGGAGCCTAGACAGAGTTATTCTCACCTCAACCACAAAAGGCTGACATAGGAAAGACCCCTTAAATCTAGTGACTTATGGAATTGGGGTTATATTCAATATGGCATTCACAGCTCTCATGTCAAAACTATGTTGCAGTTACCAAAGTTGCTTCATAGTAACCCTACAGATTAATATTTAAAGACTTTAAAAGAGTTTTCTGTGATTTTACAAAATCCTTAAATTGGGGGGGCCGATAGCAGGACAAAAGGACATCAGAGATTGCTGGAGCACAGCGTCCTATTCTCTGCAGGAACTTACTCAGCAACAATATACAGTACAGACCAAAAGTTTGGACACACGTTCCCATTTAAAGATTTTTCTGTATTTTCATGACTATGAAAATTATACATTCACACTGAAGGCATCAAAACTATGAACTAACACATGTGGAATTATATACTTAACAAAAAAGTGTGAAATCACTGAAAATATGTCTTATATTCTAGGTTCTTCAAAGTAGCCACCTTTTGCTTTGATGACTGCTTTGCACACACTTGGCATTCTCTTGATGAGCTTCAAGAGGTAGTCACCAGAAATGGTTTTCACCTCACAGGTGTGCCCTGTCAGGTTTAATAAGTGGGATTTCTTGCCTTATAAATGGGGCTGGGACCATCAGTTGTGTTGTGCAGAAGTCTGGTGGATACACAGCTGATAGTCCTACTGAATAGACTGTTAGAATTTGTATTATGGCAAGAAAAAAGCACAGAAAAAAAACGAGTGGCCATCATTACTTTAAGAAATGAAGGTCAGTCAGTGCGAAAAATTGTGAAAACTTTGAAAGTGTCCCCAAGTGCAGTTGCAAAAACCATCAAGCGCTACAAAGAAACTGGCTCACATGAGGACCGCCCGAGGAAAGGAAAACCAAGAGTCACCTCTGCTTCTGAGGATAAGTTTATCCGAGTCACCAGCCTCAGAAATCGCAGGTTAACAGCAGCTCAGATTAGAGACCAGGTCAATGCCACACAGAGTTCTAGCAGCAGACACATCTCTTCAACAACTGTTAAGAGGAGACTTTGTGCAGCAGGCCTTCATGGTAAAATAGCTGCTAGGAAACCACTGCTAAGGACAGGCAACAAGCAGAAGAGACTTAAAGAATAGACATTAGACCAGTGGAAATCTGTGCTTTGGTCTGATGGTTCCAACCACCGTGTCTTTGTGCGACGCAGAAAAGGTGAACGGATGGACTCTACATGCCTGGTTCCCACCGTGAAGCATGGAGGAGGAGGTGTGATGGTTTGGGGGTGCTTTGCTGGTGACACTGTTGGGGATTTATTCAAAATTGAAGGCATACTGAACCAGCATGGTTACCACAGCATCTTGCAGCGGCATGATATTCCATCCGGTTTGCGTTTAGTTGACCCATCATTTATTTTTCAACAGGACAATGACCCCAAACATACCTCCAGGTTGTGTAAGGGCTATTTGACCAAGAAGGAGAGTGATGGGGTGCTACGCCAGATGACCTGGCCTCCACAGTCACCAGACCTGAACCCAATCGAGATGGTTTGGGGTGAGCTGGACCGCAGAGTGAAGGCAAAAGGGCCAACAAGTGCTAAGCATCTCTGGGAACTCCTTCAAGATTGTTGGAAGACCATTTCCGGTGACTACCTCTTGAAGCTCATCAAGAGAATGCCAAGAGTGTGCAAAGCAGTCATCAAAGCAAAAGGTGGCTACTTTGAAAAACCTAGAATATAAGACATATTTTCAGTTGTTTCACACTTTTTTGTTAAGTATATAATTCCACGTGTTAATTCATAGTTTTGATGCCTCAGTGTGAATGTACAATTTTCATAGTCATGAAAATACAGAAAAATCTTTAAATGAGAAGGTGTGTCCAAACTTTTGGTCTGTACTGTATATCCCCATGTCTGGTACTGTATCTGTCTTCTGAAGTTAAAACGGAGTTTGTCAGGATAAAAAGACTGTTCAAACCAAGCACACAAGCTCGGAGCACTCTTGGTGTGGCTAAGCAGTGTACCTTCTGACCTGCTTATTTTCCATCCATCTCCACCCTCCATTGCTGCACCTGTTTTATATACATCAGTATCTATGTGTGAAAATTAGTAGAAGGACAAATACCTCATTAATGGACTTTTGTACTCTGACCTTCATGTATGGGTAAAGGATCATGCCATTCTGTCTTATGGCTTCACCAGCTTCCTCCTTGGTCTCATATTTTATGTGCATAAGACTTTCATAGCTTAGCATCTATCAAATAGAAAAAAATATATATTTATAAAATTATATATATTTAATAACAGTTTAAATGTTTTAGGGGGTTTCTTTTTGCAAAATTACCTAATGTTTAAGTCGAGTCCTAATATGGCTCATTAAATTTGCACAAGGGCCATCTGAGTGCAGCTTAAGGCCCAGGAAATCACACAGATTACCGCCCAGTGTTCTCCATATATAAAATTAAAATAACCATTATTGCTCTTATATGGCAATATGCTTCAAAATATGTGCTGTAAAAGTTCTCAACATTCTAAGCCATAATAAGCAAGACACGTTTCCCTTAAAAATGTTTCCCATCTGAAAGAAGGGAAATCAGTAAATGAAAAAATACATTACAAATTAATTGATGAATAATTGGAATAGTCGTCAATTTATTTCTAATAATGTATTGTTTCATTATTTTCATTTTCTTTGCCTCACTGAAGGTGATCTTTAGGAAATAGACTCGAAGAAGACAGGAAAATCATACTTACCACATGTTTGATTATGTTCCCTAATTGACCAAACAGTCTTAGCAGGAAGTTGGCAGAGTATTCACGAAACCTAAAAAATAATGGTGTAAGCAGGAGATGTAATGAAAGAAAAGACAAGATAATCATTCAGGCCTTCTGCAGACGGCCATGTTAATGTAGGATGACTTCCTACAAGAGTCATGATACAGTTTGTACATATCAGTAATATAGAACCACAGAAGTCCCATTTTTTCTCCCCAACACACCAGTGCCGACAACTCGCTCCAGCCTTGTAATGTGCTTAAGGGATTGAGCATAATGTTATTACATGTATAAAGACTATCCTAACACCTGGAGGTAGATAACAGACCCGCTGCCATCTGACTACATAGTTACATAGGTTGAAAAAAGACCTGGGTCCATCAAGTTCAACCTTTCTCCACCAATTACAGATTTTTTTGTCATTAAATTATCTATAACCCACAATCTTATGTGTACTGAGGAAATCATCCAACCCTTTTTTAATGTTCAATCTGATTTTATTAAAACATTTTACAAACATTGCATCTTATTTTGACATTTGGTATAAACATGCAGTATATGAGTTTAGCCAACAGCTTTAATGAAATATATAAAGTATATGTAATATATGAAATAATCATGAGGCCTTCTAGAAAAAGAGAATGAACTCTAAGTAATGAGGGCTTTGATCGAAGGCTTCTAAACTTAAGAGGAGTAAAAAGAAGAAAGAGAAGATAAAAAAGGAAGACCAAAATGAGAGATAGAAGGGAAAGAAAAGAGGAGTAGTTGGGAGGGGTTATGGGAAAGGGGATCCCTAAAACCTTATGTGTATCGTTACACATTATCCTATATCCCTATATAGATTAACAGAACAAATTTTGGAAGTCAGGTGAGTCTTGAAATAAAATCCATCCACTCCAAATTCTTCTGAATCTGTCATTTGTGTCATTGTAGTCTGCTGATAGTTTCTCCATTCTACATATTTTAACCATTTCTTTATACCAGTCAATTATATTGGGGGGATCAGTTAGCTTCCAGAAGCGCAGGATCACCATCCTTGCAGCAGTTAGGCAGAACCTAAGAATGTCTTTTTTTGAGTTCCTATTGAAGAAGTTAATTTTGATAGAAGGGCTATTTGAGGGGATCTCTCTACTCTATTTCCTGTAATCCGTTGATAATTATCAAACACTTTTTCCCAAAATGGTTTAATCTTGGAACACTCCTACCAAATATGAATCAAAGAGCCTATTTCACACTCACATCTCCAACAGATTTCTGAGGTAGCAGGGTATATTGCATGTACTTTAGAGGGGTAATGGTACCACCTCGCGAGTATCTTATAGTTCTTCTCCTGAGTGATGCAAACACTGGAAAGTTTAAGAGTAAAAAGAAAACTTCTTTCCCAATCTACAGGAGATAATTCTGCCCCCAGATCCCTTTCCCACGCCTGTTGAAATTTTAATTTTCCCTCACCTCCCTCTTTGCTTAAACCCCAATAAATCACTGATATAGTGTGTTCAGGTTCAACTTCCTGTAAGTACAATTTTTCATAAAAGATGAGATTTGAAATCGAAAATTTATCAAGTTTGTGCGCTAATAAAAAAGATTGCAGTTGCAAATATTCAAACCACTTGAGTTTCTTGTTTGGAGACCGTTTCTGCGAATAAACAAAATAGGGCAACTTACCATTCTCTAGTATCTGAAATCATCGAGTGTCCTCCATTGCTCCCCGACCGAGAAAAGATCTGCACAAGTATCCAGGTAGAAAGGATGGATTGAAGAAAAGTGATGTAAGTGGACTAATTAATCTTTCAGGAAACATCTTTCTCCTCAAGGCGAGCAATGTTCTAACTGTGCTTTTAGTAAGGCTACATATAACCAGGGCCGTCAAGTCTCCTGAACACCACGGTAAATGTCTCAGTGGTATATCTGAGTCCTCTTGTTCTATGCCTAGCCATTGTTTATTGGCAAAATGAAAATGCCAGTCTAGGATCTTCGCCAAGGAGGTAGCTTGGAAATACATTTTAAAATTAGGGAGACCAGCGCCGCCTAAAGATTTAGGTCGGGAAAGAATCTGAGTACTAATAATACATGGCTTTAATTTGCCACATATGAATCTAATCAGGGCCGTTCGTAACTTGCGAAAAAAGCTATGGGGAGGAGAAATCGGGACTGTTTGAAAAATGTATAAGAAGCGTGGTAGAATGTCCATTTTGTTGCCATTAATTTTTCCAAACCGGGATAGCTTTAACTTACTATATGTCATTAGGTCCCTGCACGTTCTTTGTAGTAAAGTTTGGTAGTTAAGCTGAAATAATTTATTGGGGTCTGATGGGATAAGGACCCCCAAGTATTTTAGCGATTCTCCTTGCCATTTAAATGGGAACTTATTCATAATTTGAAGAATCTCATTTTGAGGAAGAGAGATATTTAATGCTTCAGATTTAGAATAATTTACTTTGAAATTACTAAGTGATGTGAACCTATCAAATACTTTCAGAACTACAGGAAAAGAGATCTGTGGTTGTGATATATAAAGAAGTAACTCATCTGCATAAAGAGGCGTTTTGTATGAAATAGATCCTATTGAGCAACCATGGATATCTCCATTATTTCTAATGGAGTTAGCTAAATATTCCATTACTATTACATAGAGTAATGGAGAAACCCTGCCTAGTTCCATTATTGATTGTAAATGGCGAAGACAACAAACCATTTACACTAACTCGTGCTGTTAGACCATTGTATAAGGCCAGAATTTTCTGCAAAAACGAGGACCCAGACCTATCTGTCTAAGAGCCTCCTCCATAAATCTCCAGTGGACTCTGTCAAAGGCCTTTTCTGCATCCACAGATAGAAGACATAGTGGAATGGAGCGAAGTTTTGCCTTTGAAATAATAAGTAAAGTTTTGATGGTATTATCCCTAGCCTCTCGACCTTTGACAAAGCCCACCTGATCGTTCTTGATTATGGAAGGAAGTAAGGGAGCTAACCTATCAGCCAGAATTTTTGAGAATAATTTAATATCTACGTTTAATAGAGAGATTGGTCTAAAATTAGCTATAATCGATGGGTCCTTACCTGGCTTAGGAAGGACACTGATATGTGCCTCTAAAGATTGAGGAACAAAGCCCATATTTTCATCAATTGAGTTAAAAGTTTTTGCCAATATTGGAGAAAGCTGTTCCCTGAATTTTTTGTAGAATGTCGGCGTAAAGCCATCTGGTCAGGGACATTTACTCGACGGAGTGGACCGGATTATGGAATCAATCTCTTCTATAGAAATCTCCTCCTATAGTGCCTCCATGACCGAATTATTTAGTACAGGTAGGGAGGTTTCTTGAATGTACTTTTTAATCTTATTAGAAAAGTCCAAAGGGGGCATATCTACGAGTTGGCTCTTAATATTATATCATTTCTCATAGTAGGAGCGAAAAAGATCCACTATCTCTTTTGGGTTATGAGCATCTCCACCATCTTGCCTCTTAACATGAGGAATAAATGTTGCAGATGAGCGTGGATGGAGCAGTGTGGACAATGGTCTTCCACACTTGTCCGAAAAATCATAGAAAAAACTTTAGGATTGTTCTTTTGATTGAATGTATTTTTTATCTAAAATTCCCTTCTCTTTTTTATCAATTCAGCAAGAGTGGAGGCATGTAGAGTTTGTTTGTGTGAAATCTCAAGGGAATGAATTTGGTGTAACAAAGCATCTATTTTCATAGACCTTTCCCTCTTAAGCTGTGAACTGTGCTTAATTAAGATCCCTCTCATAACGCATTTCAGGGTTTCCCACTGTAAAGGAGTTGGGGTTTGGTCAGAAGCATGGATTTGGATAAAAGAATCAATAAAATCCTTCAATTCTGAGCAGCATAAGACATCTTTGATAAGGTTATCATTCAATCTCCAGGTCCAAAAGCATTGAACGGTTAGCTAGGGGGGCGCCAGAATGTCCGACGAACAGCACAATGCCGGGATACCGGCCAACGTCCCTGATGTTCAACCCGTGCCCGACGCTGGGCAGGCCGAGGCGGCCGCTCCACCAGCAGCGCCTGTAACACCTGTCATTCCTATAACTTTACCGTACATTCCTGGAGCAAAGTGGCTCCCCGAGGACAACGGCAAACCAGATACCCTGTCTGGATTCAAACGGAAGATATGCGGTATCTTAGACATGTACTCTATGACAGGCAAGCAAAGAGCTGCTGTTGTATTGGGACAACTGACTGGTGCTGCGGAGCGGGAAGTGGAAACATGGTCGGCCGCAGACCGGGAGTCAGTGTCCGCAATATTTCAAAAGCTACAGACTGTCTTTGAGGATCTTACTGAGGCGGACCTCCGGATGAGGTTCTACAACTGTTCCCAACAACCGGAGGACAATGTTCGGGACTACGCCTGGCGTCTACAGGGGGCCCTGCGGGCTCTGAAACAGGTTAGTCCAACCAGCATAGAAAATGATAATAAAATGCTGAAGGACCAGTTTGTCCGGGGACTGAGGTCTCCAGAGGAGAGCAGGACTGTGCGTTGTTGGTCCCTGGATCATCCAGATGCCACCTTTGATAATCTTAAAGACATGGCTATAAAAGGACTGCAGCCCCTGGAAACAAATGCCATCCAATGTTACCAGGGTGGGGTTACCCCAGTACCTGCTACACCCACCTTTTCCCCAGTGGCTGCTGAAGTCAAGGTTCCAGCAACGTGCCCTAGAGAACTGGACAGTCTGCGCTCTGAAGTGCGTCAGTTGAGCAAAACCCTGACCACTGTGCTGAGTGCTCTGCAGCTGTGGACGGAGCCCGAGGAAGGAGGGAAAATCCTGTTAGCCGATAGCCCTGAGTATGTCCCCTGGATGCGAAGGAGGAAGAGGCCAACACCACTCTCTACGAGGACCAGTGACCAGCGCCGTCCGCCGAAGGACCCTACCTGCTACCGCTGCCGCAAGACCGGACACGCCGCCCAGAATTGTCCTTTAAATGAGAAAACTCTGGGGCCGAGGGCTGACACCCAGGAGTAAATTCCCCAGGCCCATCAGACTAGTACAACAGGAGGACCTTTCCTGTCCATTGTGCTGGACGGGATCCCGACGCACGCCCTGCTGGACACAGGATCTCAGGTAACCATCATGCCTGACGTCCTCTACAAGAGGTTTTGGTCCATGGACGACCTACGTCCGCCAGCTCCAAATCTTTCTGTTTATGCCTCAAATGGACTCCCCCTTAACCTAATCGGGGTTAAGAATGTGACTGTAAAGGTGGGGAGAGTGGAGCTGAAAGACCAGGGGCTAATTGTAGTAGAGACTAATCCTGATGACACCAATCCATATATGGTACTAGGCACTAACATTGTTGGTAACTGTTTGGGAGAAGTTGTGCTCTTGCTCCAACAGATAGCCGACACTGCCAGACCAAGACAGAGGAGGGCACTGCAGAAGGAGATCCGAGTCCTGATGTACCAACAGCAAGTAAGGTTAACAGACGGTGAAATCGGTAACGTGCGGGTGACGGACCCAATACCCATTGTCATCCCCCCCAATGAGTGAAATGCTCATCTGGTGTAGAGCTGCTATAGGTCTTAGAGGACAGAGCTACCAGGCGGTAGTAGAACCCCTTTGCTCCGAGCACAGACCCATGCTCTTAACCGCCAGGGGAGTTGTAGATGTGCGCAATGGGAGGGTGCCCGTCCATCTTCTTAATTGTGGGGAAGACGAGGTCAGATTGCCCCGTTATGACACTGTTGCCAAATTACATGCTGTAAATAACAACTGCATTCACAAGGCGGAGTCCTTAACCTCACCAGACGAAGTGGAGGATAATGACCCTGCAACCCAGGTGGAGGATTGGTGTCAACAGCTCCATGTTGGGACAGACACCACTCAGTTCAGAGAAGAGCGACCAGAATGGTGACTGGTCTGCAAACCATGTCCTATGAGGAACGGTTGCAGGATTTGGGAATGTTTAGCTTGCAAAAAAGAAGACTGAGAGGAGACTTAATAGCTGTCTACAAATATGTCAAGGGCTGTCACATTGTAGAAGGATCATCTTTATTCTCATTTGCACAAGGAAAGACTAGAAGCAATGGGATGAAACTAAATGGGAGGAGACACAGATTAGATATTAGAAAAAACTTTTTGACAGTTAGGGTGATTAATGAGTGGAACAGGCTGCCACGAGAGGTGGTGAGTTCCCCTTCAATGGACGTCTTCAAACAGAGGCTGGACAGACATCTGTCTGAGATGATCTAGTGAATCCTGCTTTGAGCAGGGGGTTGGACCAGATGACCCAGGAGGTCCCTTCCAACTCTACCATTCTATGATTCTATGATTCTATGATTCCTGCCCATCAGAAACAGGGTGTACACTGGGTGGTTCAAGAATACGCGCAGGTGTTCAGTAAACATCCACTTGACTTTGGGAGGATCAAGGGGGTTCAACATCATATCCCCACAGGCGACCATCCCCCAATAAAAGAATGTTACAGGCCTATACCACCAGCTCACTACCAGAAGGCAAAGGAAATGTTGCAGGACATGAGAAAGGCGGGAGTAGTAAGGGATAGTTGTAGTCCCTGGGCAGCTCCCCTAGTGCTAGTTAGGAAAAAGGACGGGAGCATGAGAATGTGTGTAGATTACCTTCAAGTAAATCGCATTACACATAAAGATGCATACGCTTTACCACGCATAGAGGAGTCCCTAGCTGCCTTAAAGTCTGCAAATTACTTTTCCACCCTTGACCTCACTAGTGGGTACTGGCAAGTAGCTGTGGCTGAGGAGGATCGGGAGAAGACGGCCTTCACTACCCCGATGGGACTCTGCGAGTTCAACAGTATGCCGTTTGGACTCTGCAATGCCCCCGGAACGTTCCAGAGATTGATGGAGTGCTGCCTGGGACACCGCAACTTCGAGACTGTGTTACTATACCTGGACGATGTGATAGTGTACTCCAGAACGTACGAGGACCACTTGAAACACCTGGCAGAGGTATTTGAGTCACTGTCCCGGTACGGGATGAAATTGAAGCTCTCAAAGTGCCACCTGCTCAAGAGAAAGGTACAGTACCTGGGGCACATTGTCAGTCCAGAAGGGGTAGCACCAGTCCCGGAGAAAGTCACTGCCATCCAGAAGTGGCCGGAGCCGAAGAACCTCAAGGAGGTGAGTCAGTTTTTGGGACTAGTAGGATACTACCGGAGGTTTGTAAAAGACTACACCAAGAAAGCAGCTTCTCTGCAAGACCTCCTGGTAGGGCAGTCCCCCAAAGGCAGAAATCCCCCATTCCACTGGGGTAAGGAGCAAGCCGAGTCGTTTCAGGAGATGAAGGAGATCCTGACAGGGGATGAGATCCTAGCCTACCCTGACTACAGCCAACCATTCCTGCTGTATACTGATGCCAGCAACGAAGGGCTGGGCGCTGTTCTAAGTCAGAAGCAGAATGGCCAAGAGAAGGTAATCGCATACGCAAGCAGGAAGCTCCGCCCGACTGAGAGAACCCCAGAGAACTATAGCAGCTTTAAGTTGGAGTTCCTGGCCTTAGTCTGGGCCATCACTGAAAGGTTTAAGCACTATCTGTTATGATCTGCTACAAGCACTAAGGAAAGACAGGAGATCTGTCCCTACAATCGAACTAAACTGGATCCCTACGATGTAACGGGGAACCTGATCCTGCGATCAGACCCGCTAAAGTCCTCGGCTAGTCTGTATGAAGACCTATAGATGCAAGGGAGGAATCCCTACAAGAACTAGGGACTGGGATAAAGTTGGACACCTCCTAGCAGAAATTGTAGCAGTCAAAGACAAAGACAAACACACAACAAAGAACATAGAGGTCCGAAGACCTAGTAAAACTAACAGAGAACGGTAACAGAGCACCAAGCTATCTCAAGAGTAGTAAATACAATGAAGTCCAGCAAGGCCAGGAGGGCGGAGCCAGATGAAATAGGCAAAAATGGTCATGTGACCAGCAAACTAGAAAAAAACTAACAGGAGAGTTCTAACAGTACCCCTCCGGATCCCCTAGGACCAGGCTTATCAGGAAACCTCCTGTGAAATGCTCTGACAAGTCTGGAAGCAGAAACATCATCCACCCTCACCCATGAGTTATCCTCGGGTCCGAAACCCTTCCAAGCGACGAGATACTGCAAACTCCCTCTATACCGTCTAGAATTTAGGATGCGGGAAATTTCATATTCCCCGTCCTCCACCACCGGAGGAACAGTGGCAGAGGCGTCACCAACCGACACATCAGCTTTTTTCAACAGAGAAACATGAAACACCGGATTAATCTTCCAGGAGGTAGGAACCTCCAACCTAACAGCAGATTGGTTAACTATCTGAAGCACCTTAAAGGGCCCTACAAACTTGGGACCCAATTTTTTCGAAGGAATCCTCAATCGCAGATTCTTAGAGGACAACCAAACCATGTCACCAATAGCAAACGAAACCTCTTGCAGTTTCCTATCAAAGTACCTCTTAGATTTTTTGTTAGCCTCCTGAAGATTATCACGCACATCCGTCCAAACTCTCTCCAAATCACCACAAAAACTCTCCTCCTCCGGCACAGCCGATACCAACTTGGAGAATGACCCAAAAGACGGATGTCTCCCAGTACAACAAAAAAAAGGCGAACACCCAGCAGAAGAGGATGTATGGTTGTTAAGAGCAAATTCAGCAAGTGGTAGAAACTCAGACCACCCCTCTTGATTGTCTGCCACAAAGCAACGCAAGAACTGCTCAACATCCTGGTTCTTTCTTTCTGTCTGGCCATTAGACTCAGGATGATATCCGGATGAAAACGACAAATGAACTCCCAACCTGTCACAAAAGGCACGCCAAAAACGAGCCACGAACTGAGGTCCCCTATCAGAAACAATGTCCGTAGGAACGCCATGTAGTCTGACAATTTCCTTGACAAAGGCCTTAGCGAGTGTCTTAGCGCAAGGCAGTTTGATGAAGGGAACCAAGTGACACATCTTGCTAAAACGGTCCACGACCACCCAGATGACCGTGAAACCTTCAGAGGGGGGAAGGTCAGTAATAAAGTCCATAGCCAGATGTGTCCAAGGTGCACTAGGAACCTCCAGAGGGCAAAGCAACCCCGCAGCAGGAGCATGCGAAGACTTAGATCTAGCACACACAGTACATTGACGCACCCACTTAATGACTTCCTTCTGCCATCCAGGCCACCAAAAACTGCGACCCACAAGTCTCTTGGTCTCAGAAATTCCTGGATGACCTGCCAACCGAGACTCATGACACTCAACAAACAAATCTCTCCTAAAGGTCCTAGGCACAAACAACCTCCCATGGGGAGTGTTAGATGGGGCATTCTCCTGAGCTTTAAAAATCTCATCCTCCAAAACGGAGTCCAAAGCAGCAATCACAACACCTTCTTGTAAAATGCTCTCCTCCTCCTCCTCAGCACTGACCATAGGAGAAAAGCTGCGAGACAAAGCATCCGCTTTAACATTCTTGGTACCCGGGATGTAAGTAATGGAAAAATTAAACCGCAAGAAAAAAAGTGCCCACCTAGCCTGACGGGCATTCAAGCGCTTGGCAGCATCAAGATAGATCAGATTTTTATGATCAGTGAAAACCTGAATGGGAAATTCAGCACCTTCCAAGAGATGACGCCAGTGTTCAAATGCGAGTTTAATAGCCAGCAATTCCCGATTACCAATATCGTAATTAAGTTCAGTCTCAGAAAATTTTTTGGAAAAAAAGGCACAGGGATGTACTCCATCCTTGCTTTCCTGAGACAACACCGCACCGACCCCCACAGAAGAAGCATCAACCTCAACCAAAAACGGCTTAGTCACATCAGGCTGCATAAGGATGGGAGCAGAGGTGAACCTCTCCTTTAGAAACACAAAAGCTTCAATGGCCTCAGAAGTCCACTGAACCGCATTAGCACCTTTCCTGGTGAGATCGGTCAGTGGTTTGACAATAATAGAAATTTTTTTTATGAATTTTCTGTAATAATTGGCGAAACCCAAAAACCTCTGTATCGATTTCAAACCAATAGGCCTAGGCCATTCCTGCACAGCTTGAACTTTAAACGGGTCCATCTCAAAACCTTCACTGGAGATAATGTAACCCAAAAAACTAATTCTCTGTACAGCGAACTCACATTTCTCTAGCTTAGCAAAAAGCGAATTGTCCATTAATAACTGTAAAACCTCACGTACGCTCCGCCAATGAGACTCCAGATCAGGCGAATAAATCAGAATGTCATCCAAATACACAACCACATTTTTGCCGATCAAAGGTCTAAGGATGTCATTAATAAGATTCTGAAAAAATGCTGGAGCATTGGTAAGACCAAAAGGCATAACCAGATTCTCAAAATGACCCACAGGAGTGTTAAAAGCAGTCTTCCATTCATCACCCTCCTTCATGCGCAACAAATTGTATGCCCCCCAGAGATCAATTTTAGAGAACCACTTGGCCCCTACTAACTGGTTAAACAAATCAGGAATCAATGGCAGTGGGTAAGGATTGCGTACAGTAATTTTATTAATCTCACGAAAGTCCAGACAAGGACGTAAACCGCCACCTTTTTTTTTAACAAAAAAAAGTCCAACAGCCACAGGAGACTTGGAAGGCCTAATGTGACCGGCGGCCATGCTTGTCTGTATGTATTCCTCCAAAGCCTTTCTCTCAGGAATAGTAAGATTAAATAAACGACTTTTAGGAAGAGTCGCTCCAGGGACAAATTCAATGGTACAATCATAGTCTCTATGGGGAGGCAAAATTTGTGACTCCTCCTCAGAAAAAACTCTCCAAAAATCCTGAATAGGTACAGGTAATTCCCTTTTTTCCACCGCAGCAATACGTCCTTTACAACACTTGTCATAACATTTAGGGCTCCAGGACTTAATTTCATTGGTAGACCAATCCAGTACAGGATTATGCAATTTTAACCAGGGCAACCCCAATATTACTGGAGAAGGCAAATTATTCAATACTACCAAATCCAAATTCTCTTGATGAATACCATTAATAGTGAGGGGAAATTCACAGACCTTGTGAGTAACACTCTTCAAGGGAGAGCCATCGACAGAAACCACAGCAATAGGGGATGACAAAGGTTTAGGTTTTAATGTAAGTTTTTCCAAGAATCCCCCATCAATCACATTCAGAGTAGAACCACAATCCACAAATACCCGAAATTCAATTAATTCTTCCTGAGCAGTGGTAGTAGCAGATAGGAATACTCCCTTTGTATTTAAACAGGCAATACGGGCATAACTGACCATTTTTTTTTCTTTGTTCATACGAAGCACACAGTTCTTAATAAAATGACCAGAATTTCCGCAATAGAAGCACAAACCTTCAGAAAGCCTGCGGTCTTTTTCCTGAGAGCGGGGTGTCATCGCCCCAATCTCCATCGGCTCTCCTTTGTCAGCACAGACCCTCTCAAGACTCGGAGCTGACATAGCAGAGGATTTGCTCTCATTAACCCTTGCACGCAGTCTCCTGTCCACCCGTATAGCTAATTGCATAGCCTCCTGCAAGTTTCCGGGTGTGGGATAAGCAATCAGCAAATCTTTAACCCTTTCACCTAGCCTCGCCAGAAACAAACTTTTCAAAGCTGAATCGTTCCACCCCACCTGGGCAGACCACCGACGGAAGTGAGAACAATACTTTTCCACATTACCTGATCCCTGCCTCAAACGTCTCAATTCAGACTCAGCAGATGAGACACGATCAGGATCATCGTACAACAAACCCAAAGCAGAAAAAAAACTATCCACTGATCTAAAGCACGGATCACTAGGTTGGAGAGAAAAAGCCCATCCCTGAGGATCCTTGCGCAAAAGTGACATTATGAACCCTATGCGCTGTGATTCATCACCAGAGGATCCGGGTCTTAAACGAAAATACAATAAACAAGCATTTTTAAAAGAAAAAAAATCTTGTTGTTCACCAAAAAATAGATCAGGCAGACGTACCTTTGGCTCTACCAAATGTGCTCCAGAACAGCTACTCAAGTGTTGTTGGAGCTTGGCCACCTCCAGAGAGAGTCCCTGCAAGCGTTGAGCCAAATCTTGAACCGAGACCATGATGGAAACTGGAGGTCTTTTCTTAGAGAAATTATTTTTGGGCTGAACTTACTGTTATGATCTGCTACAAGCACTAAGGAAAGACAGGAGATCTGTCCCTACAATCGAACTAAACTGGATCCCTACGATGTAACGGGGAACCTGATCCTGCGATCAGACCCGCTAAAGTCCTCGGCTAGTCTGTACGAAGACCTATAGATGCAAGGGAGGAATCCCTACAAGAACTAGGGACTGGGATAAAGTTGGACACCTCCTAGCAGAAATTGTAGCAGTCAAAGACAAACACACAACAAAGAACATAGAGGTCCGAAGACCTAGCAAAACTAACAGAGAACGGTAACAGAGCACCAAGCTAGCTCAAGAGTAGTAAATACAATGAAGTCCAGCAAGGCCAGGAGGGCGGAGCCGGATTAAATAGGCAAAAATGGTCATGTGACCAGCAAACTAGAAAAAACCTAACAGGAGAGTTCTAACACTATCTAGCCTCCAGTAAGTTCACTGCCTTCACTGATAACAACCCCTTGACCCATCTCGAAACAGCTAAGCTCGGGGCACTGGAACAACGATGGATGGCGCAGCTGTCAAATTACCAATTTACAATTAAATACCGGGCGGGCCGCAAGAACGCCAACGCCGATGCCCTGTCCAGGATGCCTCACCAGTCAGACACAGAAGAAGAAGTGGATGACCTGGAAGAGATAGAGCTACCTGCCTTTCACCGGAATGGGATGATCCACGAGCAACGAGCCTCCAGGAGGCAGCGTGAAAAGACGTTAAACCTCCTGCCTCACCACAGCTGGAAGGAGACCCAGGACAGTGATCCGGTTGTCAGCCGCATTAAGGAGCTGATAACCCAAGAGGGTGCCTCCCTGGAGAAGGAAGCGTCTCTGCAAGCAAAGCAGCTGTGGAACGAGAGAAGCCGGCTGTTTATCTACCATGAGAAGCTGTGCCGGAGGTACGTCAATCCAAAGACCCATGAGATGGAGTGGCAGATAGTGGTCCCGAAGACAGACATCCAGATGGTATTAGAAGCTTACCACGATCAGGCGGGGCACTTTGGCTGGAAAAAGCTAGAGACCCTGCTGAAGTGTCGATTCTACTGGGTGGGAATGCGCAGCTCCATTGAACAGTGGTGCCGAGACTGTGGACCCTGTGGCCTTAGAAGAAAAGACTACAGCAGCCAGAAGGCACCCCTGCAACCCATCAAGACGACTTGGCCCCTGGAGATCGTGGCCCTGGACCATGTCAAGCTTTCCCCCAGCAGGTCAGGGTACTCCTATGCTCTGACCATGGTGGATCACTACTCACGTTTCCTGGTGGTCGCCCCCGTCAAAGACCTGATGGCAGAGACAACAGCAAAGACGTTCCAAGCGTATTTCTGTAGACCCCTTGGTTATCCTGAGCAGGTGCTGACGGACCAAGGCCCGGCCTTTGAGGCTGAGTTGTTCAAGGAGTTCTGCCATCTATACGGTTGTTAAAAGATAAGAATTACACCGTACCACCCATAAACCAACGGTCTCTGAGAAAAGATGAACAACATCTTCATCGACCTGCTAAAGACCATACCACTTGAGGAGAGAAATCAGTGGCCAGACCTACTACCTGACCTAGTGGATCTGTACAATCATATACCAGTAAGTTCCAAAAATTTCACTCCGGCATACCTCATGCGGGCAAGGCCAGGAAAGCTGCCCATGGATCTGGAGCTTGGTGTTGTTGAGCCTGAAGCTGATATGACCACTGAGGACTGGGACATGACCAGACAAGAGCAGTACAGGAGAGTACAAGCCTGTGTCGAGGACAGTCTCACTCGGGTGAGAGAAAAGCAGGAGGCGCACTACAACAAGAACGCGCCAGCAGAACCCTTCACACCTGGTGAAACAGTATTGAAAAGGTAAAGAAGAAATCACAAACTTGATGACCAGTGGGAGAGAGAACCCTACACTGTGTTACTATCAAGATTTGATAACAAGAAGACCTGTATAATCAGTCGAGACGGAGGAAGGACAACTGCAACAGTGTCCAGGGACCACCTAAAGTTGTGTCCAGACCTACTGAAACCCCAGGAAGAAGTGCCTCTCACAATCCCGGAAGAACCTGAAGAAGCAGTGATACACACTGACCTAGGAGATTTCCCGGCAGATTGGCCTCAAATAGGAGGTGCAGTAATCATTCCAACACTCCAATTCTACGAACAGCCAGAAAACCCTCCACAGCAAGTTGAACCTGTAAGTGCTGTAGAAGAGCCAGCTCAAGAAGTATCCCCGGACGAAGGATCCCCGGTAGGAGCAGAGCAAGAAGGCCCAGCCAATGGTGAACTTGCCAGTCCAAGAGAGAGGTTAAGGCAGTTTTACAACTTGGTCACACGTAGAACTGGTAGGGTAACTGACAATGCAGACTCTGTTACCACACAGATCACCGCACTACGCAGATCAACACGTAGCACGAGAGGTAAACTCCCTGTCAGGTACACTCAGTAAATAGTCAAATTTCTGAAAATGTAGATAGTTACCCCTGGGGTATTAAATTGAAAGGTACTGTATAATTGTGTACTTCCTTATACGTATGTCTTTATTAATTTGTGCTTTGCCTTGTAAATAGACAATTCAAGTGACATGGACGCTTTACCTCATCAATTCCTTTGTTGCATACCTAAGAACTTCGTGGCTGAGGACTGTGTGCAGCCCAAAAACTGCTTTTGTATATAATTGCGCTCCCTGTAGTGCTCCTTTTAGGTGACCTCAGAAGAAAAACCTGTCTGGAGTAGCTCTATTGGAGGTCCAACTCCGGATCTTCATGCCCTGCAGCCACCCCAGGGCCTACGTTGAGGGTTTGGGACAGGTCCCTCAAAAACCACCAAGTACTCTACCCTGTGAGATGGACATCCTGTTTGGAAACCTCACCACAAGAGACTTGAACTCTGAGGACACGTTGTATTTGTTTATATTGTTATGCAACGTTTAAGCTTGGTGCCTCCCATAAAGGGAAGATTGTTCATGTTTCTTATTGTTGTTTTTAAAATGTACTTCAGCCCGGGAGTGCTGAGCTTTGCTAGGGGGGAATGTGACGCCCAGCTGCGCTTGGAATCACAGATCCTGGAAGAGTGCATTGATGGATTCCTCCACAAGGTAACGCACTTGGGCAGAGGAAATAAAATGTATAATTATATGCTTAATTGTAAAACACTGGGTAAAACTGTCACTGAAAAAGACCTGGGTGTATTGGTGGACAACAAGCTCACGTTTGGTGGCCAGTGTCAGGCAGCTGCTGCAAAGGCAAATAAAATAATGGGATGAATTAAAATAGGCATAGATGCTCATGAGGAGAACATAATTTTACCTCTATACAAGTCACTAGTGCACCCACACTTAGAATACTGTGTACAGTTCTGGTCTCCGGTGTATAAGAAAGACATAGCTGAGCTAGAGAGGGTGCAGAGAAGAGCGACCAAGGTTATTAGAGGACTGGGGGGTCAGCAATACCAAGACAGGTTATTATGTGAGGACCAGCTGCACTTGGTATCACAGATCCTGGAAGAGTGCATTGATGGATTCCTCCACAAGAGGCCCCCATAAACATCCACACATCTCCACCTTCCACCTGAGACCAGCAGAGGGAGCCTGTTAGGGATATAAATAGGGAAGGTGGAGCCAGGCAGTTTAGTCTAGCCAGAACAGAGTTCCTGCTCACAGTCAGAGAGGGACAGAGTTCTCAGTTCGGTTCCTGCAGAAATCTGTCTGCAGAGGTAAGCCCAGTCTAGACTCAGTTGAAGCTCAGAATAGGGAGCTTAAGGTGTGCCGGCGCCATAAGATCGGTGAAGCGCGGAAAGCTGCCGTTAGTGTGTATAGCCTAGTGAGGGCCCAAGTAGGCCGAAGGCGAGTGGAGAGTTAGTACATAGGGGGCAGAGGAGCTTAACTAGCTCACCCCGAAGAATTTACCGGACACCGGGTCCGAAGCTTACCGGGATCTCTATGACCCAGTAAGGCATAACCGGAATCCCTGGAGAACTACAAGTCCCAGGATCGCTAAAGTGATACGTAACAGAGCCGGGAGACACATAGGCCCTGCAAGCTGAGTAGCGTGTACTCTAAGAAAAGGCCCTACCACAAGGTCAGCCAGCGCAGGACAGAGACAAAGTTAGGCCTAGCTCCAGGCAGGTCAGAAACTTACTACGCAGAGGCAAGTAACAGGAGGCCCTACACCCACTCATTGGGGAGGATCCTGACATGCACCCTTCACCCTACAGTGCTCCAGGACGTGCCTGAATTTCCATCAGTAAAAGGTACTGAAGTGACTATCGTGTCTGCCCCTGTTCTTGCTCTGACCCGGCTGGGTCTCGCCTGTCCTGCATTCCCCACTCCGTACGCTGCCCTGAGGCCTAGCTCCACCTGTGGGGAGCTATACCATCGAGCTGCCTTATCATCGGCCTCAGTGGACTGCGCAGCGCTGGTGATTCTCACCAGAAGCCACAGGTGGCGTCGCAAACTGTTATAAAACTAAGAAACTTATTATCCCCTTTTTAACCCCTTCTGAACCCTGGGATTTTCCGTTTTTGCATTTTCGTTTTTGCGCCCCTTGTTCCCAGAGCCATAGCGTTTTATTTTTTGGTCAATATGGCCGTGTGAGGGCTTATTTTTTGCGTGACGAGTTGTACTTTTCAACGTCATTATTAGTTTTACCATATCGTGTACGGGAAAACGGGAAAAAAATTCCAAGTGCGCTGAAATTGCAAAAAAAGTTCAACACCACAGAGGTTTTTTTTAATTTTTTTTTACCACGTTCACTGAATGCTAAAACTGACCTGCCATTATTATTCTCCAGGTTATTATGAGTTCATAGACACCAAACATGTATAAGTTCTTTTTTATTTATGTGGTGAAAAAAAATTCCAAAGTTTGCTAAAAAAAATAAAATAAATGGCGCCATTTTCCAAGACCAGTAGCGTCTCCATTTTTCGGGATCTGAGGCCGGGTGAGAGCTTATTTCTTGTGCGCCGAGCTGAAGTTTTTATTGATACCATTTTGGGGTAGATCTGATGTTTTGATCGCCCGTTATGGCATTTTATTGCAATGTTGCGGCGACCAAAAAACATAATTCAGGCGTTTAGAATTTTTTTCTCATTACGCCGTTTACTGATCGGATTAATTCTTTTTTTATATTGATAGATCGGGCGATTCTGAACGTGGTGATACCAAATATGTGTGTGTGTTTTTTTTTTTAATAATTTTATTTTGAATGGGGCGAAAGGGGGGTGATTTAAACATTTATATATTTTTTTAATTTTTTAATATTTTTAAAAACTTTTTTTTTACACTTTTTGCATACTTGTATAGTCTCCATAGGATACTAGAAGCAGCAACTGTCCGATCGCCTCTGCTACATAGAGGTGATGAGCAGATCACCTCTATGTAGCAGAAATGCTCCTGTGCTATGAGCGCCGACCACTAGGTGGCGCTCATAGCGATCAGCACATGACACCACTGGGGTCTGCTGCAGACCCAGGGCTGTCATGCCCACCCATCAGTGACCCGCGATCACGTGATGGGGTCACCGAAGGGCAGGGTAAGTGACGCACTTCCGGCGTGACGATGTTAAATGCCGCTGTCAGAGATTGACAGCGGCATTTAACATGTTAACAGCCGCGGGTGGATCACGATTCCACCCACGGCTGTTGCGTGCACATGTCAGCTGTAATAATCAGCTGACATGTGCCCTGTTCAGTGCGGGCTCAGCGCCGGAGCCCGAGCTGAACAGGGGGTGACAGCCTGGTGCGTACTAATACGCCACAGGCTGTAAAGTGGTTAAAGAGCGACCCCAGGGTACAGGCCCAGGAGCCGACCACCGCGACATCCCCAAGGCCAGGCTAAAGGCCCGGGCACCCGAGTAATCCCTATCCCCCTGGGCTAGTCAAATACACTTGGGGTTATTTAGTTTGGAAAAACAAAGGCTTAGGGGTGATCATATTACCATGTACAAATACAGTACAGACCAAAAGTTTGGACACACCTTCTCATTTAAAGATTTTTCTGTATTTTCATGACTATGAAAATTTTACATTCACACTGAAGGCATCAAAACTATGAATTAGCACATGTGGAATTATATACTTAACAAAAAAGTGAGAAACAACTGAAAATATGTCTTATATTCTAGGTTCTTCAAAGTAGCCACCTTTTGCTTTGATGACTGCTTTGCACACTCTTGGCATTCTCTTGACGAGCTTCAAGAGGAAGTCACCAGAAATGGTTTTCACTTCATAGGTGTGCCCTGTCAGGTTTAATAAGTGCGATTTCTTGCCTTACAAATGGGGTTGGGACCATCAGTTCTGTTGTGCAGAAGTCAGGTGGATACACAGCTGATAGTCCTACTGAATAGACTGTTAGAATTTGTATTATGGCAAGAAAAAAGCAGCTAAGTAAAGAATAACGAGTGGCCATCATTACTTTAAGAAGTGAAGGTCTGTCAGTCCGAAAAATTGGGCAAACTTTGAAAGTGTCCCCAAGTGCAGTTGCAAAAACCATCAAGCGCTACAAAGAAACTGGCTCACATGAGGACCGCCCCAGGAAAGGAAGACCAAAAGTGTCCTCTGCTTCTGAGGATAAGTTTATCCGAGTCACCAGCCTCAGAAATCGCAGGTTAACAGCAGCTCAGATTAGAGACCAGGTCAATGCCACACAGAGTTCTAGCAGCAGACACATCTCTACAACAACTGTTAAGAGGAGACTTTGTGCAGCAGGCCTTCATGATAAAATTACTGCTAGGAAACCACTGCTAAGGACAGGCAACAAGTAGAAGAGACTTGTTTGGGCTAAAGAACACAAGGAATGGACATTAGACCAGTGGAAATCTGTGCTTTGGTCTGATGAGTCCAAATTTGAGATCTTTGGTTCCAACCACCGTGTCTTCGTGCGACGCAGAAAAGGTGAACGGATGGACTCTACATGCCTGGTTCCCACCGTGAAGCATGGACGAGGAGGTGTGATGGTGTGGGGGTGCTTTGCTGGTGACACTGTTGGGGATTTATTCAAAATTGAAGGCATACTGAACCAGCATGGCTACCACAGCATCTTGCAGCGCCATGCAATTCCATCCGGTTTGCGTTTAGTTGCACCAACATTTATTTTTCAACAGAACAATGACCCCAAACACACCTCCAGGCTGAGTAAGGGCTATTTGACCAAGACGGAGAGTGATGGGGTGCTACGAGAGATGACCTGGCCTCCACAGTCACCAGACCTGAACCCAATCGAGATGGTTTGGGGTGTGCTGGACCGCAGAGTGAAGGCAAAAGGGCCAACAAGTGCTAAGCATCTTTGGGAACTCCTTAAAGATTGTTGGAAGACCATTTCCGGTGACTACCTCTTGAAGCTCATCAAGAGAATGCCATGAGTGTGCAAAGCAGTCATCAAAGCAAAAGGTGGCTACTTTGAAGAACCTAGAATACAAGACATATTTTCAGTTGTTTCACACTTTTTTGTTAAGTATATAATTCCACATGTGTTAATTCATAGTTTTGATGCCTTCAGTGTGAATGTACAATTTTCATAGTCATGAAAATACAGAAAAATCTTTAAATGAGAAGGTGTGTCCAAACTTTTGGTCTGTACTGTATATGAGGGGACAGTACAAAGACCTTTTTACTGATCTTTTTACTCTGAGGCCTGAGACAGGGACAAGGGGGCATCTTCTCTCAGTCGTACACTGCACAAATCTGGCCTTTATGGAAGAGTGGAAGAAGAAAGTCATTTCTCAAAGATATCCATAAAAAGTCTCATTTGAAGTTTGCCACAAGCCACCTGGGAGACACACCAAACATGTGGAATAAGGTGCTCTGGTCAGATGAAACCAAAATCGAACTTTTTGGCCACAATGCAAAATGATATATTTGGCGTAAAAGCAACACAGCTCATCGACCTCAAAACACCATCCCCACTGTCAAACATGGTGGTGGCAGCATCATGATTTGGGCCTGCTTTTCTTCAGCAGGGACAGGGAAGATGGTTAAACTTTATGGGAAGATGGACGGAGCCAAATACAGGACCATTCTGGAAGAAAACCTGTTGGAGTCTGCAAAAGACCTGAGACTGGGACGGAGATTTATCTTCCAACAAGACAATGATCCCAAACATAAAGCAAAATCTACAATGGGATGGTTCAAAAATAAACGTATCCAGGTGTTAGAATGGCCAAGTCAAAGTCCAGACCTGAATCCAATCGAGAATCTGTGGAAAGAGCTGAAAACTGGTGTTCACAAACGCTCTCCATCCAACCTCACTGAGCTCGAGCTGTTTTGCAAGGAAGAATGGGCAAGAATTTCAGCCTCTCGATGTGCAAAACTGATAGAGACATACCCCAAGCGACTTGCTGCTGTAATCACAGCAAAAGGTGGCGCTACAAAGTATTAACTCAAGGGGGCCGAATAATATTGCACATTACACCTTTAATTTTTAATTTTTTTTTAAAAGTTTAAAATCTAATATATAAAGCTGAATGTGTATGAATGTATGTATGTGTGTATGTCCGGGATTGGAATCTGCACCGTCGCAGCTACAGCCACAAAATTTTGCACAGTCACACGTCTGGACCCCGAGAGCGTCATAGGCTATGTTGTGAGGTGAAATTTTAACTCTGCGCGTTCCAATTCACCAAACAATTTTGCCCCTATCTACATAATGAGGAAAAAGTGAAAAGTGTTGGAGGCAAATTGACAGCTGCCACATGTGAACAAGGGAGAGTTAAAGAATGAGAGCGATGGCACCTAAGAGTGTATACCGTACAGTTGCTAAGGTGGGACCCCGATATTGGATACTCATACTCACCACACACAGGGATATGAACACACACACAAAATGCGCCACACACTACCACGTTCTTGAACACATATGCCACCCTCAGCACACACAAAACTCATCTCACAAATATTTATCAGGCTGCCAATAGCAACCAATCACAGCTCAGCTTCTATTTTACTACAGTTAATTAATCTGAGCTGTGATTGGTTAATAGAGGCAACAAAGGACATTCTCAGTATAACAAAGCTTGTGTAAGGTAATAAGATGTCAGTTAGGGTGTGTTGGTGGAAAGGCTGATGTCCGTCATATTACTTCTATGTGAGAGGATATAGAAACTGCCAGTTACAGACTATTTTTACCACAATAATGCCTCATAAGAAAAGGAATTTCATGGCACGAATGTCAGCTGATGCGAAAAGAAAAGCTGCATTACGGGCCAATGAAAAATGTGAAGACCGAGAAACAAGGCTGACACACATGAGAACAGCAGCTGCTTCCTCAAGAGCCAATGAACTTTCTGAGCAGAGGGAAGCAAGGCTTGCAGACAAGAGAACAAGAGCTGCTTCCTCAAGCGCCAATGAACTTTCTGAGGAGAGCAAAGCGAGGCTTGCAGACATGAAAACAAGAGCTGCTTCCTCAAGAGCCAATGAACTTTCTGAGGAGAGGGAAGCGAGGCTTGCAGACATGAAAACAAGAGCTGCTTCCTCAAGGGCCAATGAACTTTCTGAGGAGAGGGAAGCGAGGCTTGCAGACATGAAAACAAGAGCTGCTTCCTCAAGAGCCAATGAACTTTCTGAGGAGAGGGAAGCGAGGCTTGCAGACATGAAAACAAGAGCTGCTTCCTCAAGGGCCAATGAACTTTCTGAGGAGAGGGAAGCGAGGCTTGCAGACAAGAGAACAAGAACTGCTTCCTCAAGAGCCAATGAACTTTCTATCTATTTGTTTTGTGGTTTTTGTGTGGAGAATAAACTTTTGTTAACACATTCTATTTTGCTAACAGCAGTTATTAACCCGGGCGAAGCCGGGTAGTACAGCTAATATTCAATAAATTTTGTTCCACTTCACGATTGTGTCCCACTTGTTGTTGATTCTTCCCAAAAAAATTAGAATTTTATATCTTTATGTTCAAAGCCAGAAATGTGGCAAAAGGTAGAAAAGTTCAAGGGGGCCAAATACTTTCACAAGGCACTGTAACGGTCTATTTAACATTTGCTATCTTTCCCAACTACCCCATATATATGAGTGCTCAGCCCAGCCGAGTGTTCATGTTTTTTAAATGGGTAAAGAAGAGAAAGCTGCGGTCAGATGCCTTTGGTAGCAGCTTATCTTATCGGTTTGCGTTTAGTTGGACCATCATTTATTTTTCAACAGGACAATGACCCCAAACACACCTCCAGGCTGTGTAAGGGCTATTTGACCAAGAGGGAGAGTGAATGGGTGCTACGCCAGATGACCTGGCCTCCACAGTCACCAGACCTGAACCCAATCGAGATGGTTTGGTGTGAGCTGGACCGCAGAGTGAAGGCAAAAGGGCCAACAAGTGCTAAGCATCTCTGGGAACTCCTTCAAGATTGTTGGAAGACCATTTCCGGTGACTACCTCTTGAAGCTCATCAAGAGAATGCCAAGAGTGTGCAAAGCAGTCATCAAAGCAAAAGGTGGCTACTTTGAAGAACCTAGAATATAAGACATATTTTCAGTTGTTTCACACTTTTTGTTAAGTATATAATTCCACATGTGTTAATTCATAGTTTTGATGCCTTCAGTGTGAATGTACAATTTTCATAGTCATGAAAATACAGAAAAATCTTTAAATGAGAAGGTGTGTCCAAACTTTTGGTCTGTACTGTATATGAGGGTACAGTACAAAGACCTTTCTACTGATCTTTTTACTCTGAGGCCTGAGACGGGGACAAGGGGGCATCTTCTACGTCTGGAGGAAAGAAGGTTTAATCATAATCACAAGTGCGGATTCTTTACTGTAAGAGCATTGAGACTATGGAACTCTCTGCTGCATGATGTTGTAATGAGTGATTCACTACTAAAATTTAAGAAGGGCCTGGATGCCTTTCTTGAAAAGTATAATATTACAGGTTATATATACTAGATTTCTTGATAGGGCGTTGATCCAGGGAACTAGTCTGATTGCCGTATGTGGAGTCAGGAAGGAATTTTTTTCCCCAGTGTGGAGCTTAGAGATTGCCACATAGTTTTTTTTTGCCTTCCTCTGGATCAACATGTTAGGCTATAGGTTGAACTAGATGGACTTAGTCTTCCTTCAACCTTAATAAACTATGTTAAACTATGTTAAGATGAAATCAGGGTCTCTGATTGGGTGAGAATGGCTTCCCTCCAAAAAGAAAAAAAGGAAAAAAAAGGGGGAGGAGGGAAGAATAAGAAAAAGCCCTTTGCAACACCAGGGAAGTCCTCAAAGAGATGGACTAATAGGGAGAAGTATACAATATACAACTCCATACCCATCCAGCGGAGTGCAGATCCCCTTATTGAGAGCGCGCTTTCTACAGAGGGTGACTGCCCCTTAGGGTCAGACCACAGACCCATTGCAGCATAATGAAGTGAACTAAACTGTATTATGTACTATTCCTAGCCCAAGCATAAATACCCCAACCAAATATAGATTATATTTTCACAACTGTACCAGCTTATATAAAAATTCTCAAAGCATTAGGCATTAATCTCCCGGTTCCTCTTTAATTCTATTAAACTCTTTTAAAACCCCTTTTCCGCGGGAGCTGCCAGTTTCTATGGAGGCTCACAGACCCCCACAAAAGAGCAAGGCAATAGATAATAACATAAGAGTCTCAAAGGAAACCAATCAATCTGGAGAAGGGGGGTCTATTTCCTCCAAAATGCGACCCCCAGGTTTTATGCCAGAATTCCGGTTCCTTCTTCTTTGTGGCGGGAACTTCTCCCCTTCCTAGGCCTCAAGGTATCTCCGGCCAGTCTGATGGAGACACTGGACCAGACGGGATTCCCAGACCCTCACTGAACATCGGCAGATCTTCCAGATTACATAGTATATGTAAGGTACCAGCAGGGCTGGACTGGCCATCTGACAATTCTGGCAAATGCCAGAAGGGCCTGTCTGGTCGTGGGCCACCTTATCTGCTACATTGTTATCAGAATCTGCATCCCCAAGACGCCTATACTGTTAAAAGTTGTGACGGAGCACAAAGTCACTGGCTCCAGCACTTACCCCAGTAGGCAGTGGGTGTCCCCTCTGTTTGCGACCTGCCAAAGGTCAGCACCAAGCAGGGGACATAAGCAGTGCAATGACGTCACTGCATCACGTTGCCAGTATCCACTGCAAGAATGGATAGAAGAGACAGACTCTGAGGACGATGAGGTGTCTGAATTAGGTGAGTATAGGGATTTTTTTTAATTTTTGGGGGACTGTGGGGGACCATCACACGATATAGGGCGCTGTGAGTAGGACCATCATAGTATTATTATTATTATGATTTATTATTATAGCGCCATTTATTCAATGGCGCTTTACATGTGAAAAGGGGTATACATAATAAAAAACAAGTACAATAATCATGAACAATACAAGTCGCTGACTGGTCTAGGAGGAGAGAGGACCCTGCCTGCAAGGGCTCACAGTCTACAAGGGATGGGTGAGGATACAGTAGGTGAGGGTAGAGCTGGTCGTGCAGTGGTGTGGTGGAGCGAGGGTTACTGCAGGCTGTAGGCTTGTCAGAAGAGGTGGGTCTTCAGGTTCCTTTTGAAGGTTTCCACTGTAGGCGAGAGTCTGAGGTGTTGGGGTAAAGAGTTCCAGAGTAGGGGGGATGCACGGGAGAAATCTTGTATGCGATTGTGGGAAGAGGGGAGTAGAGAAGGAGCTCTTGTGAGGATCGGAGGTTGTGTGCAGGTATGTACCGGGAGACTAGGTCACAGATATATGGTGGAGACAGGTTGTGGATGGCATTGTATGCCATGGTTAGGGTTTTGAACTGGAGTCTCTGTGTAATGGGGAGCCAGCGCAGGGATTGACAGAGAGGAGAGGCCGGGGAATAGTGCGGGGACAGGTGGATAGGTCGAGCTGCAGAGTTCAGGATAGATTGGAGGGGTGCGAGAGTGTTAGAGGGGAGGCCGCAGAGCAGGAGGTTGCAGTAGTTGAGGTGGGAGATGATGAGGGCATGCATTAGTGTGTTTGCAGGTTCGTGGTTGAGGAATGTGCGGATCCTGGAGATATTTTTGAGTTGGAGTAGGCAGGAAGTGAAAAGGACTTTGATATGTTGTGTGAAGGAGAGATCAGAGTCCAGGGTTACCCCGAGGCAGCGAGCTTGTGGGACTGGGGACAGTAGACAGCCATTGATGTTGATAGATACAGTGGGAAAAAATAGTATTTAGTCTGCCACCAATTGTGCAAGTTCTCCCAGTTAAAAAGATGAGAGAGGCCTGTAATTGACATCATAGGTAGACCTCAACTAAGATGAGACAAAGTGAGAAAACAAATCCTGAAAATCACATTGTCTGATTTGGAAATAAATTTTTTTCAAATTTTGGTGGAAAATAAGTATTTGGTCACCTACAAACAAGCAAGATTTCTGGCTCTCACAGACCGGTAGTTTCTTCTTTAAGAGGCTCCTCTGTCCTCCACTCATTACCTGTAGTACTGGCACCTGTTTGAACTTGTTTTCAGTATAAAAAACACCTGTCCGCAACCTCCAACAGTCACACTCCAAACTCCACTATGGTGAAGACCAAAGAACTGTCAAAGGATACCAGAAACAAAATTGTAGCCTTGCACCAGGCTGGGAAGACTGAATCTGGAATAGGCAAGCAGCTTGGTGTGAAAAAATCAACCGTGGGAGCAATAATTAGAAAATGGAAGACATACAAGACCACTGACAATCTCTCTCGATCCGGGGCTCAACACAAGATCTCACCCCGTGGGGTCAAAATGATCTCAAAAATGGTGAGCAAAAATCCCTGAACCACACGGGGGACTTAGTGAATGACCTGTAGAGAGCTGGGACCAACGTTACACAGGCTACTATCAGTAACACACTACGCCATGAGGGACACAGATCCTGCAGTGCCAGATGTGTCCCCCTGCTTAAGCCATTACGTGTCCGGGCCCATCTGAAGTTTGCTAGAGAGCATTTGGATGATCCAGAAGAGTATTGGGAGAATGTCATATGGTCGTATGAAACCAAAATAGAACTGTTTGGTAGAAACACAACTCGTCGTGTTTGGAGGAGAAAGAATGCTGAGTTGCATCCAAAGAACACCATACCTACTGTGAAGCATGGGGGTGGCAACATCATGTTTTGGGGCTGTTTCTCTGCCAAGGGACCAGGACGACTGATATAGTGAGATTTTGAGTGCAAACCTCCTTCCATCAGCAAGGGCATTGAAGATGAAACGTGGCTGGGTCTTTCAGCATGACAATGATCCCAAGCACACCGCCAGGGCAAAGAAAGAGTGGCTTTGTAAGAAGCATTTCAAGGTCCTGGAGTGGCCTAGCCAGTCTTCAGATCTAAATCCCTATAGAAAACCTTTGGAGGGAGTTGAAAGTCCGTGTTGCCCAGCGACAGCCCCAAAATATCACTGCTCTAGAGATCTGCATGGAGGAATGGGCCAACATACCAGCAACAGTGTGTGCCAACCTTGTGAATAATTACAGAAAATGTTTGTCCTCAGTCATTGCAAACAAAGGATATATAACAAAGTATTGAGATTAGCTTTTGTAGGTGATCAAATACTTATTTTCCACCAAAATTTGAAAAAAATTTCTTTCCAAATAAGACAATGTCATTTTCAGGATTTGTTTTCTCATTTTGTCTCTCATAATTGAGGTCTACCTATGATGTCAATTACAGGCCTCTCTCATCTTTTTAAGTGGGAGATCTTGCACAATTGGTGGCTGACTAAATACTTTTCTTCCCCACTGTAGGTCAGATGGCGGGGTTGAGTGAGATGGTGTAAAGATAATGAATTCTGTTTTATCAGTTTTATCCATGTTAAGTTTTAGACATATGTCAGAGAAGAAGGATGAGACAGCGGACAGGCAGTATGAGATTCTGCTTAGTAAGGAGGTGATATCATGTCCAGAGGGAGATCTGTGTGTGTCGTTAGCATAGAGGTGATACTGATACTCAAAATGATAATATTGTAATATTACAGACAAATACCAACAAACCATAAACAAATATTACCAGCATATACGGTATTGATAATACCACACTGTAGCATAGGCGTCTCTGCCCCTTGCTAGGCAGAGACGCCGTCCCTCTCACCTCCCCGCTTCTGGCGCGGCGTCCTCCAGCGCTTCTCTCCCCGCTGCTTCCGGCACGCGCTCCTTCTCCGGCAGTGTGCTTAGGGCGCGCGCGCGCGCTCTCCCCCTCTCTTAAAGGGACCGCGCGCGCCGTCCTAAGGAGTCCCCGGCCAATTGCCGTTGGACCTCCCATATTTAAGGCACCTCCTCCAAAATGGAGGTGCCCAAGCAATGTTGTTTGCACTGTGTCTCACCTGTGCTTCAGCCCTCAGGTTCCGCTGCTAGCCTGACTTCTCGTCCCGCCTGCCAGCCTGTTACTTGCCTTGTCCGCCAGACCGCTCACCTGGGAGCGTCTACTAGTTACCTGCTTGTTACCTGCCTGTCACCTGCCTCGTCTGTCAGACCGCTCACCTGGGAGCATCCATCAGTTATCTGCCTGTTACCTGCCTGTCACCTGCCTCGTCTGTCTGACCGCTCACCTGGGAGCATCCACCAGTTACCCGCCTGTTACCTGCTATCTCCGTCAGCTCGCTCACCTGGAAGCGCCCGCCAGTTACCTGTCAGGTATCCGCCTCGCCTGTCTACCCAGAGACTGTCCCCATCACTTGCTGTGACAACCTGCCTGCCTACCCTGAGACTGTCCCCATCACTTGCTGTGACCACCTGCCTGTCTACCCAGAGACTGTCCCCGTCACTTGCTGTGACCACCTGCCTGTCTACCCAGAGACTGTCCCCATCACTTGCTGTGACCACCTGCCTGTCTACCCAGAGACTGTCCCCGTCACTTGCTGTGGCTGCCTGCTTGCCTTCCCTGGGAGTCACCCACTTCCTTACAAGGACTTCCCCCTTGTATTGCAGCTCAGAGGTTCCACCTCCCAGACCCGTAACAGTTTGCTCGGGCCATGGAACCTGGTGGCACCCAAGCTCCCTCGCTCTCTGACCTATACCATGAAGTCTCCCATCAGAGATCCCAGCAGGAGTCCATCCTGAACCACCTGCGGAATGTCAACTCCCGCCTGGACACACTGACTGCTCCACCAGCAACCACCGCTAGTGTCACGACTCGCACCCCGGCAGCGCCGCTGCCCACCAATACCATGGCATCCTGCCCCGGACCCCGGCTTTCTGCACCTCCTCACTTCGGAGGCGACCCCGCTCAAGCTCGGGGCTTCATAAACCAGTGCACCCTGCACTTTGAACTCTTGGCTCACCAGTTCATCTCCGACCGGGCCAAAGTGGCATTCATCATGTCCCATCTCACTGGGGAGGCACTGGCATGGCTTAACCACCTGTGGGAGAGAGGGGACCCCCTGGTGTCCAACCTGTCGTCTTTCCTCACTGCTTTCCGGAGAGTCTTCGATGAACCGGGACGAAAGACCTCATCTGCCTCCTCTTTGCTACGTCTCCGCCAAGGGAGTCTCACTGTGGGCCAATATGCCATACGGTTCCGCACCCTCGCTTCTGAGCTTGCCTGGGATAATGAGGCCCTGGTGTCCGTCTTCTGGGAGGGTCTTTCTGGTCGGATTAAAGATGAGCTCGCCGGTCGGGACATTCCTACCACCCTGGATGACCTGGTGTCGCTGGCTACCCGGATTGACATCCGGTTTCAAGAACGCACCAAAGAGACCACCCGTGAGAGACGGTTTCCCCGCCTAGCTCCTACTTTCCAGAAACCTGTCTCCTCTTCTGTCACTCCCCGGGCGCACTCACCCGAGTCCATGCAGATCGACCAGACCAAGATGGTCAAATCTCGCCAAGAGTCACGCCGAGACGAGGGGAGCTGCTTCTATTGTGGCAGTAAGGAGCACCTGATTCGTTCCTGCCCGGAGAGGCCGGGAAACTCCAGTGTCTAGGACTGCTCGGAGAGGTTGGCCTAGACAAAAATAAGTCCTCTCCAACCCTGACTTTGTCTGTATCTATCTCCTGGGGACAGAACCGTCATTTTGAACTTGCCCACCTGGATTCTGGATCCGCTGGAAACCTCATCTCCCAGTCCCTGGTTGAGAAATACCGTATTCCCACCAAGTCTCTGGCTGAACCTTTGTCAGTCGCCTCCGTGGATGGAAGACTCCTTCCGGTGACCATCCTGCTCATCACGGAACCCATAACCCTGCAGATGGGAATGCTGCACTCTGAGGTAATCTCCTTCCACGTGTTGCCCGGACTCTCCCACTCCCTATTGCTAGGACTACCTTGGCTCCAGTCACATGAACCCGTGTTGAACTGGCATTCCGGTGAAGTACTCCGGTGGGGGCCGGTCTGCCATAAGACCTGCCTGGTTCCGATTCGTCCGGTTCGTCCTCCACCTACCCCAGCTAATTTACCCGGTCTTCCGGCTCCTTACTGGCCCTACGCTGACGTCTTCGGTAAAAAGGAAGCAGAGACATTGCCACCTCATAGGCCATATGATTGCCCAATCGACCTGGTACCTGGCGCCACTCCACCCCTTGGGCGTATTTATCCGTTGTCAGTGGCTGAAACCCGGGCCATGTCTGAGTAAATAGAGGAGAATCTGGCCAGGGGATTCATCCGGAAGTCTACTTCCCCGGCTGGAGCCGGATTCTTCTTTGTCAAAAAAAAGGATGGCTCGCTACGCCCCTGTATTGACTATAGAGGACTCAATCAGATCACGGTTAAAAATAAATACCCCCTTCCGCTCATCTCTGAGTTATTTGATCGCCTTAAAGGCGCCAGGATCTTTTCCAAGCTGGATCTACGTGGAGCGTATAACCTGGTCCGTATCCGTCAGGGAGACGAGTGGAAAACGGCATTTAATACCCGGGACGGACACTATGAGTACCGTGTGATGCCCTTCGGTCTCTGCAATGCTTCCGCCGTCTTCCAAGAACTGGTCAACGACATCTTCCGTGACCTTCTTTACTCCTGCGTGGTGGTATACCTGGACGACATCTTGGTCTTCTCTCCGGATCTTCCCAAACACCGGAGGGATGTTCGTCAGGTCCTGCTTAGGCTCAGGCAGAACCACCTCTATGCTAAATACGAGAAGTGCCTTTTTGAGCAGACCTCTCTTCCATTCCTGGGCTATGTTATCTCCCAGACAGGCTTGCGAATGGATCCCGAGAAGCTCTCTGCTGTCCTAAAGTGGCCCCGTCCGGAGGGCTAGAAGGCGATACAGCGATTCCTGGGCTTCGCTAATTACTATCGTCTCTTCATTCCTCACTTCTCGTCTCGGACTGCGCCCATATCTGCGCTCACCCGTAAGGGAGCAAATCCCAAGGTATGGCCACCCAAAGCTGAGGAGACCTTCCTTTCCCTGAAGCAAGTCTTCTCCTCTGCCCCTGTGCTGCACCGTCCGGACTGCAACAAACAGTTCTACCTGGAGGTTGATGCTTCCTCCTCTGGAGCGGGAGCGGTGCTCACCCAAAAGTCTTCATCCGGGAGAATGGTAACCTGCGGCTTTTTCTCTAAAATCTTCTCCTCCTCTGAGCGCAATTACTCCATAGGAGACCGAGAACTGTTAGCCGTTAAATTGGCGCTGGAGGAGTGGTGTTAAAAAGACCTTCCTACTCATTTCCCAGCATTACTGGTGGTCTACCCTGCGTAAGGATGTGGTAGACTTCGTCTCTGCCTATTCATCTTGTGGCCGCAACAAAGTTCCCAGACACTTACCAGCTGGTCATCTCCTGCCGCTTCCCATACCTGTTGCCCCGTGGCAACACATCGCTATGGACTTCATTACCGATCTTCCTTTCTCTGCCGGGTGTACTGTCATTTGGGTGGTCGCGGACCGCTTTTCTAAAATGGCCCACTTCATTCCCCTGCCTGGTCTTCCGTCTGCACCTGAGCTGGCTAAGGACTTTATCCGCCATATCTTCCGTCTCCATGGCCTTTTCCTCCACATCGTGTCGGATCGAGGGGTTCAGTTCACCTCACGCTTCTGGAGAGCCACATGTAAACTGCTGGACGTCACCCTGGACTTCTCCTCCGCTTACCACCCTCAGTCCAATGGTCAAGTGGAGCGGATCAATCAGATCCTTACCAGCTATCTCCGGCACTTTGTTAATGCCCACCATTCTGATTGGGTGGACCTCCTCCCTTGGGCCGAATTCTCTTACAATAACCACGAGAGCGAATCCTCTTCCAAATCCCCGTTCTTTATTGTCTATGGCCAGCACCCCCGGATTCCGTTTCCTGTCTCCGCCTCTGTGGACAACCCTGCCGTGCAGTCTCTTGTCAGCGAGTTTTCTACCATTTGGGAGAGTACTAGGTCAGCACTTCTTCAGTCCTCCGAGCGGATGAAGAGATATGCTAATAAGAGACGTCTGGATCCGCCTCAATTCCGTCCGGGAGAAAAGGTTTGGCTATCCTCCAAACATGTACGGCTCAAGATACCCTCCTACAAGTTAGGTCCTCGCTTCATCGGCCCATTCGAAATCCTCAGGCAAATTAATCCAGTGGCCTACAAATTAGGCCAGTGGCCTACAAATTAAAACTCCCGGCCACCTTACGGCAAAAAATCCCACTTATTAAACCTGACAGGGCACACCTGTGAAGTGAAAACCATTTCCGGTGACTACCTCTTGAAGCTCATCAAGAGAATGCCAAGAGTGTGCAAAGCAGTCATCAAAGCAAAAGGTGGCTACTTTGAAGAACCTAGAATATAAGACATATTTTCAGTTGTTTCACACTTTTTTGTTAAGTATATAATTCCACATGTGTTAATTCATAGTTTTGATGCCTTCAGTGTGAATGTACAATTTTCATAGTCATGAAAATACAGAAAAATCTTTAAATGAGAAGGTGTGTCCAAACTTTTGGTCTGTACTGTATGTGCATATTGTGCAGGTTCTCACCAGTGACATCTCGCTGATTGTTGTCATTCATTTTTCCTTTTCCTTTGCATTCAGTCCAGACCACCATGACCTCTTCTTCCATCCATATCTAGTCCCAGCAAAATGGAACATACAGACATCTTCACTTTACTGATTTCCCAGAACCCTCCTCACATTCTACCACCTGTGCAGAAACCACAACTGGTGATACCTTATAATAATTCCCCTGTGCCTCCTTTAATAATGCTCCCCCTTGACCTCTTACAATAATGTACCTCCTTATAATAATAAAAATATCCCCTGTGCTTTCTTATATTAATAATAATAATGACTCCTTGCTTCCCCTAAAATGATAACAATCCCCCTTTTTGATTCCCTATAATAATGACCTTCAGTGCCTCTTCATTGTAATAATGCTCCTGAGCAGGGGCGTACATAGGAATTTTTCTATGAGGCGCCCCATAGATAATTCTATCACGTCACAGTCAAAGGAGAGCAACATTTTAAGAACCGGATAAG
Source organism: Phyllobates terribilis (assembly GCF_046119375.1). Taxonomy (NCBI): domain Eukaryota; kingdom Metazoa; phylum Chordata; class Amphibia; order Anura; family Dendrobatidae; genus Phyllobates; species Phyllobates terribilis. The sequence goes on from NW_027362771.1 coordinate 385,253,994, forward strand.
GAAGAAACGGAGAAGGAAATGTATTACAGAACTTAAGACAGTTATTTTGCCCCTACTCAAGCCCCTAAATGGTCTCACTCACTATGATACCCATTTCATGACCCCCATGGAGCATTATGCCCCCACAAAGTATGATTGCCCCACAAACCTTACAGAAAGTTTGTTGCCCCACAGCACCCCACACTGTAAGACTGTTACCACAGCCTCCCATACAATATGGTATCCACCACAGCCCCCAGTATATAGTATGAGAGGCACCACAAACCTCCGCACAGTATGATGTCCACCACAGGCCCTTATATAAAGTGTGATGTCCACCAAAGCCCCCTGTTCTGTACGAAGTCCCCACAATCCCCATACAGTATGATGGTCACCACAGCATCCAACATAGTACAATGTTCCCCATAGACCTCCACACAGTATATTGTCCACCACAGCCACCCCACACAGTATGATGTCCACCACAATCACCCTACACAGTAAGATGGTCACTCCACAGCCACCCGACACAGTATGATAGATCCCCCATACACTATGAAGATTCCCCATAGCCACAATACCGTATGATGGTCCCCCCACAGTCCCCTATATAGTATGATGGTCCACATCACAGCCCCCTATATAGTATGATGGTTCACCTTACAGCCCCCCCATATAGTATGATGGTCCATATCACAGCTCCCAATATAGCATGAGGGTTCACCTCACAGCCCCCTATATAGTATGATGGTCCCTCCAACTGCCCCCTATATAGTGTGATATTCAACTCAACACCCTCTCCAAATAGTATGATAGTACACCCCACAGCTCTTTATATGTTTTTATGGAACACCTCACAGACCCTATTTAGTATGATGGTACCCCCAAAAGCTCCCCTTCCTGCCGACTTCAACTCAAAAATATCTCCAGGATCCGCACATTCCTCAACCACGAATCTGCAAAAACACTAGTGCATGCCCTCATCATCTCCCACCTCGACTACTGCAACCTCCTGCTCTGAGGCCTCCCCTCTAACACTCTCGCACCCCTCCAATCTATCCTGAGCTCTGCAGCCCGACCTATCCACCTGTCCCCCCCGCTATTCCCCGGCCTCTCTTCTCTGTTAATCCCTGCGCTGGCTCCCCGTTACCCAGAGACGCCAGTTCAAAACCCTAACCATGGCATACAAAGCCATCCACAACCTGTCTCCTCCATATCTGTGACCTAGTCTCCCAGTACATAACTGCATGCAAACTCCGATCCTCACAAGATCTCCTTCTCTACTCCCCTCATATCTCCTCTTCCCACAATCGCATATAAGATTTCTCCCGTGCATCCCCCCCTACTCTGGAACTCTATACCCCAACAACTCAGACTCTCACCTACAGAGGAAACCTTCAAAAGGAACCTGAAGACCCACCTCTTCCGACAAGCCTACAGTCTGCAGTAACCCTCGCTCCACCACACCGCTGCACGACCAGCTCTACCCTCACCTACTGTATCCTCACCCATCCCTTGTAGACTGTGAGCCCTCGTGGGCAGGGTCCTCTCTCCTCTTGGACCAGTCAGCGACTTGTATTGTTCATGATTATTGTACTTGTTTTTTATTATGTATACCCCTTTTCACATGTGAAGCGCCATGGAATAAATGGCGCTATAATAATAAATAATAATAATACTATGATGGTCCTGCTCACAGCGCCCTATATAGTGTGATGGTTCCCCACAGCCCCCCAAAAATAAAAAAATCCCTATACACACCTAATCCAGACACCTCATCGTCCGTAGCATCTGTGTAGCGTCGGCGTCTCTGCCTCCTACTGGGCAGAGACGCCGTTCCCCTTACTGCCGCGGTCCTGGTCCGGCGTCCTCCAGCTCCCCTGCTGCTGCCCGGGGTGCGTACACCGCGCACAGCTTCCCGGGCACTGTGCTTAGGGCACGCGCGCGCTCCCTCCATCTTTAAGGGGCCGCACGCGCCCATCCTAAAGAGTCCCCGGCTAATAGCCGGAGGACCCCTCCTATGTAAAGCACCTCCTCCAAAATGGAGGTGCCTGTGCAAGGTTGTTGTTTGTGTGCTAACACTCTCCTCAGCCCTCAGGTTCCAGTGCCCGCCAGCCTGTCTATCAGCCGTGCCCGCATGCCTATCAGCAGTGCCCGACCGCCTGTCTATCAGCAGTGCCCGCCAGCCTGTCTATCAGCTGTGCCCGCCTGCCTGTCTATGAGCCGTGCCCGCCAGCCTGTCTACCTGCCGTGCCAGTCGGCTTGCCTATCTGCATCACCTGTCAGTCTACCTGCTGTGCCCGCCTGCTTGCCTACCCGGATCACCTGTCAGGCTACCTGCCATGCCCACCTGCTTGCCTACCCGGATCACCTGTCAGGCCACCTGCCGTGCTCATCCGCTGTACCTGACAGCTTCAGCTATCTGACCAGTGGGAGGCGCCCCAGAGTGGCACCTGGTTCACCTTCCCAGTCCCTCCTTAGTTCACGGAGTCGACTAAGCCGCCGAGTGGCCAGAGTCGGTCTGGGTTGGCACTTAGTTACGCCCCTCTGGTCCCTCCTTGCATCTCAGCACAGAGGTTCCACCACCCGGATCCGTAACAGTTTGCACAGACCATGGAACCCGGTGGCTCCCAGGCTCCTTCGCTCTCAGACCTGTATCAAGAGGTCTCTCGCTAGAGATCCCAACAGCATACTATCCTGTTTTATCTGCGGACAGTCAACTCTCATCTGGACGTGCTGTCCATCCCGACTGTGTCCACCTCTAACCAAGCAGCACCCGCTTCGGAGGCACCTCAATCCAGTGGCTTCGGACCCCAGCTTTCTGCGCCTCCACGTTTTGGTGGTGACCCTATCCTATGTCAGGGCTTCATAAATCAGTGCACGCTGCACTTTGAATTCCAGGCACACCAGTTCACCTCCGACCGGGCCAAGGTGGCATTCATCATGTCTCACCTCACCGGAGAGGCGTTGGTGTGGCTTAACCCTCTGTGGGAGAGAGGGGATCCTCTGGTGTCTGATCTCCAGGCTTTCTTTTCCGGTTTTCCGGCAGGTGTTCGATGAGCCTGGACGAAAGTCTTCTACTGCCTCCTCACTTCTCCGACTCCGCCAAGGGAGTCTCTCTGTGGGACAATATGCTGTGCGTTTCCAAACCCTCGCATCTGAACTTGCCTGGAACAATGAGGCCCTGGTGTCCACCTTTTGGGAGGGCCTTTCTGGACGGATCAAGGATGAGCTAGCCGGTCGCGACATACCCCCCTCCCTGGACCACCTGGTGTCATTAGCTACCCGGATTGACATCCGTTTTCTGGAACGTGCTACAGAGACGACCCATGAGAGGAAACCTTTGCGCCTCGCTCCAATCCTCCAAAGTCCAGTCTCGCAACCAGCACTCCCCCGGGTGTCTTCTCAGAGCCTATGCAAATTGACCAAGTTAAGATGGTCAAGTCTCACCAGGAGACCCGCCGTGCAGAGGGGAGTTGCTTCTACTGTGGCAATATACAGCATCAGATCCGCTCCTGCCCGGTGAGACGGGGAAACTCCAGTATCTTGGACCGCTCAGAGAGGTCGTCCTAGGCAAGAGTTCTTCCTCTCCGCCGTTGACTCTGTCCATTTCTGTTACCAGTGGTGAGACCCGCTCCTTCGAGACTGCCCATCTGGATTCCGGAGCCACTGGGAATCTCATTCAACAGGCCGTTGTGGAGCATTTTCTAATTCCTTCCATACGTCTGGCGGATCCTTTAGTGGTTTCCTCTGTGGATGGAAAGCTTCTCCCTGAAACCATCTTGTTGGTCACTGAGTCGGTAACTCTTCAGGTGGGAATGCTGATCTCAGAGAAGATCTCCTTTTACGTACTGTCCGGTCTCTCTCATCCCCTCTTGCTTGGTCTACCTTGGTTACAGAGACATGAGCCTGTCCTGAATTGGAGCTCGGGTGAGGTGCTCCGTTGGAGTCAGGAATGCCATAAGACCTGTCATATTCCGGTTCGTCCTGCTCGACCCCTGTCTACTCCGGCTAACCTACCTGGCCTGCCAGCACCCTACTGGTCCTATGCGGACGTCTTTTGATAAAAAGGAGGCAGAGACACTACCACCTCATAGGCCGTATGATTTCCCCATGGACCTAATACCTGGTGCTTCACCTCCTCCCGGGCGAATCTACCCCTTTGTCGCTGGCCGAGACCCGTGCCATGTCTGAATACATTGAAGAGAATTTTGCTAGAGGATTCATCCAGAAATCCACCTCTCCGGCTGGAGCAGGATTCTTCTTCGTTAAAAAGAAAAACGTCTCTCTTTGTCCTACAGGGGCTTAAACCAGATTACCAGCAAAAATAAGTACCCCCTGCCTGTCATCTCGGAGCTGTTTGACCGCCTAAAAGGCACAAAGATCTTCACTAGGCTTGATCTTCGGGGGTCTTACAATCTGGTCCGGATTCGCCAGGGAGACGAGTGGAAGACGGCATTCAACACTCGGGATGGTCACTACGAATACCGCGTGATGCCCTTCGGTCTCTGTAATGCTCCAGCTGTCTTCCAGGAGTTAGTAAATGACATCTTCCGAGATCTCCTGTATTCCTGTGTGGTGGTGTAGCTGGATGATATCTTGTTGTTCTCCCCTGATCTGCCCTCTCACCAGAGGGATGTTCGTCAGGTCCTGCTGAGGCTCTTGTAAGAATCACCTGTATGCCAAGTATGAGAAATGCCTCTTTGAGCAGACCTCCCTACAATTTCTGGGGGATATCATCTCTGAAACCAGACTGCGGATGGATCCCGAGTAGGTGTCTGCCGTCTTAAAGTGGCCCCGACCTGAGGAGTTGAAGGCTATTCAGCGGTTTCTGGGGTTCGCTAACTATTACTGCCTCTTCATTCCTCATTTCTCCTCCCGGACAGCTCCCATCTCTGCTCTCACCCCTAAGGGAGCAAATCCCAGGGAGTGGATTTCCGAGGCGGAGAATGCCTTTGTCTCTCTTAAACAAGCCTTCTCCTCCGCTCCAGTGCTACACAGTCCGGATTGCAATAAACAGTTCTTCCTGGAGGTTGATGCCTCTTCTTCCGTTGCCCGAGCAGTGCTCACCCAGAAATCCTCGTCCGGGCAAATGGTGACCTGCGGTCTTCTCCAAACTCTTCTCTCCGTCTGAGCACAATTACTCCATAGGAGATCGAGAGCTGCTGGCCATCAAATTTGTTTGAGGGGGCCCTGCACTCTGTGGTCATCTACACTGTACATAAAAATCTCACTTATTTGCAGACTGCCCAAAGACTAAACCCGCATAATATAATAATAATAATAATAGTTTATTTTTATAGCGCCAACATATTCCGCAGCACTTTACAAATTTTAGGGGGGACTTATACAGACAATACAGAATAAGCATATCTCATATCGAACGGAGTGAGGGCCCTGCTCGCGAGCTTACAGTCTATGAGGAAGTGGGGGAGACACAAAAGGTAAAAAGTACATATATTGTATAATGCAGCCTTGATTTACTGAATAGGATAAATAATAATACATGGACTGGTCGCCAGCCAGTATGTGTGCAGTCCTGACAGAGGCTTTTATGTGCATGGTTGGTTTGAACCCGAAGTTGAAGAAGATTTTAATATGGGGGAAAGCTGGGATGGACAGAGTGTGTTTAGGTGATACGCCAGTCTAAAGAAATGTGTTTTTAGGGTTCGCTTGAAACTGTGGGTATTGGGAATTAATCGAACTGTCCTGGGTAGTGCATTCCAGAGAATTGGCGCAGCACGCGAGAAATCTTGGAGACGGGAGTGGGAAGTTCGGATTATGGAGGATTTTAGTTTCAAGTCATTTGCAGAACGGAGGGCACGTGTAGGGTGGTAGACTGAGACAAGGGAGGAGATGTAGGGGGGTACTGAAGCATGGAGCGCTTTGTGGGTAAGCGTGATAAGTTTAAAACGAACTCTATATTGGATGGGCAACCAATGCAATGACTGGCACAGGGAAGAGGCATCTGAGTAGCGGTTGGCGAGGAATATGATCCTGGCTGCTGCGTTCAGGACGGATTGGAGAGGGGAGAGTTTAGTAAGAGGGAGACCGATTAGTAGAGCGTTGCAATAGTCAAGACGAGAATGAATAAGAGCGACAGTAAGAGTTTTTGCCGAGTCAAAGGTGAGAAAAGTCCTGATTCTTGAGATGTTTTTGAGGTGTAGATGACATGAACGAGCGAGTGATTTGATGTGAGGAGTGAAAGAAAGATCTGAATCAAAAATGACCCCAAGACAGCGGGCTTGTAGCTGGGGAGTAATGGTTGAGCCACAAACGGAGATGGCAATATCGGGCACAGGTAGATTAATGGAGGGAGGAAAGACGAGTAGTTCAGTTTTTGACAGATTCAGTTTTAGGTAGAGGGAGGACATAGTGTTAGACACAGCAGAAAGACAATCACTGGTCTTTTGTAGTAATGCAGGGGTGATGTCCGGAGCAGAGGTGTATAATTGGGTGTCATCAGCATAGAGATGGTACTGAAAACCGAATCTACTGATTGTTTGTCCAATAGGAGCGGTGTATAAGGAGAAAAGAAGGGGGCCTAGGACTGATCCTTGAGGAACCCCGACAGTAAGAGGAAGTAGGGAGGAGGAGGAGCCGGCAAAAGACACAGAGTAGGAGCGGTCAGAGAGATAAGAGGAGAACCAGGAGAGAACCGTGTCCTTGAGGCCAATAGTGCGGAGCATAGTGAGGAGGAGCTGGTGATCCACAGTGTCAAATGCTGCAGAGAGATCCAGGAGAATCAGCAGGGAGTAGTGACCATTAGATTTAGCTGTTAGTAGATCATTAGAGACTTTAGTGAGGGCAGTTTCAGTAGAATGTAAAGAGCGGAAACCAGATTGTAAAGGGTCAAGAAGAGAGTTGTCTGAGAGATAGCGGATTAGACGGGAGTGGACCAGGCGTTCCAGGAGTTTAGAGATAAAGGGCCAGATGGTCTTTGTTCTTTGCTCGATTCTCCTTTAGCCTTCATTACTGCCCAGCAGACAAGAACATTAAGGCTGATGCTTTTTCCTGCTCATTTCTGTCTACCGACCAAGAGGAGGAACCTCTACACATCATTGACCCCTCCAGAATAATGACTGCTGCTCCGTTCGACCTGTCTCATCTACCTCCTGGTAAGACCTTTGTAGCGACTCAGGATCGGAAGAGGGTCTTACTCTGGGGTCATTCGTCCAAACTGGCTGGCCATGCTCATTGCCCGGCATTATTGGTGGCCCACCCAGCGCAAGGATGTTGTGGATTTTGTCGCGGCTTGTTCCTCTTGTGCCCGTAACAAGATACCTAGACACCTTCCAGCCGGTCGTCTTCTTCCTCTTCCCGTGCCTCTCACTCCGTGGCAACATATTGCAATGGATTTCATCACGGATCTTCCTGTATCGGCCGGTTGTACTGTCATTTGGGTGGTCGCTGACCGCTTCTCCAAGATGGCTCACTTCATCCCTCTGCCTGGTCTTTCCTCTGCACCTGTGCTGGCTAAGGACTTCATCCGTCACATCTTCCGTCTCCACGGCTTATCCCTCCACATTGTCTCGGACCGAGGAGTTCAGTTCACTTCTCGCTTCTGGCGACCCACGTGCAAGCTGCTGGATGTCTCCTTGGATTTTTCTTCGGCCTATCATCCTCAGTCCAATGGTCAAGTGGAACGTATCAATCAGATCCTTACCAGTTTTCTTCGGCACTTTGTCAACGCTCACCATAGCGATTGGGTAGAGCTCCTGCCCTGGGCCAAGTTTTCCTATAACAACCATGTGAGTGAGTCTTCTGCTAAGTCTCCGTTTTTTGTGGTTTACGGTCGACACCCCCAGATTCCGTTTCCCTTCTCCTCTTCAGTGGACAATCCTGCCGCGGAGTCTCTCGCGGATGAAGAGGCATGCTGATAAGAGACGTCTGGATCCGCCTCAATTCCGCCCGGGAGACAAGGTCTGGCTTTCCTCCAAATATGTCCGTCTCAAAATAGCATCATACAAGTTGGGTCTGCGGTTCATCAGTCCGTTCGACATTCTGAACCAAATAAATCCAGTGGCTTACAAGCTGAAACTCCCGGCCTCCTTACGGATTCCCAACTCCTTTCACGTGTCCCTCCTCAAGCCGGTTGTCCTTAATTCTTTCTCTGAAGATCCAGGTACCACTCCAGCTCCCGTCTCCGCTGAGGACGTCTTTGAGGTAGAGAACATTTTGGCCATCAAGAGGGTAAGAGGAAAGACTTTCTTTCTTGTGGATTGGAAGGGGTTTGGTCCTGAGGAGAGGTCTTGGGAGCCCATGGAGAACATTCATGCCCCTCGTCTTCTAGAAAAATTTCTTGCGGGCCTAAAGAAGAGGGGGGTAAAGGGGGGGTACTGTAGCATAGGGTAATGCCGGGCAGAGACGCCGTTCCCCTCACTACCACGGTCCCGGTCTGGCGTCCTCCAGCTCCCCTGCTGCGGCCCAGGGTGCGCACACCGCGTGCAGCTTCCCGGGTACTGTGCTTAGGGCGCGGCCCCTTAAAGAGGGAGGGACCGCGCGCTCCGTCCTAAAGAGTCCCCGGCGAATAGCCGGAGGACCACTCCTATTTAGAGCACCTCCTCCAAAATGGAGGTGCCTGTGCAAGGTTGTTGTTTGTGTGCTAACACTCTCCTCAGCCCTCAAGTTCCAGTGCCTGCCAGCCTGTCTATCAGCCGTGCCCACCTGTCTGTCTATTAGCCGTACCCGACCGCCTGTCTATCAGCAGTGCCCACCAGCCTGTCTATCAGCCGTGCCCGCCTGCCTGTCCATCAGCTGTGCCCGCCAGCCTGTCTACGTGCCGTGCCTGCCGGCTTTCCTACCTGCATCACCTGTCAGTCTACCTGCCGTGCCCGCCTGCTTGCCTACCCGGATCACCTGTCAGGCTACCTGCCGTGCCTGCCTGCTTGCCTACCAGGATCCCCTGTCAGGCCACCTGCCGTGCTCATCCGCTGTACCTGTCAGCTTCAGCTATCTGACCAGTGGGAGTCGCCTGCTGTCACACAAGGTTGGTCCCAGAGTGGCATCTGGTTCACCTTCTCGGTCCCTCCTTGGTTCACAGAGTCGACTAAGCCACCGTGTGGCCAGGGTCGGTCCGAGTTGGCACTTAGTTACGCCCCTCTAGTCCCTCCTTGCATCTCAGCACAGAGGTTCCACTACCCGGATCCGTAACAGTCTGTTTCTTCTATCCATTCTCGCAGTGGATGCTGGCGGCACGATGCAGTGACGTTATTGCACCGCTGATGTCCCCTGCTTGGTGCTGGCCTCTGGCAGGTCGCAAACAGAGGGGACGCCCACTGCCTGCTGAGGTAAGTGATGGAGCCAGTGACTTTGTGCTCCGTCACAACTTTTAACAGTATAGGCGTCTTGAGGATGCAGATTCTGATGACAATGTAGCAGACAAGGTGGCCCACAACCAGACAGGCCCTTCTGGCATTTGCCAGAATTGCCAGATGGCCAGTCCAGCCCTGCTGGTACCTTACTACGCAATCTGGGAGATCTGTCGATGTTCAGGGTCTGGGAATCCCGTCTGCTCCAGTGTCTCCATCGGACTGGCCGGGGCAGTCACCCTCTGTAGAAAGCGCGCTCTCAATAAGGGGATCTGCACTCCGCAGGATGGGTGTGGAGTTATATATTGTATACTTCCCCCTATTAGTCCATATCTTTGAGGACTTCCCTGGTGGTGGAAAAGGCTTTTTCTTATTCTTCACTCTCCCCCTTTTTTTTTCCTTCTTTTCTTTTTGGAGGGAAGCCCTTCTCACCCAATCAGGGACACTGATTTCTTTTTAAGATTTTTCTCTGTATTTTTCTTCCTTTCTGATCCCTTCCTCAATCCTACCCCTAGTCCTTAGAATGTCCTCAGTCAAGTTCTGTTCACTAAATGCTAGAGGCCTTAATGTTCCTCAGAAACGCTCTCAGATTCTCTATTCTATGCATAAAAAAAAGAGTACAAATTCTCATGTTACAAGAGACACACTTTAAGTTCGAACATGTCCCTAAGATAAAAGATAGGGATTCTAATAACTGGTTTCATAGCACAAATCCTGAATCGAAATCAAAGGGGGTCTCCATTGCAATCCATAAGTCATTAACATTTTCCCTCATTGATACGCTCATAGATACGCAAGGCAGATACATCTTTCTCAAATTAAAGATTGCGGAATCCAAATACACGATTGCTAACTGGTACCTCCCTAATAGAGACCAAGTTCCTGTATGCCGTTCCTTTCTAACCTCACTCTCAAATTTTACAGAGGGTATATTGATTGCAGGTGGAGACTTCAACTTTACATTGAACCCAAAATGTAGATTCTTCCTCTGGGAGTGGAACAGTTCCTATGAGGCAATTGCGTTCTCTTAAGAGGCTCCTCCACGCCCTCCGACTGACAAATGTGTGGCGGATAATGAATCCTCAGGGTAAGGATTACACTTATTTCTCACAAATACATAACTCATACAGCCGCATAGACCTCTTTCTCTTGAGTCATCATGCCTTATCATGGCAACCGGAAGCTACAATTGGAGATATTTTGTGGTCGGATCACGCTTCAATTTTTCTGTCTTTATTAGTGATGAGCGAACGTGCTCGCTACTGCTCGGTACTCGCCCGAGCATCTCACTGCTCGAGATGCTCGGCGAGTATTTCCTGGTTGCTTGGGCGGGAGCTCGGGTCCCCTCCCTGCATGTTTGGCGCTCTTTAGAGAGCCAATGAACATGCTGGGATTGCCTGCCACACACTGTAATGCCGTAGCCATGTTGGTTGTGGCATTACAGTGATTGGCTGGCTGCATAGCGTCATCAGGTCTATATAATACCTGGCGCCGCGAAGCTCGTCACAGTCTATCCCGGAATCAGGCAGAGTAGGGAGAGCTGCTGAGGAGCTAGGGAGAGATTTGCTTCTTTATTAGTTAGTATAGGTATACCACAACATTTATATATATCCATCTGAACAAACAGTCCTTCTGAGGACTAATCCAGCTGCATCTATTCAGTGGTGACAGCAGAAGTTAGGAAGGCAGGCAGTGTATGTGGCAGACTGCAGTGCATATAGCAAGAGGGTCCATTGAACATCCTGTTAGTCTAGTTATTCCACAACATGCTAGGCAGGCAGGCAGTGTATGTGGCAGACTGGAGTTCATACAGCACCAGAGGCTCCATTATAGTTCTGTCTGCTGCTGCTCTTACAGATATTTCTAGAAATAGCCCCAGGTATCAGGGGCCAGAGATAATTTTTTTTATCTTAGTCCTGATTATTAGCTTAAAAAGCAATCCAGAGAACACCGTTTTTCTGCTCCAGTTGCCTCTGCAGAATACAGCCAGCTCCTTTCATACAGCGATAAAAATCCAGAAATTTGTAGTGAACGTGGAAAATATTGGCCTCCATTTAAATTTTGTTGCAGTGTGTTAGTGAAGTTATTGACACCAGGTCGCTGTGAAAAATAGTAATTCACAGGCCAGCTATTTAAAACTGTGGTTTTCCGTCACACGTAGCACATACAAGTTCGCTCCAAATTCAGCCATTTCTGGCCTCCATTTAAATTTTGTTGCAGTGTGTTAGTGAAGTTATTGACACCAGGTTGCTGTGAAAAATAGTAATTTACAGGCCAGCTATTTAAAACTGTGGTTTTCCGTCATACGTAGCACATATCACTGCGTTTCAAATCCAGCCATTTGTAGTGAACATGGAAAATATTGTCCTTCATTTAAAATGGGCAAGGCACGTGGCAAGGGACAGGGAAGTGGACGTGATGGTGATGGTGCATGCAGAGGACGAGATCGAGGCCGTGGGCAAGCTGAAATTGTGCCACAACAAACACCCACATCTTGTCGCTCGACCTTCCTGTCTCAATTAATAGGGGACCGCAGAACACCACTATTGAACACAGAGCAGTGTGAAAAGGTTATTGGTTGGACAGCAGATAATGCTTCCAGTTACTTAGCCACCACCACCACCCTGTCATCCACACGGTCAAGTCTCAGTAGCCGTGAGTCTGGACTGCATATTCCTCACCCTGATCCTCCTTCCTCCCACCATGCCGAGTGCCCGAAGACAACTAACCCCACACTTGGACACTCCGAAGAGCTGTTCACTTTTCCATTTATAGATTCGGGCCCTCGCCCGGTTCACTTGAAGCAAGAGGAGATCGCATGTAGCGATGCCCAAATATTTGAGCAGCCATGGTCACACGAAGGCGACGGTTGGAAACTGTCACAAGAGGTGGATGATGATGAGATACAATAGCCAGAAAGTCAGAAGGAGGATCAGGGTGCAGAAGTGGAAGATGAGGTGGTGGACGATGAAGTCACTAACCCAACCTGGCAAGGTGACCTGCAGAGCGAGGACAGCAGCACACGGGGGGGAGGCGTAGCACCACAACAGGCAAGAACAAGCAGTGTGGTGGCCGCAGACAGAAGACGGGCAACCGTTCCCCGTAACATCAACACAACGGAAGTTGCCAGTATAGTTCTTACCGAGTCTGGTTGATTTTTAAAGACTCTGCTGATAACCCCAAAAAGGCCATTTGCGCCACCTGCCAGGCCAGCATCAGCAGGGGTAGCAAAACTACCAGCTTGACCACCACCAGCATGATCAGGCACATGGCAGCAAAGCACCCGACTAAGTGGGCTGAACCCCAGGGTCCAGCAACAGTGTCTGCGGGTAACACCACAGCTTGTTCCGCTGTTGTGCGTGCACGCCAATCCCCTGTCCAGGCGTATGCCAAGATGCCTCCCGCCCTGCACCTGTCGTTGAAAACTCTCAGCTAGCACCATCAGCAAGTATGTCCACCTCCTTGTCCCAGTGCAGCGTTTAGTTGTCCCTACCTCAGTCCTTGGAATGCACTCGCAAATATGCAGCAAACACCCCACAGGCCACACTACTAAATTCACACATTTCGCGAATGCTTGCGCTTGAAATGTTGCCTTTTAGGCTCGTGGAGATGGAAGCTTTCCGCAACCTGATGGCAGCGGCCGTCCCTCGGTACTTGGTTCCCAGCCGCTACTATTTCTCCCGGTGTGCCGTCCCCGTATTACACAAGCACGTGTCCCACAACATTAGCCGCGCCCTCAACAATGCAGCTACTGGGAAACTTCACCTAACCACGGATACGTGGACAAGTGCTTGTGGGCAGGGACGGTACATCTTGCTGATGGCACACTGGGTTAATATAGTGGAAGATGTGACCCAGTCGTATCTTGGGATGGAACACGTTGTAACATCCCTCGCGGCGTGCTGGCATGGCTTACCATCTCCCACCATGCAAGACCGCCAACTTACCTATCAGTCCAGGCTGCACACTTTGCTCCATTACTTGCTATGTGCATGTCTCTTGTCTGATTGCTTAGGGCGGCGGCGCTGTTGCTTCCTGTTTCTTAAAGTTACAGCGTGCGCAGTCCTAATACGTCCCCAGCCTATTGCTGTGAGTCACTGGATACTTAAACCTCCTCCACCCAGTAGGAGGTGCCTGAGCAACACTTTCTTTCAGTGTGTTCTGTGCAACTGAGTTGCCAGGTCCTGTCCTGTATCTTGTCTGTTTCTGCCACCCTGGGGGCTGAGTACCCAGGCCCGTTACCTGTATCTGTGACTCTAGTCTGTTTCTGCCACCCTGGGGGCTGAGTACCCAGGCCCGTTTCTTGTATCTGTGACTTCTAGTCTGTTTCCGCCACCCTTGGGGCTGAATACCCAGGCTTGTTCCTGTATCTTGTTCCAGGTTCAGTTCCTGTCTGAACTGTGTCCTAGTCCGTTACCTGTTTGTCTCTATGTCCTATCCTTTCCTTTTCCTGCAGTGTCTGAACGTGCACCTAACTCCAACTCGTTGTCTCTGTACTTCTGTTTGTGAGTTTTGTGTCCACTCGTTATTTCATTGGAAGTACCTTGTGTGTATCTGGTTCTGCTTGTCCCGTTTCCCTGCCTCTGTTTCTACCTCCTGTATTCTAGCTGTTTCGCTCTGCTCTGCTTGTCCTCCGCACGTGCGGTTTCGCTCTGCTCTGCTTATCCTCCGCACCTCCGGTTTCGCTCTGCTCTGCTTGTCCTCCGCACCTGCGGTTTCGCTCTGCTCTGCTTGTCCTCTACACCTGCGGTTTTGCTCTGCTCTGCTTGTCCTCCACACCTGCAGTTTCGCTCTGCTCTGCTTGTCCTCTGCACCTTCGGTTTTCGATCTGCTCTGCTTGTCCTCCGCACCTGCGGTTTTTGCTCTGCTCTGCTTGTCCTCCGCGCCTGCGGTTCTGCTCTGCTTGTCCACCGCACCTGCGGCTCTGTTCCTGTATCCCAGTCTGTACTGGTCCCTATCCAGCCTACGTCCCTGTCTGCCAGTACCCACCTGTCTGCATACCAGCCGTGCCTGCCAGTACCCACCTGTCTGCATACCAGCCGTGCCTGCCAGTACCCTCCTGTCTGCATACCAGCCGTGCCTGCCTGTTCCTGCATTCCCCGGTGTGAGTCAACAGCTGTGACCGGGGTCTGACCTGGAGTAGCACCTGGGCCACCTCCTACGTACCTCCTCGGACCACGGAGTCGATTAAGCCGCCGTGTGTTCGTGGTTGGATCTGGCGAGGCCCCTAGTCACTCCCCTCCAGGCACTCCTCGGTTAGTGGCCCAGTGGGACCACTAACCACGCTCACGCCAGTCAGTCCGGGCGCCGAGGATTGCGGGCTCTGGGTCAATCAGGGTTGCCCCAACATTCTACAGCTCCTGCACCTCCTCCTCCTACTCTTCAGCATCCATCTCCGAAATGAACATATCAGTCGCAAGCTGGAAGCACTGCAGTAGTGCCTCGGCCAAGCGGCAAGGGGCTGTGCTGAAGCTGATATGCTTAGGTGACAAATCACACAATGCTGAACAGTTGTGGACAGCTCTGAAAGAGCAGGCAGATCTGTGGCTGACACCGCTGACCCCACAGCCAGGCATGATCGTGTGTGACAATGGCCGGAATCTGGTGGTGGCTCTGAGGCGAGGCGAGCTCACACACGTACCATGCCTGGCCCATGTGCAAAACCTCGTGGTTCAGTGATTTCTCAAAACCTACACGGATCTGTCAGATCTGCTTGTCAAAGTACGCCGCCTTTGTGCCCATTTTAGAAAGTCAGCTACAGCTTCCGCCGCCCTTGCCATGCTTCGGCAGCATTTGCAGCTTCCGGCTCACTGACTGGTGTGTGATGTCCCCACGCTTTGGAACTCTACATTGCAGATGTTGGGAAGGATTTGTGAGAAGAAGAGGGCAGTTGTTGACTACCTGTATCAACAAGGCCGTCGGTATTCAGGTCAGACTCCACACATAAAACCTCAGGAGTGGATATGGATGTCAGACATCGGTACCGTCTTCCAAAACTTTGAGGACTCCACCAAGATGGTGAGCGGCAATCCCGCTTCTCTGTCTTCTGAAACGCTCTCTGCTCTCAATTAAAGAGGATGCATTGCAGGTGGAGCATGATGAGACGGAGCAAGTATCCACAAGGTGATTACACACAACCCAGCCTCATCTCATCCCAATGTGGATTGGGTGACAATGAGGAAGAGGAGGAGGAAGAACAGGAGTTAGTTTCCTGCACTATAGACGGTACTACCTGCACAACTGTCATATCGTCTGTTCAGCGTGGATGGCCTGAGGACAGGAAGGAGGAGGAAGAGGAGAAGGATGAGGATTGAGCATGGTCAGTCATCCTCTTAGTGAGGACACAGAAGTCTTGCCTCTTTGCAGTCTGGCACACATGGCTGAGTTTATGTTACGCTGCCTTTCCCGTGACCCTCGTGTTGTCCAAATTTTGGGTGACAGTCATTACTGGTTGGTGAAGCTTGTAAACCCACGCTACAGGGAGAACTTTCTGTCTTTTATTCCCTTGCAGGACAGACCTAATAAAATGGTGCAATACGAGAAGGCCCATGTTGCGGAATTATTAAAAAAATTTCCATCTGAAAACGCTGGCGGCAGAAGTCACAGTTCTTTGGACAACCAAGGAGTACACTCGAGAGAACCAAAAATGCAATCCAGCAGAGGCAGGGGAACACTGTCAAAGTTCTGGGCCAGTTTTCTCAGACCCTCCCATCGCACAGGCCCTGAGGCGCAGGGTACTCTCACAAGGAGTGCAAAGTTTCGGAAGATGATGAGGGAGTACCTTGCCGACCGTACCAACGTCCTCCGTGATTCCTCTATGCCTTATAATTACTGGGTATCCAAGCTGGACACGTGCCATGAATTGGCTCTCTACCCTTGGAGGTCCTGGCCTGCTCTGCCGCTAGCGTTTTTGTCAGAGCGGGTTTTTAGTGTCTCCGGTGGAATTATAACCGATAGGCGCATCCACCTGTCAACTGAAAATGCTGACAGGCTGACTCTTATATCCTCCACCACCATATGTACCATATCAACATATCTACGTCTCTTGCAAGAGGCATTGGAGTTCCTCCAAATTTTTGGCAGCCGTTGCTTCACTGCATAGGCAAACACTATGGGAGACCCACTTCCTAATAATGGGAACATTGTTTTTAGGAGGCTCTCTGACCTCTACGTCTCTTGCAAGGGGCATTGGAGTGCCTCCAAATTTTTGGCAGCCATTGCTTCACTGCATAGGCAAACACTATGGGAGACCCACTTTCTAATAATCAGAACATTGTTTTTAGGAGGCTCTCCGACCTCTACGTCTCTTGCAAGGGGCTATGAAGTTCCTCCAAATTTATGGCAGCCGTTGCTTCACTGCATAGGTAAACACTATGGGAGACCCACTTCCTAATAATGGGAACATTGTTTTTAGGAGGCTCTCTAACCTCTTCGTCTCTTGCAAGGGGCATTGGAGTGCCTCTAAATTTATGGCAGCCATTGCTTCACTGCATAGGCAAACACTATGGGAGACCCACTTCCTAATAATGAGAACATTGTTTTTAGGAGGCTCTCTGACCTCTACGTCTCTTGCAAGGGGTATTTGAGTGCCTCCAACTTTTTGGCAGCCCTTGCAGTCACTGCATATGCAATAACAGTATAGGAGACCCACTCGTTAATAATGGGAACAACAAAGCATAGCCGGCTGATGGCCCTCTAACAATAGCGAGGGCCGACTGCTGGCCCTTTAAGAATAGTAAGGGCCGCCTGATGGCCCTATAAAAACAGGCTTTGTGACTTTCAGAGTTCCTCCATCATAAATGAAACAGGGTGTGTCTGATGATGTGTCACACACCACATGGCCAGATAAGGTTGTAAAATGTTAAAATGACATTTACCAGTGAATGCATTTGTCTTGGTTGAAAGCAATGCGAAAGTGCAAAAACGCATCAAAAACGCTACGTGTGAACATAGCCCAAGGTGTGGTGGAGCATTTTTGTTTCTGTATATTTATTTTGCCTTACATACAAGTCATTACCCTGGAAAGGATGTTCCTTAACATATTTCCCAGGAAAATCCATTTTGGTTTTGTTTTTGTATGTTTTATTGTGAGTCTGTAAAAGTGGCGCAATACCTCTGACAACGCTGTTGACAGCAGTGACCTGGGAGTCAGAAATGCTTCCAGGGATCTTCCGCATGCCGTTCCCATGTCATTTGAGCACTGCTCTAGTTTCCCATAGACTTACATTGGGCTCGTTGCTCGGGTCAAGCACTCAAGCATTCCAATTTGCTCGACCTGAGCATCGAGCACCCGAGCTCGCCCATTACTAGTCTTTATCTCTTCCATCTCTGGTTCAACGGTCTTGGACCTGGAGTTTGAATGATAACCTTATCAAAGATGTCTTATGCTGCTCAGAATTGAAGGATTCTATTGATTCTTTTATCCAAGTCCATGCTTCTGACCAAACCCCAACTCCTTTACAGTGGGAAACCCTGAAATGCATTATGAGAGGGATCTTAATTAAGCACAGGTTAAGAGGGAAAGGTCTATGAAAATAGATGCTTTGTTACACCAAATTCATTCCCTTGAGATTTCACACAAACAAACTCTACATGCCTCCACTCTTACTGAATTGATAAAAAAGAGAAGTGAATTGAAGGGAATTTTAGATAAAAAATACATTAAAGCAAAAGAAAAATCCAAAAGTTTTTTCTATGATTTTTCAAACAAGTGTGGAAGACCATTGTCCACACTGCTCCATCCACGCTCATCTGCAACATTTATTTCTAATGTTAAGAGGCAAGATGGTGGAGATGCTCATAACCCAAAAGACATAGTGGATCTTTTTCGCTCCTACTATGAGAAATTATTTAATATTAAGAGCCAACTCATACATATGCCCCCTCTGGAGTTTTCTAATAAGATTAAAAAGTACATTCAAGAAACCTCCCTACCTGTACTAAATAATTCTGTCTTGGAGGCACTAGAGGAGGAGATCTCTATATAAGAGATTGATTCCATAATCCGGTCTACTCCGTTAGGTAAATGTCCCTGACCAGATGGCTTTACGCCGGCATTCTACAAAAATTTCAGGGAACAGCTTTCTCTAATATTGGCAAAAACTTTTAACTCAATTGGTGAAAATATGAACTTTGTTCCTCAATCTTTAGAGGCACATATTAGTTTCCTTCCTAAGCCAGGTAACGACCCTTCAATTATAGCTATGTCGGGTGTGTCAGAGGTGACATACCCTTGTTGTCTATAGAGTTTAGCAGAGGTTGACTAGTGCTCATCTCCTCCCATCCCCAGCCGTAGCCGTACGCCAGGGAGAGTAGGGCGAGGCACGCGTGGGGCGATTGCTGAAGAGGCAATATAGGGATGCTAGTTGAGACAGGGTGACGCTAGTGTTAGAACTCTCCTGTTAGGTTTTTTTTTGTTTGCTGGTCACATGACCATTTTTGCCTATTTAATCTGGCTCCGCCCTCCTGGTCTTGCTGGACTTCATTGTATTTACTACTCTTGAGCTAGCTTGGTGCTCTGTTGCCGTTCTCTGTTAGTTTTGCTAGGTCTTCTGACCTCTATGCTTTTTGTTGTGTGTTTGTCTTTGACTGCTACTATTTCTGCTAGGAGGTGTCCAACTTATCCCAGTCCCTAGTTCTTGTAGGGATCCCTCCCTCACATCTATAGGTCTTCGTTCAGACTAGCCGAGGACTTTAGCGGGTCTGATCGCAGGATCATGTTCCCCGTTACATCGTAGGGATCTAGTTTAGTTCTATTGTAGGGACAGTTCTCCTGTCTTTCCTTAGTCCCTGTAGCAGATCATAACAGTAAGTCCAGCCCTAAAAGAAAAAAAAAAAATTTTCTCTAAGGAAAGACCTCCAGTTTTCCATCATGGTCTCGGTTCAAGATTTGGCTCAACGCTTGCAGGGACTCTCTCTGGAGGTGGCCAAGCTCCAACAACACGTGAGTAGCTGTTCTGGAGCACATTTTGTGGAACCAAAGGTACGTCTGCCTGATTTATTTTTTGGTGAACAACAAGATTTTTTTTCTTTTAAAAATGCTTGTTTATTGTATTTTCGTTTGAGACCCGGATCCTCTGGTGATGAATCACAGCGCATAGGGTTCATAATGTCACTTTTGCGCAAAGATCCTCAGGGATGGGCCTTCTCTCTCCAACCTAGTGATCCGTGCTTTAGATCAGTGGATAGTTTTTTTTCTGCTTTGGGTTTGTTGTATGATGATCCTGATCGTGTCTCATCTGCTGAGTCTGAATTGAGACGTTTGAGGCAGGGATCAGGTAATGTGGAAAAATATTGTTCTCAATTCCGTCGGTGGTCTGCCCAGGTGGGGTGGAACGATTCAGCTTTGAAAAGCTTGTTTCTTGCAGGGCTAGGTGAAAGGGTTAAGGATTTACTGATTGCTTATCCCACACCTGGAAACTTGCAGGAAGCTATGCAATTAGCTATACGGGTGGACAGGAGACTGTGTGCAAGGGTTAATGAGAGCAAATCCTCTGCTATGTCAGCTCCGAGTCTTGAGAGGGTCTGTGCTGACAATGGAGAGCCGATGGAGATTGGGACGATGGCACCCCGCTCTCAGGAAAAAGATCGCAGGCTTTCTGAAGGCTTGTGCTTCTATTGCGGAAATTCTGGTCATTTTATTAAGAACTGTGTGCTTCGTTTGAAGAAAGAAAAAAAAATGGTCAGTTATGCCCGTATTGCCTGTTTAAATTCTAAGGGAGTATTCCTATCTGCCACTACTGCTGCTCAGGATGAATTAATTGAATTTCGGGTATTTGTGGATTGTGGTTCTACTCTGAATGTGATTGATGGGGGATTCTTGGAAAAACTTAGATTAGAACCTAAAACTTTGTCATCCCCTATTGCTGTGGTTTCTGTTGATGGCTCTCCCTTGAAGAGTGTTACTCATAAGGTCTGTGAATTTCCCCTCACTATTAATGGTATTCACCAAGAAAATTTGGATTTGGTGGTATTGGATAATTTGCCTTCTCCAGTAATATTGGGGTTACCCTGGTTAAAATTGCACAATCCTGTACTGGATTGGTCTACCAATGAAATTAAGTCCTGGAGCCCTAAGTGTTATGACAAGTGTTGTAACGGACGTATTGCTGCTGTGGATAAAGGGGAATTGCCTGTATCTATTCAGGATTTTTGGAGAGTTTTTTTCTGAGGAGGAGTCACAAATTTTGCCTCCCCATAGAGACTATGATTGTACCATTGAATTTGTCCCTGGAGCGACTCTTCCTAAAAGTCGTTTATTTAATCTTACTATTCCTGAGAGAAAGGCTTTGGAGGAATACATACAGACAAGCTTGGCCGCCGGTCACATTAGGCCTTCCAAGTCTCCTGTGGCTGTTGGATTTTTTTTTGTAAAAAAAAAAAGATGGCGGTTTACGTCCTTGTCTGGACTTTCGTGAGATTAATAAAATTACTGTACGCAATCCTTACCCACTGCCATTGATTCCTGATTTATTTAACCAGTTAGTGGGGGCCAAGTGGTTCTCTAAAATTGATCTCCGGGGGGCATACAATTTGTTGCGCATGAAGGAGGGTGATGAATGGAAGACTGCTTTTAACACTCCTGTGGGTCATTTTGAGAATCTGGTTATGCCTTTTGGTCTTACCAATGCTTCAGCATTTTTTCAGAATCTTATTAATGACATCCTTAGACCTTTAATCGGCAAAAATGTGGTTGTGTATTTGGATGACATTCTGATTTATTCGCCTGATCTGGAGTCTCATTGGCGGAGAGTATGTGAGGTATTACAGTTATTAATGGACAATTCGCTTTTTGCTAAGCTGGAGAAATGTGAGTTCGCTGTACAGAGAATTATTTTTTTGGGCTACATTATCTCCAGTGAAGGTTTTGAGATGGACCCGGTTAAAGTTCAAGCTGTGCAGGAATGGCCTAGGCCTATTGGTTTGAAATCGATACAGAGGTTTTTGGGTTTCACCAATTATTACAGAAAATTCATAAAAAATTTTTCTATTATTGTCAAACCGCTGACCGATCTCACCAGGAAAGGTGCTAATGCGGTTCAGTGGACTTCTGAGGCCATTGAAGCTTTTGTGTTTCTAAAGGAGAGGTTCACCTCTGCTCCCATCCTTATGCAGCCTGATGTGACTAAGCCGTTTTTGGTTGAGGTTGATGCTTCTTCGGTGGGGGTCGGTGCGGTGTTGTCTCAGGAAAACAAGGATGGAGTACATCCCTGTGCCTTTTTTTCAAAAAAATTTTCTGAGACTGAACTTAATTACGATATTGGTAATCGGGAATTGCTGGCGATTAAACTCGCATTTGAACACTGGCGTCACCTCTTGGAAGGTGCTGAATTTCCCATTCAGGTTTTCAGTGATCATAAAAATCTGATCTATCTTGATGCTGCCAAGCGCTTGAATGCCCGTCAGGCTAGGTGGGCACTTTTTTTCTCGCGGTTTAATTTTTCCGTTACTTACATCCCGGGTACCAAGAATGTTAAAGCGGATGCTTTGTCTCGCAGCTTTTCTCCCATGGTCGGTGTTGAGGAGGAAGAGGAGAGCATTTTACAAGAAGGTGTTGTGATTGCTGCTTTGGACTCCGTTTTGGAGGATGAGATTCTTAAAGCTCAGGAGAATGCCCCATCTAACACTCCCCATGGGAGGTTGTTTGTGCCTAGGACCTTTAGGAGAGATTTGTTTGTTGAGTGTCATGAGTCTCGGTTGGCAGGTCATCCAGGAATTTCTGAGACCAAGAGACTTGTGGGTCGCAGTTTTTGGTGGCCTGGATGGCAGAAGGAAGTCATTAAGTGGGTGCGCCAATGTACTGTGTGTGCTAGATCCAAGTCTTCGCATGCTCCTGCTGCGGGGTTGCTTTGCCCTCTGGAGGTTCATAGTGCACCTTGGACACATCTGGCTATGGACTTTATTACTGACCTTCCCCCCTCTGAAGGTTTCACGGTCATCTGGGTGGTCGTGGACCGTTTTAGCAAGATGTGTCACTTGGTTCCCTTCATCAAACTGCCTTGCGCTAAGACACTCGCTAAGGCCTTTGTCAAGGAAATTGTCAGACTACATGGTGTTCCTACTGACATTGTTTCTGATAGGGGACCTCAGTTCGTGGCTCGTTTTTGGCGTGCTTTTTGTGACAGGTTGGGAGTTCATTTGTCGTTTTCATCTGGATATCATCCTGAGTCTAATGGCCAGACAGAAAGGAAGAACCAGGATGTTGAGCAGTTCTTGCGTTGTTTTGTGGCAGACAATCAAGAGGGGTGGTCTGAGTTTCTGCCACTTGCTGAATTTGCTCTTAACAACCATACATCCTCTTCTGCTGGGTGTTCGCCTTTTTTTTGTTGTTCTGGGAGATATCCGTCTTTTGGGTCATTCTCCAAATTGGTTTCGGCTGTGCCTGAGGAGGAGAGTTTTTCCGGAGATTTGGAGAGAGTTTGGACGGATGTGCGTGGTAATCTTCAGGAGGCTAACAAAAAATCTAAGAGGTACTTTGATAGGAAACGGCAAGAGGTTTTGTTTGCTGTTGGTGACATGGTTTGGTTGTCCTCTAAGAATCTGCGATTGAGGATTCCTTCTAAAAAATTGGGTCCCAAGTTCGTAGGGACCTTTAAGGTGCTTCAGATAGTTAACCAATCTGCTGTTAGGTTGGAGGTTCCTACGTCCTGGAAGATTAACCCGGTGTTTCATGTTTCTCTGTTGAAAAAAGCTGATGTGTCTGATGGTGACGCCTCTGCCACTGTTCCTCCGGTGGTGGAGGACGGGGAATATGAAATTTCCCGCATCCTAAATTCTAGACGGTATAGAGGGAGTTTGCAGTATCTCGTCGCTTGGAAGGGTTTCGGACCCGAGGATAACTCATGGGTGAGGGCGGATGATGTTTCTGCTTCCAGACTTGTCAGAGCGTTTCACAGGAGGCTTCCTGGTAAGCCTGGGCCTAGTGGATCCGGAGGATCCTCTTAGAAGAGGGGGTACTGTTAGAACTCTCCTGTTAGGTTTTTTTTAGTTTGCTGGTCACATGACCATTTTTGCCTATTTAATCCGGCTCCGCCCTCCTGGTCTTGCTGGACTTCATTGTATTTACTACTCTTGAGCTAGCTTGGTGCTCTGTTGCCGTTCTCTGTTAGTTTTGCTAGGTCTTCTGACCTCTATGCTTTTTGTTGTGTGTTTGTCTTTGACTGCTACTATTTCTGCTAGGAGGTGTCCAACTTATCCCAGTCCCTAGTTCTTGTAGGGATCCCTCCCTCACATCTATAGGTCTTCGTTCAGACTAGCCGAGGACTTTAGCGGGTCTGATCGCAGGATCAGGTTCCCCGTTACATCGTAGGGATCTAGTTTAGTTCTATTGTAGGGACAGTTCTCCTGTCTTTCCTTAGTCCCTGTAGCAGATCATAACAGCTAGATCAGACTAGGAGATCTCCACTTCCCCCTTTCCCTAGTGTCTGGGCTCCCTTTCCCTCTGTGTTGCACTAAGTCTTTCCCACACATGGCGTGACATTATAACCGGCCAAGCACGTTTTGAAAAGGAAAAAAAAAAAGGGAAATGACATTTTTCTTTTTCTTTGTGTGTTTTTGGGCGTGCACCTTTTTTTTCCTTTCTCCCTTTGGTATGGGTTCAGTTGCAAAGCTTGCAGAGCGACTGCACAGGCTGTCTCTGGAGGTCAATAACCTCCGTGGTAAGGTACAGCAGCAGTAACAGCAGTTACAGGTCGCCAATATGGGGGTCTCAGCAGGTAGGCCGGTCCAGCCTGAACCCAGGAGGTAGGGGCAAGTTTTTTGTATTTAAGGAGGCATGAAAATTGTATTTAAACTTTGTCCCTACTCCTCAGGTAATGAGGAGCAACGGGTTGGTATTGTGATCTCTCTATTGCAGGACGATTCTCAGTCATGAGCGTTTTTGTTACCGCAGGATTCGGTTTGTCTCCAATCTGTGGAGGGGTTTTTCGGAGCTCTGGCCCTCATCTATGATGACCCTGACCTGGCCTTGGGTGAGTCTAGGCTACGTCACCTTCAGTAGGGGATTCGGTCAGTGGAAACATACAGTTCGGAATTCAGTAGATGGGCAACGGATTCCAAATGGAATGACTCAGCCCTTAGAAATCAATTTTGTGAGGGGCTTAATGTAAGGTTGAAAGATGCCTAGGCTGTATATGAAACTCCTCAGTCTTTGGAGGCTGCCATGTCTTTGACCATACGTCTTGATAGACACCTTTCGGGATAGACGGGTGTGACCACCTTCTCCGAGGCCTTCTTGCCGGGGTTGTGTACCTCTGCCAGGGGAGTGGTCTGGGGGTGATCCAGTACTGTGGGAGGAACCCATGCAGTTAATGGGGTGTCTCTACATCATACATCTCCCTGGAGATTCGCAAGAAAAAAGGCATATGTTTTTTTTGAAGGTACACTTTGTTGGGACTTATCCTTCAATTCCTAAACAAAAGGAGACTCGACTAACTCTCGGTAGTCTGGAGTTGGATAAACAAGGGGTGCATTTGTGGCCAAACTGCAGTTCCCACTTTATCCTGACAGCAGAGGTGGTGCTAGAGAGCAAAACCGAAAAAATGTCTGTGTTTGTTGACAGTGGAGTTGGAGTCAGCATGGTTGATGCTGAGTTTGGGAAAACTCATGGTCTTGCTTGCTGTGCTTTAGCTGAACCTATTCCCATCTTTACCATTGACTCGGCGCCACTTGCACAGAAAGCATTTACTCAGATTGTACATAATGCAAAACTGAGGGTGGGGTCAATTCATTGTGAAATCATTGCTTGCTATGTTCTGGGCAATCTTCCCACTCCGATTGTCTTGGGTATACCTTGGCTTGTTAAACATAATCCGTTGGTGGATTGGCAAACCAGGAAGATTATTGAATGGGGAGATTACTGCCATGAGAACTGTCTAGATATTTTCATTGCTACTGTATCTACGGAAATATTACCTGCTTTTCTGTCTGGTTTTGAGGACGTTTTTTCTGAGAAGAGGTGTCAGGATTTGCCTCCTCATCGTGCTTATGAATGTCCTATTAACTTGACTCCTGGAGCTAAACTACCCAAGTCCAGACTGTATAACCTTTCTGGCCCTGAGAGACAAGACATCAAGGATTTCATTGTGGAAAGTCTGGAGAAGGGACATATCAGACCCTCATTTTCGCCCGTGGCGGCAGGGTTCTTCTTTGTGAAGAAAAAAGATGGCGGTCTACGTCCCTGTTTAGATTTCCGGGAATTAAATCAAATTATCATTCGTGATCCATACCTTATTCCTCTGATTCCTGATTTGTTCAGGCAGGTTGTGGGAGCTAAGGTATTCTCCAAGTTGGATTTAAGGGGTGCCTACAATCTGGTTAGAATCAGAGAAGGGGACGAATGGAAGACAGCATTCAATACCCCGGAAGGACATTTCGAGAGTCTGGTTATGCCTTTTGGTTTGACCAATGCACCTGCGGTATTCCAGCATTTCATAAATGATATTTTCCATCATTTGGTGGGAAGGTTTGTGGTGGTCTATCTGGACAATATTTTGGTTTATTCACCTGATTTTGAGACTCATTGGGGGCATGTTATGCAGGTGTTCCAGATATTAAGGGATAACAAACTTTATGCCAAACTAGAAAAATGTGTTTTTGCTGTTCAGGGGTACAGTTTTTAGGGTACTTGTTGTCATCTTCATGTTTTCGGATGGATCCGGAGAAGATCCGTGCAGTTCTTGACTGGGAACGTCCCGAGAACCTGAAGGCTCTACAACGTTTTCTGGGCTTCACTAATTTTTACAGGAAATTCATCCATAATTACTCTGTTATAGTGAAACCCCTTACTGACATGACTAAGAAGGGGTCTGATTTTTCCAAATGTTCGGATGCTTCCCTCCAGGCTTTTTCTTCCTTAAAGAATCATTTTGCCACTGCACCTATACTAAGTCAACCCGATGTTTCTCAACCCTTTATTGTGAAGGTTGATGCTTCAGATGTCAGGGTTGGGGCTGTGTTGTCTCAGGGTTCGTCCCCTGGTAAATGGCATCCATGTGCCTTCTTTTCTAAAAAATTGTCTTCGGCTGAGAGAAATTATGACGTGGATAATAGGGAACTTTTGGCGATCAAATTGGCATTCGAGGAATGGAGACACTGGTTGGAGGGGGCTGTCCATCCTATTACAGTTATTACTGACCATAAGAACCTGTGATATCTCCAGTCAGCTAAACGTCTCAACCCTAGCCAAGCCAGATGGTCCTTGTTTTTTATTAGGTTCAATTTTGTTGTCACTTTTCGTCCAGGGGTCAAAAATGTCAAGGCTGATGCTTTGTCCCGGAGCTTCCCTGGTGGTGGTGACCATGAGAACTCTGCCCCAATATTACATAAAGGGGTAGTCATTATGGCTCTTTATCCTGAACTGGAGGGTGAGGTGTTGGAGGCTCAGGGGGACGCCCCTGCCTCCTGCCCTTCAGGAAAGTTATTTGTACCATCTGATCTGAGCCGCAAAGTAATCAAGGAACATCATAACTCTGTGCTTGCTGGGCATCCAGGTGGTAAGGTAACCGCGGACCTCCCATCTCGTCGTTTTGGTGGCCGGGGTTGCATCGGGATGTAATTGAATTTTTAGCTGGATATTATTACTGACCTACCGGTTTCTCTAGGCAAAAAGATGGTTTTGGTTGTAGTAGATAGGTTCAGTAAAATGGTTCACTTCGTCGCATTACCTGCACTTCCCAATGCCAAGACACTTGCTCAGGTGTTCATAAATGAGATTGTGAAGCTTCACAGGGTTCCCTCTGATGTGGTGTCTGATCGGGGGACCCAGTTTGTTTCCAAGTTATGAAAGGCAATCTGTTCTCCACTGGGGGTGCAGCTGTCCTTTTCCTCTGCCTTCCACCCTCAGTCGAATGGTCAGACCGAACGTGTCAATCAGAACTTGGAGACATGCTTCAGGTGTTTCGTCGCCGAAAATCAGGAGGATTGGGCATCCTACTTACCGCTGGCAGAATTTGCCATTAATAATCATTGTCAAGAATCCACTCGCAGGTCACTGTTCTTCAGTGCATACAGTTATCATCCACAGTGTGGTACCTTCAGTGGGGGAGGAGTTTCAGGTGTTCCTGAGGAGGAACAGTTTGCTTCGTCGCTCTCCTCGGTATGGCAGGGTGTTCTGTGTAACCTAAAGACCATGGGAGACAGGTATAAACATATGGCTGACAGAAAACGCTTGCCAGGTCTGGACCTGAATGTGAATGACTTTGTGTGGTTGTCTACCAGGAATATAAGATTGATAGTTCCTACTTGGAAGCTGGGACCTAGGTTTATTGGTCCCTATAAAATAACCGCCATCATTAACCCAGCTGCATTTCATCTTGAATTTGCTCTAGCCCTTAAGGTCCACAATGTATTCCACAGGTCCTTACTCAAACGGTATGTGGAACCTCTTGAGCCCTCACCTCTACCACCGCCCCCAGTAATGGTTGTTGGTAATCTGGAGTTCCAGATTTCAAGGATTGTAGATTCTCGTCTCCAATGTCGTTCTCCACAATTCTTGGTGCATTGGAAAGGCTATGGTCCAGAGGAGAGGATGTGGATTTCAGCGTCAGAGGTGAACGCTCCCAGATTGGTTTGCTCATTCCACACCTCTTTTCCTGAGAAACCTGGTCCTGAGTGTCTGGAGGCCACTCGTAGAGGGGGGGTGGTATTGTCACGGGTGTGTCAGAGATGACAGACAGTCGCTCTGCAGTGGGTTGCAGGAGATCTCTACGTTTGGCATTGCAGACAGCTCCTTAAATAAGAGTCTGTCTTTGGGACAGAGCGGCTACCTCTCTCTTGCTAATTAGCTCTCTGGCCTGGGTGTATATATAACAAGCAATCCTAAAAGCATATTGTTTGTGGGCACATGAATCCGTCTGGACCGACTGTGCACCAGTGCAAACAAATAACTCCACACAGCAGTTACAAAAAGCGAACAACACGGAGTCTTTTTCAATTTTTCTATGAAGATAAATTCAACTTTATTAATACATATAGTTAATTTAGTACAAAAATTGCAAAAATAGACAAGATGTGAGCAGGAGGGGAATGGAATATAGCAGCAAGAGGCACAAACAATGACAAGGGAAAAAGTAACAGCACCTGGAAAAATTGAATTAAAAGGTGTCCGTGTGCACAAGCCTCTATAAAACTACAATGCCTGAAACAGCTGAGAGGGTAAACGGTCAATATGTATATCCTGCAATGTGATAAGCTGCACAGGCAGTAGCGATATAGTCAGGGTAAGTGCCCCCAAAAACAATCAGAGCATGAACACACAAACATTGTAAGCCTCGGTACTGCTTACCCCTTGTCAGTGATGCACCTCCAAAAAGTGGTATGGTTGGTACTGGCTTCCCGACGCGCGTTTCGCGTGGAGTACCAAACAGCTTTCTCAAGGGAAGATGAATTGACTGCGTGACAGGACCTTAAAGTACCTAGGTAACCGGTCACGTGGTGCACCACGTGATCGGAAACCAGCCAATAGGATTGCGTGTACGGCGCACGCGCACGAAGCAGAGCAGTCCCAGCACAAGACACCCGGCGGTCACATTCGGCAGCGCACAGCAAAGGGCTGCGCAGTCACGGACGAGAAGAACGCCGGACGCCCAGGCCAGGAAACTGAATGCGCCGGGCGCGCGCGCACAGCAAACCAGGGCAAGTAAATATAACACATTACCATGGTGACATCTGACAAAGGGCATAAACAAAAAAGAAAGAAGGCATGACAAAAGGGATGAGCTGTATAATAGAAGGTGAGTCCAATCTGAATTGTAGCAAACTTGTGAGGACCAACCTAAACAACAAAAAATAAAGAAAATAGGCAAATATAATTAGTAAATGAAGAAAACAAAACAAAACAAAAAGCAAATTGTACACAGAGACCATGGGAACACGCAGGCAATATATAAAATTTGCTGCAAGAACAACACTAGAAGATTAAAAATTGATAAAAAACAAGAACAAAATGCAGAAAAAAAGAATAAAAAGGAAGAATACAGGAGAACAAACGCACGTGGATGGAACCTATTATAAATATGGGGCAAAGCTAAGTGCTTCATTCAAACCCCTAGGGTACATAGTGTCCAGAGTCACTATCCATTTGGTTTCCCGCTGTGCTAAAATTCGTTTAACATTGCCCCCCCTCGCCCCCAAACGTACCATGTCAATAGCACGGATGGAGAGTGAAGACGCATCACAGTTGTGGAATTGCCGAAAGTGGCGGGGGAGTGTCTTTAGCTCGGAGGGGTCTGTCACTGACTTGGCTGCGGCAATGTCCCTAACGTGCTCCCGAACCCTAACTCTGAGCTCCCTGGATGTAAGTCCAATATAAATAAGTGGAAATCCACATGTGGCGTAGTAGATCACATTAGTGGAGCTGCAGGAGATACGATGTTGAATCTGAAACTGTTTGTCTCCTGCTGCAGAGTCAAAGGTTCGGGTACGTAGGACATTGGCGCAAGCCAAGCAGTGACCACAGGGGAAACAACCCAAAATGGGTTGACTGGCAGAGAGGAAGGTATTATTAGTAGGGACATAATGACTCCTGACAATCAAATCACCCAGGTTTCGGGCTCTCCTTGAGGTCATGGATGGAGACTCACTAATAGAGCCAATAAGGCAGGGTTCAGTCAGTAGTATTGGCCAATGTTTCCTCAGAATAGCACGCATATTAGCCCATTCTGTATTTTATGTGGTAATGAATCGTGTCAGACCTTCAGTCGGTTTGATTTGTTTATGCCCATATAAGAGTTGGGACCGTAATGTTGCCTTAGCCCTGTTATATCCTTTTTTAATTGATCTATTGCTATAACCTCATTGTACAAATCTCTGCCTGAGAGCTCTGGCCTGAGTTTCAAAACCCTGAGGGGAGGAGCAAATCCGCCTCACCCTCAGGAACTGTCCCACCGGGACGGCCCCTATGGTTGCGGGATTATGGGAGGAAGAAACATGAATCAACGAATTTACTGCTGTTGACTTTCGGAAAACATCAGTACGAATGGAAAAGTCATCATCGACCTCCAAACTAATATCAAGAAAGTCGATTTTAGCAGCATCCGCCTTATATGTCAGGCGGATATTCATTTTGTTGGTATTAATTTCCTCCATAAATTTCTCGAGCTGCTGCACTCTACCCTTCCACAAAAAGAAGATATCATCTATGTATCTATACCAGCACAGCACATGGTCAGCGGCCCACCCGCCCTCGCCACCAAAGAGGGATCTCTCCCATTGGCCCAGGAAGAGATTGGCATACGAGGGCGCGCAGGCCGCACCCATTGCTGTGCTGCGTTGTTGGAGGTAAAACTGATCCTTAAAGATGAAAAAATTATGAGTCAAAATAAAGTGCAACAGCTCGAGAATAAACCCGCATAAGGGGCCGTCCAGGTGGGAGGCCCCGAGAAAGAGGCGGACAGCTTCCAATCCGTCTGTAAGGGAAATACACGTGTACAAGGTCTCTACGTCGGCTGTAACTAATAAAGTATCTGCATCCACAAAGACGCCGTCAACCCGGGTAAGGACGTCCGTCGTGTCTTTAATATAAGATGGGAGAGTCTCAACCAGTGGTTTAAGATAAAAGTCCACCAATTTACAGATTGGTTCACAGAAACTCTCTATTCCTGACACGATCGGACGTCCCGGTGGGTTGGCCGCGTCCTTGTGGATTTTGGGTAATAAATAAAAAGTAGAAATTTTTGGAAACTTAACTGTAAGTCCCTCAAGGACCTTTTTAGTGATGATATTTGTTTCAAATGTACTACCAAGAATGGATTGAAGTTCGGCCGAGAAGGAGGACAAAGGATTAAACGGCAGTTTTTTGTAAGTTGCTTTATCCCGTAACTGGCGTAGTGCCTCCTTTTCATAAAGGGCCGATGGCCATATTACAATGTTCCTCCCCTTGTCCGCTTGTTTAAACACCAAATCAGGGTATGCCTGGAGCTTAGATATAGCTGCCCTCTGAGAATATGTAACATTATCATATCTCCGTGCAGTGGAGAGCCTCCTAAAGTCATCAGAGACAAGTTTAGTAAAGATCTCCACTGCAGGGCTAATTGACAGGGGGGGGAATCGTGTAGATTTTGGAAGTATCTGAGGAGGAAACCTACCTCTAACTGCCGGGGCCTGTTCATCAATAAGTTCTTCTAATGTTTCAGCTGTTTCAGGCATTGTAGCTTTATAGAGGCTTGTGCACACGGACACCTTTTAATTCAATTTTTCCAGGTGCTGTTACTTTTTCCCTTGTCATTGTTTGCGCCTATTGCTGCTATTTTCCATTCCCCTCCTGCTCACATCTTGTCTATTTTTACAATTTTTGTACTAAATTAACTCTATGTATTAATAAAGTTGAATTTATCTTCATAGAAAAATTGAAAAAGACTCTGTGTTGTTCGCTTTTTGTAACTGGGTGTATTTATACCTGATGTGTCTGAGAGGGATTCGCCGGTTATACTCATTTCTACTTGTGAAGCTTAGCAGGAACAATACTTCGTCCTCTCTGGAGCTTGAGGTCATGTGCTTATTTGGAGTTCATCTAAAGCTAAGCTGTTTTCTCCCTGTTTTGTCTACCCTTGTTGCCTATAGAGTTTAGCAGAGGTTGACTAGTTCTTATCTCCTCCCATCCCTAGCTGTACGCCAGGGAGAGTAAGGCGAGGCACGCGTGCAGCGATTGGTGAAGAGGCAATATAGGGACGCTAGTTGAGACAGGGTAATGCCAGATCAGACTAAGAGGTCTCCACTTCCCCCTTTCCCTAGTGTCTGGGCTCCCTTTCCCTTTTCCCTCTGTATTGCAATAAGTCTTTCCCACACCTGGCGTGACAGCGGCCTCCGGAATCGTTGCAGACGAGGTGCGTACATACTCAGGGAGCGCCTCCTCACCTCCATCTTCCCATGCGTGCTGGTCAGCGTGGGCCGCCGCCATCTTTGGTATCCCGGATTCTGGGATGAGGCCTGCAGAACTTCTTAAAAAACCCATCTCCTGGGTCACCGGAGGGTGTCTGCTTGTTAGGCCAGTACTTATGCGTTTCTTAGCTGGCATTTAGAGGCAGAAATCGTTGCTAATATGGGTCTGCAGTCATCTCCCAGGCAGGAGCTGAACGATTGACAACCTCACTCCTCCATAACCAGGCCACCCCAACCCTTTTTTTAAAGCATTTTTTTCTTTATCTTTACCGCTTTCACGTTTTTGAGTTTTTATTTTTTTGCTCTCCTTCTTCCCAGAGACATAACTTTTTTTTATTTTTCCGTCAATATGGCCGTTTGATTTTTTTTTGCGGGACAAGCTGCACTTTAGAACGACACCATTAATTTTACCATATAGTGTACTGTAAAACGGAGAAAAAATTCCAAGTGCCGTGAAAGTGCAAAAAAAGTACAATTCCATAACTGTTTTTTTTTTTTTTTAACCATTTTCACTAAATGCTAAAACTGACCTGCCACAAGGCACAGAGGCACTATGATGTACGATGAGGAACTATGAGGCTTGATGAGGCACAAAGGCATTATGATGTACCATGAGGCACTATGAGACACAGAGGCAGTACTAGGCACATACTAGGGCAGTGTTTGAAGGCACTAGACAAGAGGCTAGACTCAGAGTTTCAATCAAGAGAGTAATTAATCTGAACTCAGCATAAACCTCCTATATGAGTAGTACACCTCAATTGTCAGACTAGCCCCACCTGAAGGAGCCAATTTAATGAGGCGCTGCTGGAGGGCAGACTTCATGGAGACAATGAGCTGCCATGTATCCTATGGATAGAGTACTTAGACTGATACTGGTCTGCAGACAACAGTGAAGCATGTTTTTATTCAACCATATAGAGAGACAAACACGCTTGGCAATAAACTTCCTGAAGGGCAGGAGGCAGGGGTGTCCCCCTGAGCCTCCAATACCTCACCCTCCAGTTCAGGGTACAATGCCGAAACTACTACCCCCTTCTGTAAAATCAGGGCAGGGTCTCATGGTCACCAACACCAGGGAAGCTTCGGGACAAAACATCAGCCTTGATGTTTTTGACCCCTGGACAGAAAGTGACAACAAAATTGAACCTAGTAAAAAACAGGGACCATCTAGCTTGCCTAGAGTTGAGATGTTAAGCCTATTGAAGATATGACAGGTTCTTATGGTCTGTGAGAACAATAATAGAATGGAGAACCCCCTTCAACCAATGTTGCCATTCTACGAACACCAATTTAATCACCAACAATTAATCACATCATAATTTCTCTCAGCTGAAGATAATTTCTTGGAAAAGAAAGCACATGGACGCCATTTACCAGGGGATGGACCCTGAGACAACACAGCCTCAACCACCACCTCTGACGCATCATCTTCCACAATAAAGGATTGGGAAATATCGAGTTGACTGAGAATAGGTGCAGTGGCAAAACAGCTCTTTAGGGAGGAAAAAGCCCAGAAAACGCTGTAGAGCCTTCAAGTTCTTGGGAAGTTTCCAATCAAGAACAGCATGGATCCTCTCCGGATCAATCCAACAGGTACCCCAAAAACTGTACTTCCTGGATGGCGAAAACACATTTTTCTAGTTTGGCATATAGTTTGTTATCCCTTAATATCTGAAGCACCTGTTTAACATGCCCTCGATGTGTCTCAAAATCAGGTGAGTAAACCAAAATATCGTCCAGATAGATCACCACAAATCTGCCCACCAAATGATGGAAAATATCATTAACCCCTTAATAACATCTGACGTACTAATACGCGTCTGTGCCCTGGGACTTAAGAGCCAGACCCGTATTAGCACGTCATGGCGATCGCGCGCGCACACAGGCTGTGCGAGCGCGATCGCCGCCGGGTGTCAGCTGATTGTCACAGCTGACACCCGATACTATGTGCAGGGAGCGGTCCTGCACCGCTCCCAGCACATTAACCCCCGCGATGCTGCGATCGAAGTCGATCGCAGCATTGCGGGGGCAAGGGGAGGTGACCGCAGATACTCACCTCCTCTTCCGGTTTCCAGCGCTGTCTGCAAAGGCTTCCCGGGTGTTGCCATGACGACCCGATGTCGTCATGACAACATCCGGGTCACCAGACAGCAGGAAGATTGTTTGGACATGCGCAGTGCATCTCCAAACAATCTTCTCCCTGTCCGGCGCTGACAGCCTGCATGGCACAGGGATGGTGCTGTATTCCTGTGCCATGCAGGCGATCAGAGAAAAAAAAGTGAAAGTCCCAGAGTGGGACAAAGTAATAAACTATATAAGCTTCCTGAAAATGAAAAAAAAAAATAAATTTGCAAAAATATTTAAAAAAATAAAAAAAATAATCCACCAAAATTAAAAATATAATGTATCCATCAATAAATATTATTATAAAAAAAAACCACAAAAAACAATAAAATATTTGGTATCGGCGCGTCCGGAACAACCTGACCTATAAAACTGTCCCACTAGTTAACCCCTTCAGTGAACACGGTAAAAAAACAAAAAAACAAAACAAAGCAAAAAACAATGCTTTATCACCATACCGCCAAACAAAAAATGGAATAACACGCGATCAAAAAGACAAATATAAATAAAAATGGTACCGCTGAAAACGTCATCTCGTCCCGCAAAAAACAAGCCGCCATACAGCTCCATCATCCGAAAAATAAAAAAGATATAGCTCTCAGAATAAAGCGATGCTAAAAAATATTTTTTTCTATAAAATTGCTTTTATTATGTAAAAGTGCAAAACATAGAAAAACTATATAAATGTGGTACCGCTGTAAACGTACTGACCCGAAGAATAAAGCTACCTTATCAATTTTACCACACGCGGAACAGAATAAAAAAAACAAAAAAAACAAGTCCTGAATTGTTGGTTTTTGTTTATTCTGCCTCCCAAAAATCGGAATAGAAAGCGATCAAAAAATGTCACGTGCCTGAAAATGGCACCAATAACAACGTCAAGTCATCCCGCAAAAAACGAGCCGTCACATGACTGTCTGCCAAAATCTGGAAAAATTATAGCTCTCAAAATATGGCGATGCAAAAACTAGATTTTACAAAAAATGCGTCTTTTAGTGTGTGACAGCTGTCAGTCATAAAAACCCCATATGATTCTGGTATTGCTGTAATCACACCGGCCCGAAGAATAAAGTCGTCTAATCACTTATACCGCACAAGGAACGGCGTCAAAAATAAACTCTTGGGTTAGGATTGGGCTAGGGTTAGGGCTGGGTTTGGGGCTAGGGTTGTGCTAGGGTTAGGGTTGTGCTAGGGTTAGGGTTGTGCTACGGTTAGGGCTGGGGTTGTGATGGGGTTGGGATTTTTTTCAAAAGTAAGAAAAAAAGATGACGATATGGCGACTAGTGTTGAGCGCAAGTGCTCGCTACTTGAGTTTGCATCGGGTGCTCTGGTATGCATTGAGTATCGTGGGTATTTGAGTGACATGCTCGAGTCTCTGCCCCATATGCTTCGCGGCCAAAAAAACTTTATGGGGATTGCCTGCCATGCACGAGTGATCCCCGCATGTTTTTTTTTGGGTGTCTAATAACCGTGAAACATGCGGAGCAGGGGCTCGAGCATGTCACTCGAGCACACGCTGTACATGGTGCATACCTGAGTACCCGATGCAAACTCAAGTAGCGAGCACTTGCGCTCAAGACTAGTGACAACTTATTCAATATGATGACCGAATGAAAACAAATTCTGTGTCGTACCTCTGGGTTTAAAATGTTCACTATACACCTTAATAAAATCCTTGGGGGGTATAGTTTCCAAAATGGGGTCACTTGTGGGGGAGCTCCACTGTTTAGGCACACCACGGGTCTCCAAACGCGACATGGTGTCCGCTAACAAATTGAATGGAAAATCGTCTCAAATTGTTAGCGGACGCCATGTTGCGTTTGGAGAGCCCCTGCATGCCCAAACATTGGAGCTCCCCCACAAGTGACCCCATTTTGGAAACTAGACCCCCCAAGGCACCTATCTAGATGCATAGTGAGCACTTGGAACCCCCAGGTGCTTCACAAATTGATTCATAAAAATGAAAAAGTGTTTTTTTTTCACTTTTTCATTTTTATGAATCAATTTGTGAAGCACCTGGGGGTTCCAAGTGCTCACTATGCATCTAGATAGGTGCCTTGGGGGGTCTAGTTTCCAAAATGGGGTCACTTGTGGGGGAGCTCCAATGTTTGGTCACACAGGGACTCTTCAAATGCAACATGGTGTCCGCTAACAAATTGTCGGCTCAAATTGTTAGCGGACACCATGTTGCGTTTGGAGAGCCCCTGTGTGCCCAAACATTGGAGCTCCCCCACAAGTGACCCCATTTTGGAAACTAGACCCCCAAGGCACCTATCTAGATGCATAGTGAGCACTTGGAACTCCCAGGTGCTTCACAAATTGATTCATAAAAATGAAAAAGTGAAAAAAAAAAACACTTTTTCATTTTTATGAATCAATTTGTGAAGCACCTGGGGGTTCTAAGTGCTCACTATGCATCTAGATAGGTGCCTTGGGGGGTCTAGTTTCCAAAATGGGGTCATTTGTCGGGGAGGTCCAATGTTTGGGCACACAGGGGCTCTCCAAACGCAACATGGTGTCCGCTAACAATTTGAGCCGATTTTCCATTCAATTTGTTAGCGGATACCATGTTGCATTTGGAGAGTCCCTGTGTGCCCAAACATTGGAGCTTCCCCACAAGTGACCCCATTTTGGAAACTAGACCCCCTAAGGCACCTATCTAGATGCATAGTGAGCACTTGGAACCCCTAGGTGCTTCACAAATTGATTCGTAAAAATGAAAAAGTGAAAAAAAAACACTTTTTCATTTTTACGAATCAATTTGTGAAGCACATGGGGGTTCCAAGTGCTCACTATGCATCTAGATAGGTGCCTTGGGGGGTCTAGTTTCCAAAATGGGGTTACTTGTGGGGGAGCTCCAATGTTTGGGCACACAGGGGCTCTCCAAACACAACATGGCGTCCGCTAATTATTCAAGCAAATTTTACAATCAAAAAGTCAAATGGCGCTCCTTCCCTTCTGAGCCCTGCCGTGCGCCCAAACAGTGTTTTTCCCCAAATATTGGGTATCTGCGTGCCCAGGGGAAATTGCACAACAAATTTTGGGGTCCATTTTTTCTTGTTACCCCTGTGAAAATAAAAAAAATTGGGTCTAAAGTAACATTTTTGTGAAAAAAGTTAAATGTTCATTTTTTTCTTCCACATTCAAAAAAATCCTGTGAAGCACCTGAAGGGTTAATAAAGTTCTTGAAGGTGGTTTTGAGCACCTTGAGGGGTGCAGTTTTTAGAATGGTGTCACTTTTGGGTATTTTCTGTCATAAAGACCTCTCAAAGTGACTTCAAATGTGATGTGGTCCCTAAAAAAATGGTTTTGTAAATTTTGTTGGAAAAATGAGAAATCACTTGTCAACTTTTAACCCTTATAGCTCCCTAACAAAAAAAAATTTTGGTTCCAAAATTGTGCTGATGTAAAGTAGACATGTGGGAAATGTTATTTATTAACTCTTTTATGTGACATATCTCTCTGATTTAAGGGCATAAAAATTCAAATTTTGAAAATTGCTAAATTTTCAAAATTTTCGCCAAATTTCCGTTTTTTTCACAAATAAACGCAAGTGATATCGAAGAAATTTTACCACAATCATGAAGTACAATATGTCACGAAAAAACAATCTCAGAATCAGGGGGATCCGTTGAAGCGTTCCAGAGTAATTACCTCATAAAGTGACAGTGGTCAGAATTGTAAAAATTGGCCTGGTCATTAACGTGCAAACCACCCTCGGGGCTTAAGGGGTTAATGAAATGCTGGAACACTACAGGTGCATTGGTCAGATAGAAAAGCATGACCAGACTCTCGAAATGACCCTCAGGGGTATTGAACGCCGTTTTCCATTCATCCCCTTCTCTGATTCTAACCAGGTTGTAGGCCTCCCTTAAATCCAACTTGGAGAACACCTTAGCTCCCACAACCTGGCTGAAAAAATCTGGAATCAGAGGAAGAGGGTATGGATCTCAGATGGTAAATTGATTTAATTCCAGGAAATCTAAACAGGGACGTAAACAGCCATCTTTTTTCTTCACAAAGAAGAACCCTGCCGCCACGGGCGAAGATGAGGGTCTGATATAACCCTTCTCCAGACTTTCCGCAATGAAATCCTTCTTGGCTTGTCTCTGAGGGCCAGAAAGATTACACAGTCTTGACTTTGGTAGTTTAGCTTCGCGGGTCAGGTTAATAGGACAGTCATGTGCACAATGAGGAGGCAAACCCTGACACCCCCTCTCAGAAAAAACGTCCTCAAAACCAGACAAAAATGCAGGTAAGTTTTCTGTACAGACTGTAGAAAGAGAAATATTTAAACATTTCTCACAGAAGTAATCTCCCCACTCAATGATCTCCCTGAATTGCCAATCCACCAACAGATTATGTTTCACCAACCAGGGTAGACCCAATACAATTGCGATGTGAAGACCGTCCAGGACATATCAAGGAATTATTTCACGATGAACTGACCCCACCTTCAGTTTTATATTATGTACAATCTGAGTCAGAGCTTTCTGTGCAAGTGGCGCTGAGTCGATGGCAAAGATGGGAATGGGCTTAGCTAAAGTGCAGCAAGCAAGATCATGAGTTCTCACAAACTAAGCATCAACTATGCTGACTCCAGCTCCACTGTCAACAAACACAGAAATTTTCTCGGTTTTGCTCTGTAGCACCACCTCTGCTGTCAGGACAAATCGGGAACTGCAGGTTGACGATAAATGCACCCCTTGCTTATACAACTCCAGACTACCAAGGGTTAAACGAGTTTCCTTTTGCTTAGGCATCAAAGGACAGGTCCCAATAAAATGTCCCTTTTTTCCACAAAAAAAACACACGCCCTTTTTTTGTGGATCTCTGGGGAAATGTACGATCCAGAGGCAACTCCTAATTGCATGGGTTCTTCCACCTCCCCCAGTACTGGTTCACCGCCAGACCGCTCCCCCGATAAAGAGGCATTAACCTGAAAAGAAGGCTTACCCACCTATCCCGCAGGCATCTATCAACATGTAAAGCCAATGACATTGCAGCCTCCAAGGAATCTGGGGTTTCATACCCTGCCAAAGCATCTTTCAACCTTTCAGTAAGGCCCTGACAAAATTGGCTTCTGAGAGCCGGGTCATTCCATTTTGTATCAGTTGCCCAACTGCGGAATTCGCAGCTATATGTCTCCACTGACCGATTCCCCTGCTAAACGCGACGCAGCCTGGACTCAGCCAAGGAGATTCGGTCAGGGTCATCATAGATGAGGGCTAGATCCCCCAAAGCCCCCTTCACAGACTAGAGACAAACCGAATCCTGAGGCAAAGAGAAAGCCAAGGATTGAGGATCTCCTTGCAGGATTAAGAAGGCGTCTGCAATGCTATGTGCAGTGACCTTCTACAAACACATCCAGAGTGACTGTCTGTTACACCTGACACACCCGTGACAACTCTCACACAAACAAATTTGCTAGATCCTGGTGCCCCAGACGTCATCATGATGACATCGGGTCACTGTGGCAACGATCGGGCTCCCACGATGACGTCGCGGGGCGCAGATCAGAGGGCAAAGGGGGCTCCCTCCCTGTGCCTGACTTTTAAATGCTGCGATCGCTAGCGAGCACGTAAGATCAGCTGAACACCCGGAGGCAATCGCGCGCACACAGCCCTTGTGCACGCAAAATCGCCTAGATGTATTTATAAATCCAAGGTCGGTAAGTACCTACCGACCTGGACGTATGGGTACGTCCAAGATCGTGAAGGGGTTAAAGTATGTAAGGACAACAGATTATTCCATCTGAAAATTCTCTTGCAGAATCTGAGTCTGACTGTTAATTTGTCATGCTGCAGATCTGTATGCAGATTATCCTAATCCATGTGTGGCTACCTGACAAGGATGTGTAATCATTGGCAAGAGATTACACATCCAAGGCAAATTCTGCATCATAGGTCACTGGTTTAAGGCTAGGTCAAAGCACGCTGAAACAGCACTGGGGCTTGGTTTTGCTGCAAGCTATGCTTTTAACTTGATAATTAAGAGGATCTATCACCAAGTCAAAAGTGGCCATTTTTGCTTTTATTTTATTCCTGCTGCTCTTCTGAATCTCCTGCTGTTGTTTTCTTTTAGAAATCTGCCATATGGTTCCAGGGATATTGGCCTTTTATTTAGTCCTAATTTAAATGGACTTTACCAAAAGGACGCTGTTCACAGGGTAATAATGCAGAGCAGCCCGAAGAAACACCCCCAGTGGATTCATGAGCCACCTTGTAGAGACCATAAAATTGGCATTAAATAAAAAGGCCCATAACTCTGAAACCGTATGGAGGATTTAGAAAAAAACAAAACAAAAATGAATACTCAGCAGGAATAATATAAGAGAGAGCAAAAACTAGTCACTTTTGACCTAGTGATAAGTTCTCTTTATTTACTATGCTTTTCTTGTATAGCACCATCATATTCCACAGTGCTTAACAAACAATATCTGCACTGTCCCCATTGGGGCTCACAATCTGCCATATCAGCAGGTCTTTGGAGGTTGACAGAAAACCAGAGAATCTAAAAACCCATGCAAACTCCTTGCAGATGTTGTCCTGGGTGAGGTTTGAACCTAGGACCCGAGCACGACAAAGCAACAGCACTAACCACTGAGCCATCATGCTGTCCCACTTTAATAACCCCATCTTTAATACTGAGTTTGCCAGTTAATACAAAATGTTGGCTCTGTTTAAGCGCTTATTCAGACATCAGTTTTTCAAGTATGAGTTATATGTTTTTCATCCTTAGAACTTGGACCTATAATAATCTAAGGGTTAGTTATGTCAGATCTTTTTCCTTGGACCAAATGGTCCACTCACAGAGAATTGTCTAATATTGATTGAAGTGTCAGCTCAAAATCGCAAGTCTATGGGTTAATGAAAATAATTGGACAACACTTGGATGCCATCCATGTGCTGCCCATTTTTCACGGATAGGAGAGACTGGAGATTTTCATGCATGATAATGCCCCGTCTCATGCTGCACATAACACATCTGCATCTCTGGCTGATATGGGCATAAAAGGGGACAAACTTATGGTGTGGCACCCATGCTCCCCTGACCTCAACCCCATTGAGAACCTCTGGAGCATCATCAAAAGGAGTGTCTATGATGGCGGGAGGCAGTTCACATCTAAGCAACAGCTCTGGGAGGGTATTCTGTCCTCATGCAAAACAATTAAAGCAGAAACCATCCAAAACCTGACAAATTCAATGGACGAGAGAGTTCAAAAGCTCCTTTCGAACAAGGAGTCCTATGTGCAAATGTAACATCACCTAGAATAAAGTTTTGAGTTGAAAACTGTTTGATATCAGTTTGTAATAACCTGCTAATGCTTATAATTTCAAAAATGACCATTTTTTTGTTCTTTACTAAAATGAAAAGGTTGAAAACTCTGCTGTGCATAATAATTTGGAACATGCATTTTGAGTGCAGTTTGAGTTTTTTATTTTTTTAAAAATATACTGTTATCATAGGCAGTTTGTACAAAAACCTTTCAATTGTACTCTAATAGTTATTTGACTGGAAAATTACAATGACTGCAATTCATATAGGTAATTTGGGAAAATCTGAGAAAATATTATTTGCATAATAATTTGGAACACAGTGTATATGCTGCTATTGCACTCTTGATTATTGGCCGGGATGTACATTTTACCCGTGGACCTTTTTTGACACTCGGGACTTATGACTGATTGAAACCCTGTTGAGAAATCTATAGTTGTGCACTCCTCGGTACTATATGTCCCCTTTTGCAAGGGGATTTATGCTGATATAATGTTAATTGTATAGACATATGTACTTTTTTGACCTTGATATAATGCATTATCCCCTCCTTTCACATTTTTCTATTGGGCTGTACTTCCATGACCAGCATTAAACACTACTATACAGCATTATGACATTAGGTTCTATAGAACAATAGTATGGTGCTGGCTGGCTGGAATAGCCATCTGGATTTGATTGGTGGGGATACTTTTCTTTTTTATGTGGTTTCACCTCTGCTACTGGTATCTAGTCCCAGGTTTAACTCCCACACAGATGTAGTGCGCATGCG
The DNA here is from genome assembly GCF_046119375.1 of Phyllobates terribilis. Classification (NCBI taxonomy): domain Eukaryota; kingdom Metazoa; phylum Chordata; class Amphibia; order Anura; family Dendrobatidae; genus Phyllobates; species Phyllobates terribilis. Next base: position 385,296,336 of record NW_027362771.1, read on the forward strand.
CCCGGTCTGTCCCATGCTGTGCCGCGCTCGGCTGTCTTTATGCCTTCGACGCGCCGCCGGGAATAGCATTCATTTGCATTTCCGACCGCACACCGACGTCATGACGGCTGGGGCGCGTGCGCGGGATGTGTGACGGCCGCTGCGCATGCGCCGCCTATCATCTATTACTCGGTGGCCATCTTGGACGACCACATGATGTATCATGTGACACATCTGGGCGTATTTAAAGGTCCTGGAAGTACCATCACACACGCCTCTTGATAAAGCTGAACTATACCACTGGCGAAACGCGCGTCGAGGCTTTTCCCACCCAGTGTCTGGTCCCTGTGTGGTCTCCTATAGGTTTGGGGCCCTCCTACACCAGGGTAAGTCAGGTACAATATGACCTTTGGGTCTTTTTGGGAGTGATTTTTTGTTTGTCCTGACCGTGTGTCCCTCTCCCTGCTCTGGTGTGAGCATGCACCTTTTGATCCCAGGGGCGAACCCTCTGGAGAGACCCACTTACAATATGCGGGACCATTTGTCTGCTTGTCTTAATTATGTGTCACAACTATTAATGCTATGTATTGTCTTTTAATGAACTATGTATACAATAAAGTTTTTCCATGCCATTTCACTCAGTTGTTCTCCTAGTTTTACTTAAAAATGTGTTTGCACAACTTTTTTGTCAACAGATTGCTTCTGGATCCCTTATAACTGATCACTACTGGACATTTGAACAAAGCCTAAGACTAAAAGATGCCCAGGTGCCTTTTGAAGCATTTTGTGAGCAGGTCTAATAAAACATCAACGATTCACACTCTATGTGACTGCAGACTGGTGAATCCTCACATCGCACACTGTCATAATTTACCGGCAACAAGATTGATCGGTGATGTGCATACAAGGGCACGCCGTTTAGTCGGAATAAGGCAGGGAACATGCATATAGCAGATATGCGGCACAGGAGAATCTTGACAGTGAGCACTGTGCACGATGTGAGCATTAACAAGCCTGCAGTCACATAGTGACCCATAGAGTGACTGCAGACTTTCGTGCCAAACCTGGACAACACCTTTAATAGACTTCAAAAAATGCATAAGAAAACTCCAACAAACCATTTCAGAAATAAAAGTGATGCAAAAATGCCAGTATTTTGTGAAGCGGTTTCTAGTGATAAGTGAGCACTAAAATGCTTGAGTACTCATTGCTCGAGTCAAGCAAATTGGAATGCTCGAGTGCTACAAGCCCAATGTAAGTCTATGGGAAACTTGAGTATGCAGGGGGGCATAAAAACTGCCCAAATCGATGGGAAAAGTGCTCAAATGACATGAGAACAGCATGGGGAAGACCCCTGGAAGCATCTCTGACTCCCAGGTCACTGCTGTCAACAATGATGTCAGAGTATTATGCCACTTTTATGGGCTCACAATAAAACATATAAAAATGAAACCAAAATGGATTTTCCTGGGAAAAAATGTTAAAGAACATCCTTTCCAGGGTACTGACTTGTATACAAGGTAAAATAAATAACCAAAAACAAAAATTCTCCTCCACACCTTGGGCTATGTTCACACGTAGCGTTTTTGCACTTTTGCATTGCTTTCAACGGAGAAAAATACATTCACCGGCAAATGTCATTTTAACATTTTACTACCTTATCTGGCCATGTGGTGTGTGAGACATGATCAGACACATCCAGACAATACTGAAAAGACATAGGAACAGCATGGGGAAGACCCCTGGAAGCATCTCTGACTTCTAGGTCACTGCCTAAAACTATGGTCATCAGACATGATCCTATATTACTGCAGTAATAACTCAGACATTTTGGGCAACGTGACAAATATTAAACTCCATTTAAAATGGGCAAGGTGTGTTGCAAGGGACGGGGAAGTGGCTGTTATGGTGATGGCACGCAGAGGCCGAGGCCGTGGGCAAGATGAAACTGTGCCTGCTGAGGGAGCACAACAAACACCTCCATCACGTCGAACTACCTTCCTGTCCCAATTTCTAGGGGGCCGCGGAACACCACTATTGAAGGCAGAGCAGTGTGAAAAGGTTGTTGATTGAATAGCAGATAATGCTTTCAGTCAGTTTGCCACCACCACCACCCTGTCTTTCACATGGTCGAGTCTCAGTAGCCGTGAGTCAGGATCACATTATTATTATTACTTTAGCGCCATTTATTCCATTTCACTTTACACGTGAAAAAATAATACACATCGCAAAAACAATTACAATAATCTTGAACTAAATGTGACAGCGACTGGTTCAGGAGAGGAGAGGACCCTGTCCGTGGGGGCAAACAGTCTACAAGGGATGGGTGAGGATACAGTAGGTGAGGATTAGTGTTGATCGAGCACTAAAATGCTCGGGTGCTCGAAGCTCTGGCCGAGCTCACCGTGATACTCGGGTGCTCGACCCGAGCAACAAGCCCAATGTTAGTCTATGGGAGACCCGAGCATTTTTGCAGCGGCACCCCCGGCAGTCTGTAGAAAGCCTAAAAAGTGCCCAAAACGATAGTGACAGTGCTCAAATGACATGGGGACAGCATGGGGATCGCCCCAGGAAGCATTTCTGACCCCCAGGTCACTGCTGTCAACAACGTGGTCAGAGGTATTAAGCCACTTTTACGAGCTCACAATAAAACGTTCAAAAACGAAACTGAAACTGTTTTCCTGTGAAATATGTTAAGGAACATCCTTTTCAGGGTAAAGACTTGTGTATAAGGTAAAATAAATAACTAAAAACAAAAATACTCCTCCACACCTTGGGCTATGTTCACAAGTAGCAATTTTTATGCGTTTTTACACTTTTGTATTGCTTTCAACCATGACAAATGCATTCACCGGGAAATGTAATTTTAACATTTTACAACTTTATCTGGCCATGTGCTCTGTTACACATGCATACAGTGCTGAAAAGACATGGGAACAGCATGGGGAAGGCCCCTGGAAGCATCTCTGACACCCAGGTCACTGCCTAAAAGTGTGCCCATCAAAAGTGATCCTTGCCGCATCAGAAGATGCAGACTTGCAACTATCCCCGTGCAAGTTCTTGTCCCAGGGCAGTGTTCAATTGTACCTCCCCCATTCCTTGCAATGCAAGCGCAAGTATGCAGCCTGCCACCCACCCACCCCCAGGCTGCAATACCATACTGCTTGCTTGCACTTGAAATTGGGCCTTTTAGGCATGTGGAGGCGGAATCTGGCCACCACGTAATGGCTGCGTCGGCGGCTTGGTATCCATACTCAGTCCCCAGCCGCCCAGCGGCCAGGTGTCCACGCTTGGTCCCCAGCCGCCAGGGGGCGGCCGGGTGTCCATACTCGGTCCCCAGCCGCCCCGCGGCCGGGTGCCCACACACGGTCCCCACCCGCCTGGGGGCGGCTGGGTGTCCATAAACGGTCCCCAGCCGCCCCTATTTGTTCTGGTGCGCCTTATACACAAGCGCGCATACCAAAACATTACCTGTGCCCTCCCCAGTGCATTTAGTGGGAAGGACAGCCTAACCACAAACACGTGGACAAGAGAATGTGGCCAGGGATGGTCCATCTCACTGACGCCTTCACACTGGGTTAATATTGTGGAAGCCGGGACACAGTTGGACACTGGGATGCAACACGTCCTCCAGACATAGAGGATTGCGGGTCCTGGGTCAATCAGGCTTCAACACAAAGTTCAGAAGGTAGACAGCAGCAGTGGTCGGCCTCCTACACAACGAGTAAATTATTCATGATCATGAGGCCATCCATCTCCTTAGCTTTCTGTTCCTTGGAATGCAAGCTCATGTATGTAGTAGCGGCTAGGCCTGAGGTGGTCAGTGTTTTGGCGCATATCCTACTTCCTATGAGGATTGCTGGATGTTTTCCTGCTACTATCCCAGTTCTATGACTCCCGTTAAAACAAAGCTTCAGGTGATGAATGATGGATGAGGTGGTGGCAAAGGAGAAAGAGCAGGAGGAACAGGGACCATTCACATCAATATCAGGCCAGTCAACCACACATGTCTTGTAGGATATGTTTCTGTACCAAAAGGAGCGGTTCGGCTACACAGTTATAGGGCATACAGTGAGTGCAATGCCTACCAAAAATTTCGAGGCACTCCAATGCCCCTTGGAAGTGACATGGAGGTCAGATGGCCTTAACTAAACAGTTTTTTCCATTTATAGCAACGGGGTCTCCTGTACACTGTTGGCCTAAGCAGTGAATAGAAGGCTTTCCAAAAATTATGAGGAACTGCCTTAGTGTTCGCCTATGCATTGAAAAGCAAAAGCTGACTAAAATTAGGAGGAAATGTAATGCCCGTTGGAAGAGTCGTGGAGGTTAGAGGTAATTAAAAACAACATTTCAATGCCCCTTGGAAGAGCTGTGGAGTTCAGAGTGGTTTAACAAGACGGTTTTAATGCCCCTTGGAAGAGACGTGGAGGTCACAGTAGCTTAACAAGACGGTTTTAATGTCCCTTGGAAGAGACGTGGAGGTCCCAGTGGAATAAAAAGACAATATCAATGCCCCTTGGAAGAGTGGTGGAGGTCGCAGTGGAATAAAAATACAATATCAATGCCCCTTGGAAGAGTGGTGGAGGTCGCAGTGGAATAAAAATACAATATCAATGCCCCTTGGAAGAGTGGTGGAGGTCGCAGTGGAATAAAAAGACAATATCAATGACCCTTGGAAGAGACGTGGAGGTCACAGTAGCTTAACAAGATGATTTTAATGCGCTTTGGAAGAGACGTGGAGGTCACAGTAGCTGAACAAGACGATTTTAATGCCCCTTACAAGAGCCATGCAGTACAGCATATTAAAAACATTATTCCCATTATTGGGGAGTGGGTCTCCCATAGTCTTTGCCTATGCCTTCCAAGCAAAAGCTGTCAAAAATTAGGATGAAGGAATTTGCAATGCTGGCAACACGGACCATGGTCACCCTGGTGGTATAGTGGTGGTGGAGGCTGAGGATAAGGAGAAGAGCAAAAAACAGCCAAAATGAAGAAGCGTATACCCATGTGTGGGTGTGAATCGGTGCATGGGAATACACCTCCTGAAATAACACAGTGGATTTGACTTTATGTTACTCTGCTGTCATTTGGTGGTGGTGAGAAGTCTGGCCCAATCCAGCCCTTGTTCATTTTGATAAGGGTCAGCTTGTCAGCATTGTCAGTTGACAGGCGAGTGCACTTATCAGTTATAATTCCCCCAGCGGCACTAAAAACACGCTCCGATAACACGCTAGCGGCAGGGCAGGCCAGGACCTCCAAGGTGTACAGAGCGAGTTCATTCCAAGTGTCCAGCTTGGATACCCAATAATTAAAAGGCACAGAGGAATCACGGAGGACGCTGGTACGGTGGGCAAGGTACTCCCTCACCATCTTTTGAAACTTTCCACTCCTTATGATAGTACCCCGCGCATCAGGGTCTGTAAGCTGGGCGGGTTTCAGAAAACTGTCCCAGAACGTTGACAGTGTTCCCTTGCCTCTGCTGGATTGGAGTTGCGTCTCTCTTGCCTGTACGCCTTGGTTGGGCAACGAACTGTGACCTCTGCCGCTAGCGTGTTCAGATGGGAATTTTTTTAACACACCTGCAGCAAGGGTCTTCTGGTACTGCCCCATTTTTGTAGACCTCTCCACCTCAGGAATAAGAGAGTGAAAGTTCTCCTTGTAGCGGGGGTCTAAAAGTGTCACCAACCAGTAATGACTGTCACCCAACATTTTGACAACACGAGGGTCACGGTTAAGGCAGCGTAACATAAAGTCAGCCATGCGTGCCAGACTGATAACGGGCAAGACTTCCGTGTCCTCACCAAGATGACGACTGACCATGCTCTCCTCCTCCTCCTCCCCACTGTCCTCAGGCCACCCGCGCTGAACCGACGGTATGACAGTTGTACAGGTACTACCGTCTACAGCGCATGATACCAGCTCCTGTCCTCCTCCTCTCTCTCATTGTCCCCCAATGCACGTTGGGATGAGATGAGGCTGGGCTGTGTGTAATCGCCCGCTATGGCTTCTTGATCCATCTCATCATACTCTGGATGCAATGCCTCCTCTTTAATTGTCTGCAGAGAGCATTGTAAAAGACAGACAAGTGGGATGCTGATGCTAATGATGGCGTCATCGCCACTCACCATTTTGGTGGACTCCTCAAAGTTTGTCAGTGTTAGAACTCTCCTGTTAGGTTTTTTCTATTTTGCTGGTCACATGATCTTTTTGCCTATTTAATCCTGCTCCGCCCTTCTGGCCATGCTGGACTTCATTGTAATTTCTACTCTTAAGCTAGCCAGGTGCTTTGTAACCTTTCTCAGTCAGTTTAGCTAGGTCTTTTTGACCTTTATGTTCTATGTTGTGTGTTTGTCTTTTTACTGCTACAATTTCTGCTAGGAGGTGTCCATCTTTCTCCCAGTCCCTAGTTCTTGTAGGGATCCCTCCCTCACATCTATAGGTCTTCGTTCAGACTAGCTGAGGACTTTAGCGGGTCTGGTCGCAGGATCAGATTCCCCGTTACATCGTAGGGATCTAGCTTAGTTCTATTGTAGGGACAGATCTCCTGTCTTTCCTTAGTGCTTGTAGCCTATCATAACAGTCAGGATGGTACATATGTCAGACATCCGGGTCCACTCCTGAGGTCTTATGTGTGGAGTCTGACCTGAATATCGACGGCCTTGTTGCAGCTGGTACTCCACAACTGCTCTCTTCTGCTCACAAATCCTTTGCAACATGTGGAGGGTAGAGTTCCAAAGTGTGGGGACATCACACACCAGTCAGTGTGCCGGAAGCTGAAAACGCTGCTGCAACACAGCAAGGGCAGTGGAAGCTGTAGCCGACTTCCGAAAATGAGCTGACAGGCGGCGTACTTTGACGAGCAGATCTGGCAACTTGGGGTACGATTTAAGAAACCGCTGAACCACGAGGTTAAGTACATGAGCCAGGCATGGTACGTGTGTGATCTCACCTCGCCTCAGAGCCGCCACCAGGTTACGGCCATTGTCACACATGACCATGCCTGGATGCAGGTTCATCGGTCTCAGGCACAGATCTGCCTGCTCTTTCACAGCTGTCCACAACTCACAAGCAGTGTGAGGTTTCTCACCTAAGCTTATGAGTTTCAGCACAGCCTGTTGCCGCTTGGCTGCGGCAGTACTGCAGTGCTTCCAGCTTGTAACTGATGTGGTGATATCTGAGATGGAGGCTGAACATGAGGAGGAGGATGATGCGCAGCAGCTGTACACTGTGGGAGCAACTCTGACTGACATAGGGCCCGCAATCCTCGGTGTGGGGAGGATGTGTTCCGTTCCAAGGTCCGACTGGGTCCCGGCTTCCACTATGTTTACCCAGTGTGCCGTCAGGGAGATGTACCATCCCTGGCCACAAGCACTTGTCCACGTGTCCGTTGTCAGGTGGACTCTCCCAATAACTGCGTTGTTGAGGGCACGGCAGATGTTTTGGGACACGTGCTCGTGTAGTGCGGGGATGGCACACCGGGCAAAATAGTGTCGGCTGGGGACCGAGTACCGAGGGACGGCCACCGCCATAAGGTTGCGGAAGGATTCCGTCTCCACCAGCCTAAAAGGCAGCATTTCCAACGCAAGCAGTCGTGAAATGTGCGAATTTAGGACTGTGGCCTGTGGGGCGTTGGCTGCGAATTTGCGCTTTCGTTCAAAGGTCTGGGATATGAACAATTGAACGCTGCGGTGGGACGTGGACGTTGATGCTGTTTCTTGAGAAACTGCCATAACAACTGAAGACTGAGAGGAGGGGGCATCTTTGCATGCAGTATGGACAGGGGATTGCCTTGCACGCACAACAGGGGGTTCTCTTACACGCACAACAGCGGAAGAAGCAGTGGTGACACCCACTGACACTGGTCGTGGGCCCTGGGGTTCGCCCCACAAAGTCGGGTGCTTTGCTGACATGTGCCTGATCATGCTGGTGGTGGTCAGGCTGGAAGTTTTGTCACCCCTGCTGATGCTGGCCTTGCAGGTGGTACAAATGGCCTTTTTGGGGTTATCAGCAGAGTCTTTAAAAAAATTCCAGACTCTGGAAGACCTACCGGTTGTACTGGCAACTTCCCTCGTGTTGGTGTTACGGGGAACGGTTGCCCGCCTTCTGTCTGCGACCACCACACTGCTTCTTCCTGCCTGTTGGCGTACTCTGCCTCCCTCCCCCTGTGTGCTGCTGGCCTCGCTCTGCGTGTCCTCCTGCCACGTTGGGTCAGTTACTAGATCATCCACCACGTCCTCCTCTTCCACTTCCGCACCACGGTCCTCCTCCTCACTTCGTGGCAATTGTATCTCGTCATCGTCCACCTCTTGTCACAAATTGCCAGCGTCGCCTTCCTGTGGCCGTGGCTGTTCAAATATTTGGCCATCGCTACATGGGATCTCCTCTTCCACCACTTCAAGCGGAGCAGGCGAGGGGCCCAAATATGGAAATGGACCAGTGAACAGCTCTTCAGAGTGTCCAACTGTGGGATCAGTTGCTGTCTGACGTCATTCGGCATGGTGGGAGGAAAGAGCATCAGGGTGAGGAGGAGTATGCGGTCGAGACTCACGGCTACTAAGACTTGACCGTGTGGAAGACAGACCGGAGGTGGTGGTGCTCAGGTGACTGGAAGTATTATCTGCTATCCAATTAATAACCTGTTCACACTGATCAGTTGGCAATAGTGGTGTTGTTGGGTGGTTCCCTAGTAATTCGGTCAACAACTGGAAGCGAGAAGATGTGGCTGTTGGTTGTGGCACATTTTCACCTTGGCCACGGCCCCATCCTCTGCACGCACCATCACCAGAACGTCCAGTTCCACGTCCCTTGCCACGCACCTTGCCCATTGTAAATAAAGTAAAATAGCTTAGGCTGTGTGCCCCCGATGCGTTTTTAATGCATTTCTGCAGCGTTTTTGCAGCTGCGGAAAAGCTCCGGAAACGCATTAAAAATGCATGGTAGAAGGGCAGCAATGTTCCCCAATGATAATCCGCATGTGCTGTGCACATGCTGCGGAAATTTCCGCTGCGGATTATCATTGCGGAAAAAAACGCAGCACTACCAATTATTTTGCGGAAGTAAAAATTTCTCCCTAGCTCAGCAGCACTCTCCCTACACTGTCTGATCCGGAGCGACTGTGTTCAAGATGGCGGTGCCCGGTTTCAAATACTCGAGGTGACGCTGTGCGGCCAGCCAATCACTGCAATGCCCACAACCAACATGGCTGTGGCATTACAGTGACTGGCTGGCAATCCCTGCATGTTCATTGGCTCTGTAAAGAGCACCAAACATGCAGGGCGGAGACCCGAGCTCCCGCCCGAGTAACCCGAAAATGCTCGGTGCTCGCCGAGCATCCCGAGTAGTGAGATGCTCGGGCGAGTACCGAGCAGTGTCGAGCATGCTCGCTCAACACTAGTGAGGATAGAACTGGTCGTGCAGCGGTATGGTGGAGCGAGGGTTACTGCAGGTTGTACGCTTGTCGGAAGAGGTGGGTCTTCAGGTGGCTTTTAAAGGTTTCAACAGTAGGCGAGAGACAGAAATGTTGGTGTAGAGAGTTCCAGAGTAGGGGGGACGCATGGGAGAAATCTTGTATGCGATTGTGGGAAGAAGATAAGAGGGGAGTAGAGAAGGAGATCTTGTAAGGATCGGAGGTTGCGTGCAGGTAAGTACAGGGAGACTAGGTCACAGATGTATGGAGGAGACATGTTGTGGATGGCTTTGCAATGGGGAGCCAGTGAAGGGGTTGACAGAGAGGAGAGGCCAGGGAATAGCGAGGGGACAGGTGGATTAGTTGGGCAACAGAGTTTAGGATAGATTGTAGGGGTGCGAGAGTGTTAGAAGGGAGGCCACAGAGCAAGAGGTTGCAGTAGTCGAGGCGGGAGATGATCAGGGCCTGCACTAGTGTTTTTGTAGATTCGTGGTTAAGGAATGTGAGGATCCGAGAGATTTTTTTTACTTAGAGTCAGCATCTTCCTCACCCTAATGCTCCTTCCTCCCAAAATTCCGAGTAACCTGAGACAACTGATCCCACACTTGGACACTCCGAAGAGCTGTTTTGTTCATCTTTCCATTTATAGATTCTGGCCTCGGTCAGCTAGGAAGTGGAAAGAGCTTGGATATGTGGTTTGAAGGAGAGATTAGAGTCCAGGGTTACCCCAAGAGCTGTTCACTTTTCCAATTATAGATTCGGGCCTCTCGCCCGAACCCACTTCAAGCAGTGCAACAGAAGATCGCATGTAGCGATGCCCAAATATTTCAGCAGCCATGGTCACCCGAAGGTGACGGCAGGAAAGTGCAATTACTGTCACAAGAGGTGGATGATGATGAGACACAATGGACAGAAAGTCAGGAGGAGGACCAGAGTGCGGAAGTGGAAGACGAAGCGCTGGACGATGAAGTCACTGACCTAACCTGGCAAGGGGACATGCAGAGCGAGGACAGCAGCACACAGGGGGAGGGAGGTGTAGCACCACAACAGGCAGGAACAAGCAGTGTGGTGGCCACAGACACAAGGCGGGGAATTGCTCCCCGGAATACCAACACGACGGAAGTTGCCAGTACAACTGTTAGGTCTTTCTGAGTCTGGTTCTTTTTTAAAGACTGTTTAGATATCCCCAAAAAGGCCATTTGCAACATCTGCCAGGCCAGCATCAGCAAGAGCACCAAAACTACCCGCCTGACCACCACCAGCAAGTTCAGGCACATGTCAGCAAAGCATCCGAATAGCTGGGTCGAACACCAAGGTCCAGAAACAGTGTCTGCGAATGACACCACTGCCTCTTTCGCTGTGGTGCGTGCATGCCAATCCCCTGTCCATGGCGCATGCGAAGATGCCTCCCACCCTGCACATGTCACTGCAGACTTGCAACCATCACTGTCCACGTCCTTGTTCTAGCACATCGTTCAGTTGTCCCTACCCCAGTCCTTGGAATGCAAGTGACTCGCCCCCAGGGCCGTGGGGTATTCGGCAGCCGGGCCTTATAGCTGCTTTTGGGTGAGATCACGGTGGCTGGCCCAGTCCGTGACCGAGGGCGGTCAGTGCAAAAAAGGGAGATTGTATTATATGGGGATTTTGGGATTATTCGTGACGCCACCTGTGGAATGCTGGTAAGGGGTGCCGCCGCTGCGGAGCAGTCCTCTGTGGCAGATGGTAAGGCAGCTTGTGATGGAATGGCTCCCCACAGGTGGAGCGGGCCTCAGGGCAGCATGGGGTGTACTAGATGGTGGTGCAGGGGAGAGACGGCAGGACGGTCCCGGAGGAAAGACGGACACTCACACGGGGGTAAGCTTCAGTACCTTTACTGGTGATGCTGCAGGCACGGTCCAGGGTACTCCAGGTGAAGGGCGCACTTCTGGACTCTCCCCAGTGAGCGGGTATAGGGCCTCCTGATCCTTTGTTTTATTCTCTAAGCTTCTGGCCTGCCAGGAGCTGGGCCTAGCTTGGTTACTGTCTCTCTCTGCACCTGCTGACCTGGTGGTAGGGCCTTCTCTTTGGAGATCACTCTCCCTGGACGCTGGGACCTCTGTGACTCCTAGCCCTGGTACTGCAATCAGCATTTGGTGAACCTGGGACCTGTAGTTCTCCAGGGGTTCCGGTAGTTCCTACTGGGTAAAAGGAATCCCTGTAGGCGCGCACCCGGTGTCCGGTATATATATCGGGGTGAGCTTACTATGCTCCTCTGCCCCCTTAGCTCCACTCTCCTTTTCTCCTCGCCGTCGACCACACTCGGGGCCCTCACTACTTGGCAGCTGGCGTGCTGCGTCTTCACCGCTCTCTGAGCGTCGGCACGCTCTCAGCTCACTTAGAGCTGTGTTCCTCTCTGAACACTCACTAAACACTAGACTTGCAGACTAAACTCTAACTGAGCTGCCTGGCTCCACCTTCCCTATATATATCCCTAACGGGCTCCCTCTGCTGGTCTGAGGTGGTAGGTGGAGGTGTATGAATGTAGTGAGGGCCTCTTGTGGAGAAGTCCATCCATGCACCCTTCTGGGTTCTGTGGCACCAATGCGCAGCAGGGGCGCCACACAAGCGCAAATATGCACCCACCCACAGGCCGCAATACTAAACTGCCACATTTCTCGACTGCCTGCACTAGAAATTTTGCCTTTTAGGCTCGTGGAGGCGGAAGCTTTCCACAACCTCATGGCAGCTGGGCCTCAGTACTCGGTCCCCAGCTGCCACTATTGCTCCCGGAGTCGTCCCTGCCCTACTCAACCATGTGTCCCAAAACATTACCCGTACCCTCCCCAGCGCAGTTAGTGGGAAGGACCGCCTAACCACAAACACGTGGACAAGTGAATGTGGCCAGGGATGGTACATCTCACCGACGCATTTCACTGGGTTAATATTGTGGAAGCTGGGACCCAGTGGTAATCAGGGTTGCCCCCACATTCTACAGCTCCTGCACCATCTCCTCCTCTTCAGCCTCCATTTCCATCACTTGATTCATTTTTTTCAGGAGATTTCCAGATTATGTACTTAAACTTCATGGGTGCCAATAACATTAAGCAGGACTGTATGCTTAGGTGACAAACTGCACACCGTTGCAGAGTTGTTGAAAGCTGTATCAGAGAAAGCAGATCTGTGGCTCTCACTGCTGAACATACAGCCAGGCTTGGTCATTTGTGAAAATGGCCGGAACCTGGTGACGGCTCTGAAGCTAGGTAAGCTCGCACATGTACCATGCCTGGCCCATGTGCTCAACTGGTTCAGCGGCTTCTCAAAACTTACCCAGATATGCCAGAGCGGCTTGTGAAAATGTGCCCATTTCAGAAAGTCAGCTACAGCTTCCACCGCCCTGGCAGGGCTTCAGCAGCATTTGCAGCTTCCAGCCCACCGAATGGTGTGCGATGTGACCATGCCTTGGAAATCAACGTTGCAGATGTTTGGAATGATTTTGAGCAGCAGAGATCAGTTGTTGAGTACCAGCTTCAACACGCCCGTCGGCATTCAGGTCAGCCTCCGCACATAAGAGCTGATGAGTGGGCATGGATGTCTGACATCTGTGCCGTCCTCCAAAACTTTGAGGACTCCACCAAGATGATGAGCGGCAATGATGCCATAATTAGCATCACCCTTCCGCTTCTCAGTCTACTGAAATGCTCGCTGCTCACAATTAAAGAAGAGGCATTGCAGGCGGAGCAAGGAACTATACAGGGTGATGCTACTCAGCCCAGCCTCATCTCATCTCAACAGAGATTGGGTGATAATGAAGAGGAGGAAGAGAACATGGACAGTCCTCCTCTTGGTGAGAACAGGGAAGTCTTGGCTGTTGGCAGTGTGGCACTGGAGAGGCACAAGAGAATTCTTGGAGACGGAGGTGTGAGGTTTTGTGAGGTGTTGATTAAGGAGGATGTCAGTCTTAGATCAGCTGCTGTATTTGACGCGTATTTGCATGCGTATTTGCCATGCGGTTTTCCAATGCATTGTATAGGCAAATACGCATGCAGAAATGCACAAGAATTGGTCATGTCCGTATTTTTTCTGCGAGTAAAATCTGCGCACAAAAAATACGGACCATGTGCACAGAACTTGCAGAATGTCATAGGAAGTCATGGGATAAGGTATGCAATGCGTTTCGGGAGCGTTTACGGGCTGCAAATACGCATCAAAAACGCATCGTGGGCACACAGCCTAATCTGACAACTCTGGTGGCAGAGGTCACAGACAGTTCATTAGACAACCAAGGAGTACAGGCAAGGGAGATACAAACCAGATGCAGCAGAGGCATGCTGTCAAAGGCCTGGGACAGTTTTCTCAAACCCTCCCAGCGCCCAGGCCCTGATACACGGGGTGAAGGACTACCTTGGCGACCGTACCAGCGTCCTCCATGATTCCTCTCTGTGCCTTACAACTGTTGGGTATCCAAGCTGGACACGTGGCATGAACTGTCTCTCTACGCCTTGGAGGTCCTGGCTGCTAGCATTTTGTCAGAGATGGTTTTCATTGCCGCCAGGTGCATTATAACTGATATAACTGATAGGCACATCCGCCTGTCAACTGGCAATGCTGACAGGCTGACTCTTAATCAAAATGAACAAGACCTGGATTGGGCCAGAGCTCTCAACACCACCGGATAATAGAACAGATCGAAACATAAACTCAAATCCAGTGTTTTTTTTTGGGGGGGGGGGATCTATTCCTATGCAAAGCTTCACACCCAGACATGGGTATACGCTTCAGGAATTGTTCTATTTTATGTCGCCCTCCTCCTTCTCCTCATCCTCCACCACCATATCATCAGGGTGACCATCATGCCATGCCCACATATTTTTTTAAGGGTGTTTCTGATTAGAGACAAGCGAATATTTCTATATTAGTTTTAGCTTACGATTGCTGTTTTTGCAATATTTGCTGATGTATTTGTTGAATATTCACCAAACATTTCCAAACGCCATTGGATTCAATGGGGGCCAAAATCAAATGCATGCACAACACTTTCAAACGGGACCAAAAGCTGCCAAAACACATCAACTTAGGGGCAGACACCACGAAAGTGCCATCAATTGACCCAGAGTACAAGTAGTAGTAATATATTAATTATTATTATTTATTATTATGGCGCCATTTATTCTATGGCACTTTACATGTGAAAAGAGGTCACTGACTGGTACAAGAGGAGAGAACCCTGCCCGTGAGGGCGCACAAACAGTCTAAAAGGGATGGTGAGGATACAGTAGGTGAGGGTACAGCTGGTCGTGCAGCGGTATGGTGAAGCGAAGGTTACGGCATGTCGGAAGAGGTGGATCTTCAGCTTCCTTTTAAAGGTTTCAACAGTAGGCAAGAGTCTAATATGTTGGGATAAAGAGTTCCAGAGTAGGGGGGATGCACGGGAGAAATCTTGTATGCGATTGTGGGAAGAGGAGATAACACGGGAATAGAGAAGGAGATCTTCTGAGGATCGGAGGTTGCGCGCAGGTAAGTACCGGGAGACTAGCTCACAGATATATGGACCAGACAGGTTGTGGATGGCTTTGTATGTCATGGTTAGGGTTTTGAACTGGAGTCTCGGGGCAATGGAGTACCAGTGAAGGGATTGACAAAAAGGAGAGGCCGGGAAATAGTTTAGGAGCAGAGTTTAGGATAGATTGGAGGGGTGCAAGAGTGTTGGAAGGTGCAAGAGGGTTGGAAGGGAGGCCACAGAACAGGAGGTTTCAGTTGTCAAGGCGGGAGATGATGAGGGCGTGCGCTACAGTTTTTGAAGATTTGTGGTTGAGGAATGTGCGGATCCCGGAGATATTTTTTACTTGGAGTCAGCATATTCCTCACCCTGATCCTCCTTCCTCTCACCATTTTCAGTGCACTGAGACAACTGATCCCACACTTAGACACTCCGAAGAGCTGTTTTGTTCATCTTTCCATTTATAGATTCTGGCCTCTCGCTCGGTCTGCTCGGAAGTGGAAACAGCTTGGATATGTGGTTTGAAGGAGAAATTAGAGTCCAGGGTTACCCCAAGAGCTGTTTACTTTTCCATTTATAGATTCGGGCCTCTCACCCGGCCCGCTTCAATTAGGGCAACAGAAGATCGCATGTAGCGATGCCCAAATATTTCAGTAGCCATGGTCATCCAAAGGTGACGGCGGGAAAGTGCAATTACTGTCAGAAGAGGTGGATGATGATGAGACACAATGGACAGAAAGTCAGGAGGAGGACCAGGGTGCGGAAGTGTAAGACAAGGTGGTGGACGATGAAGTCGATGGGCTGAATCCCAGGGTCCAGAAACAGTGACTGCGGGTGACACCACTGCCTCTACCCCTATTGTACATGCACGTCAAGCCTCCGTCCAAGATGCAGGCGAAAATGCCTCCCACTCTGCACCTGTCGATGCACTCTTGCAACTATCACCATTAGCAACCACGTCAACATCCCAGCGCAGTGTTCAGTTGTCCCTACCCCAGTCCTTTGAACACAAGCACAAATACGTAGCCAACCACCCACAGGCCACACTACTAAACTGCCACATTTCTTGAATGCTCGCACTAGAAATTTAGCCTTTTAGGCTTGTGGAGGCGGAAGCTTTCCGCAACCTCATGGCGGCGGCTGGCCCTCGGTTCCCAGCCACCACTATTTCTTCCTGTGTCATCCCCACCTTACAGTATATAAGCACGGGTCCCAGAACATTACCCGTGCCCTCACCAGTGCAGTTAGTGGGAATTACCGCCTAACCACAGACATGTGGAAAGTGAATGTGTCCAGGGACGGTACATCTCACTGACGCATCACTGGGTTAATATTGTGGAAGCCGGGACCCAGTGAGTTCTTCCCGTTGAATAGGATTGCGGGTCCTGGGTCAATCAAGCTTCAAAACAATATTCACAAGGTGGACAGAACCAGCAGTCGGTCTCCTAGTCAACGGGCAAATTATTCCTGATGATAGAGGCCACTATCTCCTTAGCTTGCTGCTGGTACTTTTCTTTGGGAATAAGTTTGGCTCCAAACAGCCTGGAATATTTCCAGTGAATTATGGCACAACGCCATGGTATTAACAGTGCCCCCAGTACCAGTAGCGAAGCCATCCACAATTTCCTTCTCAGGAATTTTATTTGATAGACTGAGTGGCTGCCCAAATACATTAGCTTCTCACAAAGGAGCTAAAGATACTGAGTGGCAGTAGGATCAAGTTTCTCCAGCATGTTAGATATCAGAGGGAGAACAGAGAGGGCAGCACAGTGGCTCAGTGGTTAGCACTGAAGCCTTGTAGTGCTGGGGTCGTGGATTCAAATCTCACCAAGGACAACATCTGCAAGGATTTTGTATGTTCTCCCCATGTTTGCGTGGGTTTCCCCCTCAGTAAAAAAAGCAGCCATAGAGTGTCCAGGAACCTTCACACAGACTTTTCTCAGCCAGGGCTGCTTTTCAGCAGGGTTCAACTGGCCCACCAGAGAACCAGAGAATCCTCCGGTGGGCCCTGGATTCTCCATCAGGAGAGTTCATAGAGCAAACTTTCCAGCTGCTATGGGGCTCTTCAGTGGGGGAGAAAGGTAGGGTCTCAGAATCAAGCAAGCCCAATGTTCTTCAGTCTGACACTGCTTCTTGGTGACAGTTGTATTTCACCACAGCCATATTCTTTAGCTCGTATCTACTCCGGCTGTCATTTCTCCACCACCAGGTTCCGGACATTGTCACACACGACCATACCTGGCTGTATGTTCAGCGGTGAGAGCCACAGATCTGCCTGCTGTGTTACAGCTTTCAACAACTCAGCAGTGGTGTGTAGTTTGCCACCTAAGCATAAGATCTTCAGCACAGCCTGTGGCCTCTTGGCCGAGGCAGTGCTGCAGTGCTTCCAGTTTGTGGCTGATGTGGTCATTTCGGAGATGGAGGCTGAACAGGAGGAGTTGCAGGAGCTGAACAATGTGATTACATTGAGGTTACATTGGCGAGTCTGGTTTTTATAATTAAGATCCTACTGTGTTTTTATTTTTTTTTACGTCTCTTCAAATGTGTATTGGAGTGCGTCCTAATTTTTAGCAGCCCTTGAAATAGCTGCATATGCAATAACAGTATAGGAGACCCACTCCTTAATAATGGGAAGGACATTTGAAATACACTGCTCAAAAAAATAAAGAGAACGCTCAAATAACACATCCTAGATCTGAATGAATGAAATATTCTCATTTAATACTTTGTTCTGTAAAAAGTTGAATGTGCTGACAACAAAATCACGCAAAAATCATCAATGGAAATCAAATTTATTAATCAATGGAGGCCTGGATTTGGAGTCACCCCAAAATTAAAGTGGAAAAGGACACTACAGGCTGATTCAACTTTGATGTAATGTCCTTAAAACAAGTCAAAATGAGGCTCAGTATTGTGTGTGGCCTCCACGTGCCGGTATGACCTCCCTACAACGCCTGGGCGTGCTCCTGATGAGGTTGCAGATGGTCTCCTGTGGGATCTCCTCCCAGACCTGGACTAAAGCAGCCGCCAACTCCTGGACAGTATGTGGTGCAACGTGACGTTGGTGGATGGAGCGAGACATGATGTCCCAGATGTGCTCAATCAGATTCAGGTCTGGGGAACAGGCGGGCCAGTCCATAGCTGCAATGCCTTCATCTTGCAGGAACTACTGACACACTCCAGCCACATGAGGTCTGGCATTGTCCTGCATTAGGAGGTCCTGCTGCTGGGTTGTTGCCTTCCTACGGCCCCCTCCACGTCTCCTGGTGTACTGGCCTGTCTCCTGGTAGTGCCTCCAGCCTCTGGACACTACGCTGACAGACACAGCAAACCTTCTTGCCATAGCTTACATTGATGTGCCATCCTGGATGAGCTGCACTAGCTGAGCAACTTCTGTGGGGTGTAGAGTCCGTCTCATGCTTCCACGAGTGTGAAAGCACAACCAACATTCAAAAGTGACCAAAATATCAGCCAGAAAGCATTGGTACTGAGATGTGGTCTGTGGTCCCCACCTGCAGAACCACTCCTTTATTGAGGGTGTCTTGATAATTGCCAATAATTTTCATCTATTGTCTATTCCATTTGCACAATAGCATGTGAAATTGATTGTCAATCAGTGTTGCTTCCTAAGTGGACAGTTTGATTTCACAGAAGTGTGATTTACTTTGAGTTATATTCTGTTGTTTAAGTGTTCCCTTTATTTTTTTGAGCAGTGTAGATTCTATATTCTAGAATATTAACTGTCTTATCTGAAATTCGTTTACGGGTGTGGTATCGTAGTATGGATAGCATATTTACACCGATCCAGCCAGGTATTATTGCCTTATACTGCGTGCTGCTGGTGCTGCCCAAAAAAAAATTAAAATCTATTCTACTCCCTATTGATAACGCTGTTAGATGCATTTACAATAGGGTGTTCGTTCTGGTCACATAAATGTCTTCCATAGTCTATGACTTTTTTTTTTATTATTTCTTTGGCCTTATATACAAGTCATTACATTGGAAAGAATGTTTCTTAACATTTTTTCCATTTTAGCTTGTTTTTTGTATTTTTTTTTAGTCAGTCATTAAAAGTGGTGTGATACTCTGACAACATTGTTAACAGATATGCTATTTGTCGGCGACCAACTGTGAATAGGTTTGAACCCACAACTGCAATACTTTAAATGGAGTGTAATATTTTACACACGCACAAAAATTGCTGGATTATTAGGGGAGTCATATGGTATCATGTCTGATGACCACTGTTTCAGGCAGTCGCCTAATAGTATGGTATTTATCAGCAGTTTGGAACAACATACACCTGTCAGACTTTAAATGCAGTGTAATATGTGACACATTCCCAAAAATGTCTGTATTATTACGACAGTAATATGGGATTACATCTGATGGCTACAGTTTCAGGCAATCGCCTAATAGTATGGTATTTGTTAGCCACCAAGTGTCAATTGGTTCAACAAAACACAGCTGGCTGACTTTAAATGGAGTGCAATATTTGGCACGCTCAACAAAATTTCTGTATTATTACGGCAGTCATATGGATCACGTCTGGTCACAGAAAAAAGTTTCTCTGCTTTCACAATACAGTAATGCAAATAAAATAAATCTGGCTATATTCTGCGAACAAGCAAATGGAGCAGTAAAATGGTGTACTCTGGATTGCTTTTTAAGCAAATAATCAGGATTAAGGATAAAAAAAATGAGCCCCGGCCCGCTATCTGGGGCTATGTCTACGGATATCTGTAACAGCAGCAGCAGACAGAATGTGGAATGGACCCTCTTGTGCTGTATACACCGCCACAGACCCTGCCTGCCTAACTCCTGCTAGCAGGATTAATATATGCAGCTGGATTAGTCCTCAAAAAGACTGTTAGTTCAGATGGATATATATATACTCCTGGAGTACCATTACCTATATCTAACTATTACACCGTCAATTCTCTCCCTACACTGCCTGATTCAGGAGTGACTGTGACAAGCATGGCGGCGCCCGGTCTGATATACCAACATGGCTACGGCATTACAGTGCGTGGCATACAATCCCCGCATGTTCATTGGTTCTGTAAAGAGCGCCAAACATGCAGGGAGGAGACCCGAGCTCCCGCCCGAGCAACACGGAAATACTCGCCGAGCTTGTAGAGCACCGTGATGCTCAGGCGAGCACGCTCGCTCATCACTGGCGGTTTCCACTTGAGAACCTTGTCAATTTCACCTGCCTGAAAAAAAACATTGTGTGAATATACCCTTAGGTGGGAAGTAGGCCTTCACAGTAGTGTATAGTAATATAAGTGTAATACACCATATACATACACAGCTCTGCCTCATGCAGATACATTAGCCACAGACATAGCCTGTGGTGTAGGTGCTGTGTGAGCCGGCTCACTGCCGGTAATAATGGAGGTGAGGAGCGGGGCTTCTTGTCAGTGCGGCATGATGTGTAGTAGTTGTTGTCAGGAGCAGTGCGCCTGCGCAGTCCGGGCGCAGCCTCCGCTCCTCTCCAGTGAGCGCCGTGCGGGCTGCTGGCGGCTGCAGTGGGACCAGGTGTTGGATTTAGCCGGAGCGCAGCTGTGAGGGGCACTTCTGCCTTCTGCACCTTAATGCCCCCGTCCCCAGCTGCCCTCCTCGCCAGCTCCCATCCTGCTACTAGCACCTAGCCCTCTTCCCACCCCGTCCTCCAGCACCACCATGCCCCTCACCCTGCTCCGCGCCGTTCTTCGGCACTAGCTGCCCTCTGACCCCTCCTTCCCCCGGCCGAGTTGCCCCCGTCATGTCCCCCCAGCCAAGGGAGGCGATATACTCGAGGTCGGGGTAAAGGCCTAGTGTGCAGAGCTCCTTCCGTCCTCCCGCGTCCACCCCTCCCCACTCCTCACACACCGAGCCCAGCATCAGCCGTCATCATGGCAGAGGAGCAACAACAACAAGCGGCGAAGAAGCAGCGGCCCGAGCAGCCCCAGCAGCCCTCCTCCTCACCAGGGGCACTGCCAGCCTTGGTGACAGGACTGCAAGGGACAGAGGCCAGTGCACTGCAACAGAAGATCAAGAACTCCATCTGGTGAGCTCCATGTCATTCATTCATCTGCCATTGTATGCAAGCAGCCTCTATGTGTGATGTCATCTGCTCCAGCTACACATGTGTACATGCAACCTCCATGTGTGATGTCATTGCTCCAACTACACATGTGTACATGCAGCCTCCATGTGTGATGTCATTGCTCCAACTACACATGTGTACATGCAGCCTCCATGTGTGATGTCATCTGCTCCAGCTACACATGTGTACATGCAACCTCCATGTGTGATGTCATCTGCTCCAGCTACACATGTGTACATGCAGCCTCCATGTGTGATGTCATTGCTCCAACTACACATGTGTACATGCAGCCTCCATGTGTGATGTCATTGCTCCAACTACACATGTGTACATGCAGCCTCCATGTGTGATGTCATTGCTCCAACTACACATGTGTACATGCAGCCTCCATGTGTGATGTCATTGCTCCAACTACACATGTGTACATGCAGCCTCCATGTGTGATGTCATTGCTCCAACTACACATGTGTACATGCAGCCTCCATGTGTGATGTCATTGCTCCAACTACACATGTGTACATGCAGCCTCCATGTGTGATGTCATCTGCTCCAGCTACACATGTGTACATGCAGCCTCCATGTGTGATGTCATTGCTCCAGCTACACATGTGTACATGCAGCCTCCATGTGTGATGCCATCTGCTCCAACTACACATGTGTACATGCAGCCTCCATGTGTGATGTCATCTGCTCCAACTACACATGTGTACATGCAGCCTCCATGTGTGATGTCATCTGCTCCAACTACACATGTGTACATGCAGCCTCCATGTGTGATGTCATCTGCTCCAACTACACAACATGTGTACATGCAGCCTCCATGTGTGATGTCATCTGCTCCAACTACACAACATGTAAACATGCAGCCTCCATGTGTGATGTCATCTGCTCCAACTACACAACATGTAAACATGCAGCCTCCATGTGTGATGTCATCTGCTCCAACTACACAACATGTAAACATGCAGCCTCCATGTGTGATGTCATCAACTCTAGGTAATCTTTACATGCAGCTTATATGTTTGATGTCCTCAGTTCCGTGTAAACATGAAGCCTACTGGTGTGATGTCATCTACTCATGTACTGCAAATGTCACTGCATATATACACTACTTGTCATCTACAACAGCACATGTGGAGACAATGCTGCAAAGTATGAGCTTAAAAAATAGAAGTTGTATTTAACCAGATGCAAAGTGAATGAACAAAAGAGAAATTTAAATCAGCTTTCAAAACAGCATCAGTTCTTCTAGGTACACTTGCACACAGTTTTTGAAAGAACTCAGCATAGAGGATGTTCCAAACATCTTGGAGAACTAACCACAGATCCTTTGTGGATGTATGTGTGTCTGTGGATGTACTCTTGAGTAAATCCTTCTGTCTCTTCATATCCCACACAGACTCAGTGATGTTGAGATCAGGGCTCTGTGAGGGCCATATCATCACTTCCAGGACTCCTTGTTCTTTACATTGAAGATGGTTCTTAATGACATAGGCTATATGTTTGGGGTTGTTGTCCTGCGGCAGAATAAATTCGGAGCCGATTGGACGCCTCTCTGATGGATAAGTATCTCCCGGTATTTCTCAGCATTGAGGACACCATTAATCCTGACCAAATCCCCAACTTCATTTGCTCAAATGCAGCCCCAGACTTGCAAGGAGCCTCCACCATGCCTCAATGTCGACTTCCGAACGTTATTACTGTAACGCTCTCTAACCCTTTGCAAACAAAGTGCCGCCTCTTACAGTGGGACCCAGCTTCATCTAAGTACTGTTTGGAGAATTTTGGCCATACATGGTCTTCATGGCCAAGTGATTCAACTATGCATGAAACATAGGCTCAGGGCTGCAGAATAATGGCAGTAGGTGCTCTTAAAATGTGAAATATTTGTCTATAGCAGAAGGCAGTGTGGTCACGAAAGGGTTGGAGAGCGGTATAATGAGTGTCTGCAGGCAGCAGTCAAGTATGGAGATTCCTTGCAAATTTGGGGCTGCATTTCAAAAAATGGAGTTGGGGATTTGGTCAAAATCATTGGTGTCCTCAATGCTGAGCAATACAGGCAGATACTTATTCATCATGCAATACCACAAGGGAAGCATCCGATTGGCTCCAAATTTATTCTGCTGCAGGACAATGACCTCAAACATACAGCCTATCTTCAGTGTAAAAATCTGATCCCAACATCATTTAGTCTGTCTGGAATTGTGTGACGATAGAGAAGGATTTGTGCAGGCCTACATGCACAGAAGACCTGTGGTTAGTGCTCCAAGATGATTGGAACAATCTTCCTGCCGAGTTCTTCAAAACCTGTGCAGAAATGTACCTAGAAGAATTGATGCTGTTTTGAAAGCAAAGGGGCTGTCACACCAAATGCTCATGTGATTTAGATTTATATTTTATTCATTCACATTGCATTTTGTTAATTGATAAAAGTAAACTATTAACACTTCTATTTTTGAAAGCACTTTTACTTTGCACCATTTTTCAACAGTACTGTGTATATACAACATCAGCACAATACTACATATAGCGGTATACACTGCGTGCCATGTCTGTCTCAATAGTACAGCTGTCAATGTACATATGTTACTTACAAATTTAAATAACATCACGCACATGTACTTGTCACTACATAAGTCTGTAGAAATATATGCAGATAGATATTTTTTAATGTCCCCACACATGTTTACTCCACAACATGTAAGTACATGAACACTGCACATATGTGTATATGAGACATGACGTGTAAACTCATGCATTTCATTTGTCATGCGACCTTCACAGGTATCTTCTCTTACATGTGTGTACAAGTCACTTGACATGTATGCAGTAACAGTTATATGTGCACAGGATGTGACCTGGTCTTCTGTTATCTCATACATGTATAGGTCCTGTGACATCAACTGCTCCATGTGCGCATGACGTGCCTTTTAATATATATATATATATAATATATGCACACAGATGATATATATATTTATTTCATCCATGTATATGTTTAGATGACTTGTACGCCCTCATACATGTATATGTTTAGATGGCCTGTATGCTCTCACACGTGTATATGTTTACATGGCCTGTACGCTCTCATACATGTATGAGAGCGCACAGGCCATGTAAACATATACATGTATGAGAGCGCACAGGCCATGTAAACATATACATGTATGAGAGCGCACAGGCCATGTAAACATATACATGTATGAGAGCGCACAGGCCATGCAAACATATACATGTATGAGAGCGCACAGGCCATGTAAACATATACATGTATGAGAGCGCACAGGCCATGTAAACATATACATGTATGAGAGCGCACAGGCCATGTAAACATATACATGTATGAGAGCGCACAGGCCATGCAAACATATACATGTATATGATTTGATGGCCTGTGCGCTCTCATACATGTATATGATTAGATGGCCTGTGCGCCCTCATACGTGTATGTGTTTAGATGGCCTGTGCGCTCTCACACGTGTATATGATTTGATGGCCTGTGCGCTCTCATACATGTATATGATTAGATGGCCTGTGCGCTCTCATACATGTATATGATTTGATGGCCTGTGCGCTCTCATACATGTATATGATTAGATGGCCTGTGCGCTCTCATACATGTATATGATTAGATGGCCTGTGCGCTCTCATACATGTATATGATTAGATGGCCTGTGCGCTCTCATACATGTATATGATTTGATGGCCTGTGCGCTCTCATACATGTATGTGTTTAGATGGCCTGTGCGCTCTCATACGTGTATGTGTTTAGATGGCCTGTGCGCTCTCACACGTGTATATGATTTGATGGCCTGTGCGCTCTCACACGTGTATATGATTTGATGGCCTGTGCGCTCTCATACCTGTATATGATTTGATGGCCTGTGCGCTCTCATACATGTATATGATTAGATGGCCTGTGCGCTCTCATACATGTATATGATTAGATGGCCTGTGCGCTCTCATACATGTATATGATTAGATGGCCTGTGCGCTCTCATACATGTATATGATTAGATGGCCTGTGCGCTCTCATACATGTATATGATTTGATGGCCTGTGCGCTCTCATACATGTATATGATTTGATGGCCTGTGCGCTCTCATACATGTATATGATTTGATGGCCTGTGCGCTCTCACACATGTATATGATTAGATGGCCTGTGCGCCCTCACACGTGTATATGATTAGATGGCCTGTGCGCCCTCACACGTGTATATGATTAGATGGCCTGTGCGCCCTCACACGTGTATATGATTAGATGGCCTGTGCGCCCTCACACGTGTATATGATTAGATGGCCTGTGCGCCCTCACACGTGTATGTGATTGGATGGCCTGTGCGCCCTCACACGTGTATGTGATTAGATGGCCTGTGCGCCCTCACACGTGTATGTGATTAGATGGCCTGTGCGCCCTCACACGTGTATATGATTAGATGGCCTGTGCGCCCTCACACGTGTATATGATTAGATGGCCTGTGCGCCCTCACACGTGTATATGATTAGATGGCCTGTGCGCCCTCACACGTGTATATGATTAGATGGCCTGTGCGCCCTCACACGTGTATATGATTAGATGGCCTGTGCGCCCTCACACGTGTATGTGATTAGATGGCCTGTGCGCCCTCACACGTGTATATGATTAGATGGCCTGTGCGCCCTCACACGTGTATATGATTAGATGGCCTGTGCGCCCTCACACGTGTATATGATTAGATGGCCTGTGCGCCCTCACACGTGTATATGATTAGATGGCCTGTGCGCCCTCACACGTGTATATGATTAGATGGCCTGTGCGCCCTCACACGTGTATATGATTAGATGGCCTGTGCGCCCTCACACGTGTATATGATTAGATGGCCTGTGCGCCCTCACACGTGTATATGATTAGATGGCCTGTGCGCCCTCACACGTGTATATGATTAGATGGCCTGTGCGCCCTCACACGTGTATATGATTAGATGGCCTGTGCGCCCTCACACGTGTATGTGATTAGATGGCCTGTGCGCCCTCACACGTGTATGTGATTAGATGGCCTGTGCGCCCTCATACATGTATGTGTTTAGATGACCTGTACTCCAGTATCCTCTCATCATGTAATGTCACATGTACTGCATGGTTGTCACCCGGGCACACTCATTGTTCTTGTGCAGCCTGGTTCAGGGTATAAATAGAAGTTGGTAGTGGCGGCTCTCGATGTGTTTTCTCTGTGGAGGAGGAGGGGTAGGTGAGATATTTATTTTGCAGCTACAAGGAAGCATGATGACTGCTGCTTGTGCTCTCCATGCACATAGGGTACTGCAGATCTCCGTGCAGGGACAATGCCATCTTCCCTTTACCCTGTAGATCACTAGATGGAGATGGTGGTTGCTCTCCTCGGGGATGACATATTTGTACAAGAATAACAAAGGTGGTCAGATGTAGTCTCATTTGCTGAATGGCTGGCTGCTATTTTTTCTATCATCAGGTCACTAGACTGATGCATTATGGGAGTGTCTAATACTGATGAATAAAAATCACACCTGTTTAGACGGCTTATTGGCACGATCTGCACCCGTACCATGCTTATCATGTTATTGGGTTACATTCCTGATTAATGGGGCTCCTGGAGCCCCTGCTAGACTACGGAGATGTATATATTTGTGCCCTCCTCTGCACTGGGCTGGGTAGAAACGATCAGATGAGGCTGTTTACATTCCCTTGCAGCTGGTATCATGTCATATTTCTGACAAAATGGCTACTGAGTGCAGACCTTGATTTAATACATATAGACACCCTTTTATGCATAATTTACGCTCCCCGTGTTTTCTAGCAGATTTAATAAATGTGATTTACAACCTCTCTGCTGGATTAAGTATTAGTCTTTGCATACAATGTCTTGGGGCTGTTGCTGCGTTCATATATTTCTTGCAAACTCCTTCTATTGTACTAGTAACAGACCTATGCATTGTTTGTGGTGCCAGCTGTGCAGCACGGGGCAGTCGCAGCAGATCGGCTGGGATCAGTGTTGTATGTGAGAAATACAAGGTTAGTCGGGAAATGCATAATCCTAGTATAAAGGGACTCCATTCATTCTGGAACCCAACTGGTTAAACCATGTTGACAAGATTAGTGGTGATGGGAGGACTTGATCCCATGACCTTGTAGATTTAAGTGCAATGCTCTTAACACCAGATCACACATCCACACCCATTTAATAATTAATAAACATAATCTGCCCGGACCGCGCGGCTCTGGTGGCTAGTAGGGGGGTTATGTGCAGTCTGCAGCGTTTAGTCTAATAAAGGCACATTCACTTGGATGTCACTGAACTGGTGTGACAAATGGCAGTCCTACACTTTGTTTTGCTAGCTAGTTTTACCCTGGGTGTGACTGATTCCTGCAATGTCAAGGTCATATAAGGTGCTTTAAATGAAGAACACATGTCCTAAAACAGTTCTGTACCCATTAGCGTCCCAGTGTTCATTGTGATGCCTTGGTCGGGGCTTATTTCTGAAGAGCATGGTTGTCGGGGAAGGGGCAGTCTCTCCCCTTTGGTTGTGTTGATTTGTCACGGGATGGAGTTTAGTTGTGACTAAATTATTATTGATTAATCATTGATTATTTTGGCAGTTCTGTAGTCTATTGCCATAGGTAGTTAGCTGTGCATTGATTTTTGTGCATTTTGTGCCCCTATGGCTGCGACTAAAGGGTGACCTTTGTTTACGGCTTGTTACATGCTACATCACTATATAATGCAAGTGAATGTGTTTACTTTGCGACTTGTAAATTGCTGCGACCACAAAGAGCAGGACTCAAAGAATTCATATATGCTGGGTTTACGTCTTGCATGTCACGGCAACTTGCTGGTTAAAACGTAAGCACATTTACTTGCATTAGGGTATGTGCCCACGATGCAGTAATGAAGCAGAAAATTTCTGCAGCGTTTCTGCATGTTCTTGGCAGTAAAACCGCTTGCGGATTTTACACGCATTTTTGCAGCGTTTTTACATGCGGATTTGACTTGCGTTTTTCAAATGCTTTGGGACCTCAAATCCGCATGCAGAAATGCACAATTAATGGACATGCTTCGGATTTTTCTGCAAGGAAAATCCGCTGCCGAAAATTCCGCAGCATGGGCACAGAACATGCAGATTTTCATTGGGGATCATGGGGCACGGGTTACCAAGCCTTTTGCAAGTGTTTACGCTGCGGAAATTCCGCATCAAAAACGCTTAAAAAACGCATATTGGGCACACAACCTCATGCTCTGACGTATGAATAGCACGATGCTTGTGGGTGCATTAGGCCGCGGATCACCATCAGTATTCGGTCAGTATTTTTTTCTCAGGAGTGGGAGCCAAAACCAGGTGAGGAACAATCAAAGAAAAGGTATAATAGAAACAAGTCACCAATTCTGCATTTATCATCCACTCCTGGTTTTGGCTCCCACTCCTGAGAAAAAATACTGACCGAATACTGATAGTGGGGCCGTGGCCTTTTAGCCAAAGTTCGTGTTAGGCTATGTGCCCACGATGCAGAGATGCTCCAGATTTTTCCTGAGCGTTTCTGCATCTCCCTGGCAGAAAAAAACGCATGCGGATTGTACATGCGTTTTCCTGCCAGGGACATGCGGATGTGAAGCGTTCTTCACATGCATTTCCGCATGCGGGTTGACAAGCGCTTTCCAAGCGATTTTAGCATCACTTGGAAAGTGCTTGTCAACTTGGTCACACTATATAAATCCATGCAAACCGCATGGATTTATGTACTGTGACCGAAAGAATGGTAAAAAATAAAAAAATAAATATATACTTGCCCTCTGATGGCCCCCAGTGTCCTGCTTCACTCTGTTCTCCCTTGCCAGCAGCGGTACACTGAAGGACCTGCCGACGTCAGCGTCGCGTGACCCGTCACATGACTATGACATCAGCGCAGGTCCTTCAGTACATCGTGAACTGCCGGCATGCGAGGAGGAGCGCATCGGGGGCCGCCAGAAGGTAAGTATATATTTATTTTTATTTTATTCTTTTTTTTTTTTTTTTACAGTTTTCTATGGTACCCAGGTCCAGAGGAGAGTCTCCTCTCCTCTAGACCCGGGTACCATCCGCACATTAGAACACATGGAATGCGCATCTACATATACAGTGATGCGTAATCCATGCGATCTAATGCAAGTCATGGCGGCAAAAACGCAGCCCTTCCGCAAAATAATTGGTAGTGCTGCATTTTTTTCCGCAATGATAATCCGCAGCGGAAATTTCCGCAGCATGTGCACAGCACATCCGGATTATTATTGGGGAACATGGCAGGCCTTCTAACATGCGTTTTTTAAGCGTTTCTGCAGCGGAATTGCCGCTGTGGAAACGCTTAAAAAACGCATCGTGGGCACACAGCCTTAACCACAGATTAGGGGTATGTGCGCGTGTTGAGTATTTGCATCACATCTTTGTGGAAGAAAAACCAGAGTGCTAGCAGGAAAAAGACTACCTAAAATACATGCACTTTTTTTTATACATGTGAGTTTTTGATGCGTGTGAATAAGCCCTAAGGCTATGTTCATAGATTGTGTTTTTTGTGTTTTTTTTTTGTTTTTTTTTTTATGCAAATTAACAGCTACTTTTTACAGTACCAACAACAGATGTGAGATTTTAGAAATCCCATGCACTTTTTTTTTTTTTTTCCTGAATGAATTGGAAAACTACAGCGTTTTACACTGGGCTCGTGCACATGACCATATTTTCAATTTGAGTGTGATCCGACAAAACAGTGGATCGAACACGGACCACTGTCATGCTATGGGGCCGTGCACATGTCCGATTGTTTTTTCCTTGGACAGACTCTGTCCGAAGAAAAAAATCGCTGTAGTTTGATCAAATATTTGGATCGCACTTGGTCACCCAAGTCAGTGGGAAACATCAAACTGCACTGAGTGCAGTCCGATTTCCAGGCGCTGACACAATGGAGGAGAAACTGCTTTTCTCAAGGGAGAGCAGCGCACGCGAAACGCGCGTTGGGAAGTAACAAAACAGCCCTGCATACTGGCCTGGGGATTTCAGGTACACCAGCCTGTGGGTAAGTGGTGCTGGAATTTCAGCTACTTAGTCTCTCTTTTTACCAACATGGTATGTATTGATTTTTGGTTGCTGGCCACCCTTATTTGCACCATTGCAATATTCCTTGTGCTTATATTATGACCACTAGGTTTAAATACTATTTTTAGGCCAGCTACCTGCCATCAGGCAAATGATCCCTGATTTTCCATCCCACATACTACACAGGTCACCCCGTTTTAATCTTGGGCTGGTTAGTCTATAGAGGTCCTTTTTGCACTGATTCTTTGCATACTGGTTTTATATATTTGTACATTTTATTAATGTATTTACATGTATTTAATAAAGATCTTGTTATATTTTTTCAAAAAACTCCCTAGTTTCTCCAGTTTTTCCTGTGTTTGATGGAGTTGTGTGGGCAGACTGTCACTTATGTATGTTGATGTGCCCTATCCAATATGCTTTTTAGAATCTTTCTCACAATGGAGAAGAGGCTGAAGTTTTTTTGTCTCCATCTTCTCCTCATCTGAGAGCATCAGTTCACACTGTAATCACATTCTAATCATTGTGGGCATATACAGTCGTGTGGCCCTAGCCTTGCTGTCCTTTCAGGAAGAGTTTTCAGCAGACTTTTATCAGAGGCAGGATTATAATGACAGGTAACACCTCTATAATTGATAACACAAGATCCACCATTCACAATAGGCGATGTCAGAGCTGACTCTTCCCCTTCTCTTCATAGTGACTTTTTCACACACTCATTTGAAGCTTCAGTACAAAAAATAGGGTCCAAGTCAGTCTGTTGCTGCTAATGCACAAGTGAATTTCCTGAAAGAACCGGAAGTATGAGTCTAGAAAAGCCCCGGTGGCCAGTGTGAAAATTGCAAGGTTTCTATCTATCTTTTTAATAAAGATTGTAATATGAAAAAAATAACATTGGCTAATTAAAAAACACATGTAACACTAAAACTTGATATAATAAATGTCATTTTCTGATGACCCATTCCCTTTAAAATGAAAGGCACCAGAAGTACTAATGTACATGCCCGTGTTCTAGCCCTCTGTGTGCTTACACTGTAGCGCCTTTTTCTGATTATGTACACAGGCACAATTTCTTTTTTACATAAATCAAATACATAAGGTTACAAATTGGGGTTTGCTTAGTTATTCCAGATATTACACTAAAAGGGTTAGGGCCAGTTGTTTTTTAAAACTTACATGCATGTATTTAGGGCTAAAATCACTTTTCATTTGAGTGTCATTAAAAATCATGCACAATTTTCCTTCAGTAGTTTCTGTGTTGCACTATTCCTGGTTGCGGAACGAGTTATCTGAGAACCCTAATATTCTATATTGATCTCTTGCAGCTAAACAAAACTTTGAAAGCTTAACATGATGTTTTTGGTTAACATTTTGATAAAATTATATAACCCCACTGCCACATTACGGCGAGTCTGTTACTGTTTTAGGGCTCTTTCACACGTCAGTGTCTCCAGTAGATGTAGTGACCGTTTTCACACATACTGGTGACACTTCCACATGTAGAACCATTCAAATGTATGGGGCAGCGCACCTGTGTATTTCCACGGTCTGTGTCCGTGTGCAAAACACGTTGACATGTCAGTTTTTTGCTGGCTTCACGGTCCGCAATACGTCCCGCACAGTGTGACACGTACCGGCGCCTAGGAAAAAGCTGTACAGTTAGGGCTGTTCCCAGGTGCCGGGTGCTGAATCAAGCACTTATCATTGTCGCCTGGTAAGACCAGCCAACGCTAATGACACTTGTAGTCGGCACACTCCGCTTTGAACAGCCTTAACTACAATTCTCATCGTTGTCGCCTGGTCTCCCTGCGATCACCACGACCAGGTGACCTTGATGAGACTTGTAGTCAGCACCCACTGTATCTCTATAAAAAAAAAAAAAAAAAAAAAAACTTCATGGGGTCACCCTTAACTTTCATAACCAGCTGAGGGAAACTGACAGCTTTATGGCTGGTGTTAATATTCTGGGGAGGGGTCAATAGTTATAAAGGTTCCCAGCCTATTTATAACAGCTCACAGCTGTTTGCTTTGCTTTGTCTTTTACTAGTTAGTAAAGGGGGGAGATCACCCCCCAAAAATAAATGACATGGGGTCAACATATTATTACTAAATAACAAAGGCTAAACAGACAGCTCCTTGCTGATATTAATAGGCTGAGAAGGGGCCATGAATATTAGCCCCTCCCAGACTAAAAACATCAGCCCTCAGTCGCCCCAGAAATGGCGCCCCCATTAGATTTGCCTAATCTGGCCCTTAGCCTCGGCTCTACCCACTTGCCCTGGTGCAGTGGCAAGTGCGGTAATAGTTTTAGGGCTGCTGTTAGTTGTTTTATGTCCGCTGACATCAAGCCCAGGGGTTAGTAATGGAGAGGTGGTTTTCAGACACCTCCATTAGTAACCCCATAATCAAAAGTAATAAAGACAGACGCAGAGAAAAGTCCAAAACTGTTACCCCACTTGCCACCCCACCAGTGCAAGTGGGAAGAACTGAGGCATCTAATGGATGCCCCATTTCTAGGGCGGCCGAGGGCTGCTGTTTTTAGTCTGGGAGGGGGCAATATCCATGGCCCCTTCCCAGCCTATTAATATCAGCGTGCAGCTGTCTGTTTAACCTTTGCTGGTTAGCAATAATAGTGGGATCTCGCGTCATTTTTTGTGGGGAATTCCCCCTTTTCTTAGCCTTTACTGGTTAGTAAAGAGCTGTGAACTGTTCTTAACAGGCAGGAAACCTTTATTGGCTCCTTCCCAGAATATTAACACCAGCTGTCAGCTTTCCCTCAGCTGGTTAAGAAAATGAAGGGAGGTGGGGGGGGGCACATGACATTTTTTTATTTATTTAATTTGCGCTATACACACACAGCGAGTGCTGACTCCAACTCTCATCATTGTCGCGCTGATCACAGGGAGACCAGGTGACAATGGTGAGAACTGGATTCAGCACCCGGCGCCTGGGAGCAGCGCTAACTGTACTGCTTTTTCCCAGGCGCCGATACATATCACACTGATGCGGCACACGGATGTTCCGTACGGACATGGATGGCACTGGTACAGGTTTTTCAGTACCGGAAATATTAGGATGTGTGCAAGAGGCCTTACTGGATGTAACACTGCATAGTGACTGTGACACTGCACCAACAAGGAGAATGACCTATGCAGGCACGACACAGCAGCAACAATGGCTGTCACATAGCCAGGGCTGTGGAGTCGGTAAGCCAAACCTCCGATTCCGACTCCTCAATTTTCATGACACCAATTCCAACTCCGACTCCCTCATACATGGCTCATGTTTAAGTGATAAATTTACTGTAGCACAGATTCATCTCAGCTAAAAGTCTAGACCAGTGTTTCTCAAACTCCAGTCCTCATGGACCCCAGCAGGTCATGTTTTCTGGATTTCCTTAGTATTACACAAGTGGTGGAAGTACCATGAAGGCATCAGCAATTCTTTCACTCCTGCAACACTATGGAAATCCTGAAAGCATGACCTGTCGGGGGCCGTGAGGACTGGAGTTTGGAAAACACTGGTCTAGACCCTTAGATCAGGAATAGGACATTTCATTTTATAGAGCACCCGAGCATTTTAGTGCTAGCTCATTACTACTAATTACAGATGTGAAGGATTCAGGTAGGCACAGATGGTAGCCTCGCTTAGGAAGGTATCTAAAGCACATACAGTGGGGCAAATAAGTATTTGATCCCTTTGTGTTTTTGTAAGTTTGCCCACTGACAAAGACATGAACAGTCAATAATTTTAAGGGTAGGTTAATTTTAACATTGAGAGATAGAATATCCCCCCAAAAAATCAAGAAAATCACATTGTATAAATTAGATAATTTTTTTTTTTGTTATTTTGCAGTGTGAAATAATTAGGGTATTTGATCCCTCTGGCAAACACTTAATACTTGGTGGCAAAACCCTTATTGGCAAGTACAACAGTTAGATGTTTTTTGTAGTTTATGATGAGGTTTGCGCACATGTTGGGAGGAATTTTGGTCCACCATCATTCAGATTTTGAGGCTGTCGCTTGGCAACTCGGAGCTTCAACTCCCTCCATAAGTTTTCTATGGGATTAAGGTCTGGAGACTGGCTAGGCCACTCCATGACCTTACTGTGCTTCTTTTTGAGCCACTCCTTTGTTGCCTTGGCTGTATGTTTTGGGTCATTGTCTTGCTGGAAGACCCAGCCACGACCCATCTTCAATGCTCAATTGCAAAAAGAATGCTGTTACTGAGGGAAGGAGGTTGTTGGCCAAAATCTCGCGATACATGACCCCATCCATCTTCCCATCAGTACGGTGGAGTCGTCATGTCCCCCTTTGCAGAAAAGGACCCTCAAAGTATAATGTTTCCCCCACCATGCTTCACGGTTGGGACGATGTTCTTAGCATTGTACTCATCCTCCTTCTTCCTCCAAATACGGCGAGTTGAGTTAATGACAAAGAGCTCAATTTTTGTCTCATCTGACCACAGCACCTTCTCCCAATAACTCACAGAATCATCCAGGTGTTCATTGGCAAACTTCAGACGGGCCTGCACATGTGCCTTCTTGAGCAGGGGGACCTTGCGGGCACTGCAGAATTTTAAACCTTTAAGGCGTAATGTGTTACCAATGGTTTTCTTGGTGACTGTGGTCCCAGCTGCCTTGAGATCATTAACAAGTTCTCCCCGTGTAGCTTTAGGCTGATCTCTCACCTTCCTCATGATCAAGGATACCCCACGAGGTCAGATTTTGCATGGTGCCCCAGATCGATGTCGATTGACAGTCATTTTGTACTTCTTCCATTTTCTTACTATTGCACCAACAGTTGTCTCCTTCTCACCCTGCGTCTTACTTATAGTTTTGTAGCCCATTCCAGCTTTGTGCAGGTCTATGATCTTGTCCCTGACATCCTTAGAAATCTCTTTGGTCTTGCCCATGTTGTAGAGGTTAGAGTCTGGCTGATTAATTGAGTCTGTGGACAGGAGTCTTTTATACAGGTGACTATGTAAGGCTGCTGTCTTTAATGCAGGTAATGAGTTGATTAGGAGTGTCTAACTGGTCTGTAGGAGCCAGAACTCATAATGGTTTGTAGGGGATCAAATACTTATTTCTCACTGCAAAATGCAAAAAAAGTATCTAATTTATACAATGTGATTTCCTTGATTTTTTTTTTTTTTTTTTTTTGGATATTCTATCTCTCAATGTTAAAATTAACCTATCCTTAAAATTATAGACTGTTAATGTCTTTGTCAGTGGGCAAACTTACAAAAATAGCGAGGGATCAAATACTTATTTCCCCACTGTACATAACATGTCAAAACCAGGAATGTTCCTGGTAAATTTCACTTTTGGCTCAGGAGTAATTGTATTTAACAGATCTACTTTTCACTAGCTACGAAGCCACAGCCCTGGTTAGAGGGCCATCAGCCGGCTATGGTTTGTTATTCCCATTATTAAAGAGTGGGTCTCCTATGCTGTTATTGCGTATGCAGTGACTGCAAGGGCTGCCAAAAATTAGGACGCACTCCAATACCTCTTTGAAGAGACGTTGAGGAGGGCCTCATTAAAAAAATCGTTACCTTTTTTAAGGAGTGGGCCTCCTATATTGGTAATTCCCATACACTAAGTGCATGGGCTGAAAAACATTTACCCCTGGGGGGAAAACATGAACATACTGTATAACATACAGAATGTTAGAGGCAGGCCTCTAAAAAAAAAAAAAATACCGACGAGCATCATTAACACCCTTAAAAAATATTATGTGGGTGTTTCATCACGTTCACCCTGGTTATATGGTGGTAGAGGATAAGGAGAAGGAGAAGAAGGACAACAAAAAATAGCAGGGCTGTGGAGTCGGTAAGCCAAACCTCAGACTCCAATTCTGACTCCTCAATTTCAATGACACCGACTCCCTCATACATGGCTCATATTTAAGTGATAAATTTACTGTAGTACAGATACATCTCAGCTAAAAGTCTAGACCCTTAGATCAAGAATAGGACAGACATTTATAGGACATTTCATAACTTTCCCAAATTCTTATGAAAAAATATTCCCCACATACTGCATTGAACTGTGCCCAATTTATTATATATTTTAGTTAGTCGGTCCATTTTATACCGACTCTGACTCCACCAAAATGGGCACCGACTCCATGACTCGACTCTACAGGACTGGAAAATAGACAAAATCAGGAAGCGTATACACATGTCTGGGTGTGAAGAGGTGCATGGGAATAGCCCCCCACCCTCCCCCTCCAAAAAACCCCCACTGGATTTGACTTTATGTTCTGCTGCTATCATCCGGTGGTGTTGAGAAGTTTAGCCCAATTAAGCCCTTGTTCATTTTGAGAAGGGTCAGCCTGTCAGAATTTTAATTTGACACGCGGATGCGCCTATCAGTTATAATGCTCCCGGCGGCACTAAAAACCCGCTCTGACAAAACACTAGCGGCAAGGCAGGCCAGGACCTCCAAGGTGATAGCCAGTTCATGCCAATTGTCCAGCTTGGATACCTAATAATTATAAGGCACAGAGGATTCACGGAGGACGTTGGTACTGTCGGCAAGGTACTCCTTCAGCTTCTTCCAAAACGTTTCCTTTCTTGTCAGCGTACCCTGCGCATCAGGGCCTGGGTGTTGGGAGGGTCTGAGAAAACTGTCCCAGACCATTGACAGTGTTCCCCTGCCTCTGCTGTATCGTATTTGTGTCTCCCTCACCTGTACTCCTTTGTTGTCCAAGGAATTGTGACCTCTGCCGCCAGTGTTGTCAGCTTGGAATCTTTTTTAATAATTCTTCAGCAAGGGCTCTCTGGTACTGCAACATTTTATTAGACCTCTCCGCCACGGGAAGGAGAAATAGAAAGTTCTCCTTGTAGCGTGGGTCTAGAAGTGTGACCAACTAGTAATTACTGTCTTCCAAAATTCGTACAACGCGAGGGTCACAGGAAAGTCAGCGGAACATAAACTCAGCCATGTGTGCCAGACTGCCAGCAGCCAAGACTTCCCTTTCCTGTCCAAGAGGACGACTGTCCATGCTCTCCTCCTCATCCTCCTCCTGGTCATCCTCGTTCTCCCTCTCCTCAGGCCATCCACGCTGAGCAGACGGTATGAATGTTGTATGGGTAGTACTGTCTGTAGCGCAGGAAACCAGCTCCTTTTCCTCCTCTTCCTCCTTCTCATTATCACCCAATCCGTGTTGAGATGAGATGAGGTTGGACTGCGTGGCATCACCCCTGCATAGTTACTTGCTCCATCTCATCGTGCTCCACCTTCAATACCTCCTCTTTAATTGTGAGCAGCGAGCGTTTCAGTAGACAGAGAAATGGATGGTGAAGCTAATTATGGCGTCATCGCCGCTCACCATCTTGATGGAGTCCTCAAAGGTTTGGAGGGGGGCACAGATGTCAGACATCCATGCCCACTCATCAGCTCTTATGTGCGGAGGCTGACCTGAATACCGACGGGCATGTTGAAGCTGGTACTCAACAACTGCCCTCTCCTGCTCACAAATCCTTCCCAACATATGCAAGGTTGAGTTCCAACGCTTGGTGACATTGCACACCAGTCGGTGAGCTGGAAGCTGCAAACTGTGCTGAAGGACGGCGAGGGCGGCTAGGTTTTGAGAAACCGCTGAACCACTAGGTTGAGCACATGGGTCAGGCATGGTACGTGTGCGACCTTACCTAGCTTCAGAGCCGCCACCAGGTTCTGGCCTTTGTCACACATGACCATGCCTGACTGTAAGTTCAGCGGTGACCGCCACAGATTTGCCTACTGTTACAGCTGTCAACAACTCTGCAGCTGTGTGTGGTTTGTCAAATATTATTTTCAGCACAGCCTGTTGCCACTTGGCCGAGGCAGTGCTTCCAACTTCTGACTGTTGTGGTCATTTCGGAGATGGAGGCTGAAGAGGAGGAGGTGCAGAAGCTGTAGAAAGTGAGGGCGACCCTGATTGACTCAGGGCCCAAAAACCTTGGCGTCGGGAGGACATGTTCTGTCCCAGGGTCTGACTGGTCACTTATCCACTTTATTAACCCAGTGTGCAGTCAGCAAGACGTCCCTTGTAACAAGCACTTGTCCATGTGTCCGTGATTAGATGGACCATCCCAGTAACTGCGTTGCTTAGGACACGGGTAATGTTCTGGGACACGTGTTTGTGTAAGGCGAGGATGCCACACCGGGAGAAATAGTGGCGGCTGGGGACTGAGTACCAAGGGATGGCCGCCACCATGAGGTTACGGAAAGATTCCGTCTCCACGAGCCTAAAAGGCAATAGGAGTTTGTATGTTCTCCCCGTGTTTGCGTGGGTTTCCTCTGGGTTCTCCGGTTTCCCCCCACACTCCAAAGACATACTGGACATACGCTGCAGAATATGTTGGCGCTATATAAATGAAAAGATTATTACTATTATTGTTTATTATTATTATTATAAATATTTCAAGTCCAAGCAGTCTAGAAATGTGGCAGTTTAGCACTGTGGGTGGTTGGTTGCGTATTTGCGCTTGCGTTCAAAGGACTGGGGTAGGGACAGCTGAACGCTGTGCTGGGACAGGGACTTTGTTGCTGATGGTGTTTGCGAGTGTGCAATGATAGGTGCAGGGCAGGTGGCATCTTCGCGTGCGCCATGAACAGGGGATTGTCGTGCACACACAACAGGGGATCAGGCAGTGGTGTCTCCTGCTGACACGGATTGTGAACCCAGGCGTTCAGCCCATCTAGTCGGGTGCTTTCCTGTCATGTGCCTGAACATATTCTGGTGATGGTCAGGCTGGTAGTTTTGCTGCCCCTGCTGATTCTGGTATACAGATGTTACAAATGGCCTTTTTGGGATTATCTGGACAGTTTTTAAAAAAGAGCTGACTCTGGAAAACCTAACAGTTGTACTGGCAACTTCCCTCATGTTGATGTTCCGGGGAACAGTTGCCTACCTTGTGTCTGTGGCGACCCCACTGCTTGTTCCTGCCTGTTGTGGTGCTACGCCTCCCTCGCTCACTGTGCTGCTGTCCTCACTATGCATGTCACCTTGCCAGGTTGGGTTAGTGACTTCAACGTCCACCACCTCGTCTTCCACGTACGCACGCTGAGTCTCCTTCTGATTTGGTGGCAATTGTGTCTCATCATCATCCACCTCTTGTGACCGTAATTTCACTTTCCCACCGCCGTCTTCGTGTGACCGTGGCTGCTCCTATATTTGGCATCGCTACATGCAATCTCCTCTTGCCCCGCTTGAAGCGGGCTGGGTGAGAGGCCTGTATCTATAAATGGGAATGTGAACATCTCTTCGGAGTGTCCAAGTGTAGGATCACTTGTCTTTGGGCATTCGGCATGGTGGGAGGAAGGAGGATCAGGGTGAGGAATATGTGGTCCAGACTCACAGCTACTAAGACTTGACCGTGTGAAAGACAGGGTGGTAGTAGCAAAGTGACTGGAAGCATTATCTGCTATCCAACCAACAACCTTTTCACACTGCTCTGGCTTCAAAAGTGGTGGTCCGCCGCCCCCTAGAAATTGGGATAGGAAAGTAGTTCGACATGATGTGGGTGCTTGTTGTGCTCCCTCAGCTGGCACAGTTTCATCTTGCCCATGGCCTCGGCCTCTGCGTGCACCGTCAGCATCACATCCACTTCCGTGTCCCTTGCCACGCGCCTTGCCCATTTTAACTGGAGTGTAATATTTGGCATGCTGCAAAAAAATGTGACGATTATTACTGCAGCCAGTAATATCGGATCACGTCTGGTGACCACGATTTTAGGCAGTGGCCTTTTATAGATGTGGTATTGGTCACCGACCAAGTGTGAATAAGTTGAACAACACACAACTGGTAGACTTAAACTGGAGTATATTATTTGGCACGCTCCAAAAATGTCACGATTATTACCACAGTAATATTGGATTACGTCTTATGATGGACAAGTTTCTCTGCTTCCACAATACATCAATGCGAACAAAATAAAAAAAATCTGTCTGTATTCTGCTAACAAGCAAATGGAGAAGTAAAATTGTGTGCTATGTTGCTTTTTAAGCAAATAATCAAGATTAAGAGCAAAAAAACAAAATTAGCCCTGATATCTGTAACCGCAGCAGAGCAGACAGAATTTGCAATGGACGCTATTCTGCTCATACACTCTCCACAAACTCTGCCTGCCTAACTCCTGCTATCACCAGCATTAATAATATATGCAGCTGGATTAGTCCTTAGAAGAACTGTTAGTTCAGATGGATATAGATCTTGCTGTGGAATACCTTAATACCTCACTAATAAACCGCCAATTCTGTCCCTCACTCAACAGCAGCTCTCCCTACTCTGTCTGTCTGAAGGGTAGACTGTGACGAGTATATGGTCATCGGGTCTTATGTAGACCCGATGACGCTATGCGGCCAGCCAATCACTGTAATGCCACAATCAACATGGCTGTGGCATTATAGTGAGTGGCAGGCAATCCCCACATGTTTATTCACTGTTAAAACAGCGCCAAATATGCGAGGCGGGGACTCGAACTCCCGCCCGAGGATCCCGGAAGTATTTGCAGTGAGATGCTCAGGCGAGTAGCAAGCAGTAGTGAGCATGCTCGCTCATCTCTAGTAATTAGGAATATTCACAGTCTTGGGCTACTACTTCCCCCAAACTTCTACTGGACTGGTTCTAAAAGACATTGTGATATTTTGCCATGACTACAGGCAACATTGTACCAATGTCATAGGTGAAGTCGCTGATGAATTGCTTATGGATAGGCTGGATGAATTATCATTGTCATAGCAACTGGAAAATTACAGCTGGCACCTGGTGCACATGGAGTTTGGCAGTGTTCACATGTTTATAGTTCTCTAGCCCACAGCATATTGAACCTTATTGTCCAGCGTGCTCTGTGAAAACGCCTAGCACATATGTGAAGTATACATTTAGACTTTCTTGCACCTGATGAATTTGGCGTCCAAATGAAATTGTTTATTTTCTTTGCACAAAAAGATTACAAATTGAACATTAGTGGCTAAAAGTGTGACCCAGACAGAAAATCTGATACACCACACCCATAAAATAAAAGTTTAACATGTAGAGAGTCCAGACATACCTCTTAGGCCTATGTCTACATTTTATATATCTTTATAAAATCGTCAGAGACCAAGCCCTTTATTGAGGGGCCTGCTCTACATAAACGTTCGAAGGGGGTAGGACTGGAAATCTGCAGGGACCGAAACAAGGAAGAAGCAAAATGTTTAATTTTAATGTATTGGAATAGTAAAAGGTTGTGTACTGAAAATTTAGACTTCATCTCTTCATAGGTGAGGAGATTCCTTGTTAGTCGATTAGTAATGTCTGCAAAGTTGAATATACCTGTATTATTCCAAAGATTTTTCAAAGACGATGTCAAACTATCAGGAAAGTGTGGGTGAAATAGGAAAGAGGTGGGTGGGGGATGAATTTTGTAGATGAAAATTTAAAATTTTTTAGAACTGGTCCTCCAAATGTCTTTAGTTAGGGTCATTGGGCCTAATAGTTCATTAATAGGGGGATTGTAGGGGCTGTTCCAAATCAAAGAGTAAGGCTGTGTGCCCACGTAGCGTTTTTCAAGCGTTTTTGATGCGGAATTTCCGCAGCGGAAACGCTTGTAAAACGCTTGGTAACCCGCACCCCATGGTCCCCAATGGGATTCCGCAAGTTCTATGCACATGCTGCGGATTTTTCCGCAGCGTTTATGCTGCGTTCAAAAATCCGCAGCATGTCATTTAATTTTGCGTTTCCGCAAGTAAAATTGCCTTTGTCCAATGCATAAAAAACGCAAGGCAATTCCGCATGTGGAAAACGCGTGATAAACGCGCGAAAAATGCGCGATAAACGCGTGCGGAATTCCGCATGCGTTTTTCCGGGAGAGGACTTGCAGAAATGAAGCAGAAATTTTCTGCTTCATAAATGCAACGTGGGCACATAGCCTTAGGGTGCGCAGGTGCTAGCCAGAGCTTTTCTATCTCCGTCCACTTTGTATAGGCCGATTTAGACGACCAAGCTGGGATTCTCTGTGAGTAGCCCAATAATAATATACAAAGTGAGGAATGCCCAAACCACCTGAACTTTTATTCGTCAACATGATTGATCTTGCAATTCTATGACGTCTATTTGCCCATATGAACCTTAGGGCGGCTGCTTGGAGTGACTTTAACTCTCCAGTTGGAACAGGTATGGGTAGTGTTTCAGTCTATTGTGGATTTTGATATGTGTTTAGCATCATTATCCATTTGTAGAAACCATCCTCTTTTCAAGTTCAGCTTTTTTTATACAGATGGTGTTATGTTTCCATCAAGAATTCGGTCCCGCACTGCTCCCGGCACATTAACCCCAGAAATGCTGTGATCTAAGTCGATCGCAGCATTTCCGGGGCAAGCAGCCCCTCCTTCCCTGTATCGGCGGCCCCGTGCTGTGAGCACGGGGGTCCCGATCGTTTCCATGGTGACCCGACGACATCCGGGTCACCAAACATCAGGAAGCTAGGTAGGTCGTGCTCAGTGCACGTTCTATCTAACTTGTGGCTGCAGGCTGATTGTTTGCTGTACAAACGATCAGCCTGCAAAAAAATGAAAGTCCCATAGTAGGACAAAGTGTAAAAGTAAAAAACATTGTCAGAAAGTAAAAAAATATATATATTTTATTAAAAAATATTAAATAAAATGAAAAAAAGATCATAAAAAATATAATGTAAATATGAAAAAAATCCCCCAAACAATAAAAGTACACATATTTGGTATCGCCGCGTCCGTAACGACCTGACCTCTAAAACTGTCCCACTAGTTAACCCCTTTAGTGAACACGGTAAAAAAAAAATAAAAAATAAAGCATCCTTTTTTTTTTTTTTTTTTTCTCATTATACCGCCAAACAAAAAATGGAATAAAACGCAATCAAAAAGACAAACGTAAATAAAAATGGTACCGCTGAAAACATCATCTTGTCCTGCAAAAAATAATCCGCCATACAGCTCCATCAGCCGAAAACTAAAAATGTCATAGCGCTCTGAATAAAGCGATGCAAAATTTTTTTTTTCTCTATAAGACAGTTTGTGTAAAAGTGCCAAAACATAAAACATTTTTTTAAATGTGGTGCTGCTGTAAACGTACTCACCCGAAGAATAACACTGCCTTATCAATTTTACCAGACGCGGAACAGCATAAAAAAAAACAGCAATTCCTGAATTGTTTTTTGTTTATTCTGTCTCCCAAAAATCGGAATAGAAAGCGATCAAAAAATGGCACGTGCCCGAAAATGGTACCAAGAAAAATGTCAACTTATCCCGCAGAAACAAGCCCTTACATGACTCTGTCGGCCGAAATATGGAAAAATTATAGCTCTCAAAATATGGCGATGCAAAAACTAGTCTTTGCGCAAAAAAAAAAAGAAAAAAAAAAGTTTTTTTTAGTGTGGTATCACTTATGGGGGTTTCCACTGCTTAGGCACATCAAGGGCTCCCCAAATGCGACATGGCATCCGTAAATTATTCAAACAGTCATATGGTGCTCCTTCCCTACCGAGCCCTGCCGTGTGCCTAAACAGTGGTTTTCTCCCACATATGGGTTATCGGCGTGCTCAGGAGAAATTGCACAACCAATTTTGGGGTCCATTTTTTCCTGTTACCCTTGCGAAAAAAAAAGTAAAAAATTGGGTCTAAAATAATTTTTGTGAACAAAAGTTAAATGTTCATTGCTTTCTTCCACATTCCAAAAATTCCTGTGAAGCACCTGAAGGGTTAATAAACTTCTTAAATATGGTTTTGAGCACCTTGAGGGGTGCAGTTTTTAGAATGGTGTCACTTTTGGGTATTTTCTGTCATATAGACCCCCTCAAAGTGACTTCAAATGTGATGTGGTCCCTAAAAAATGGTTTCGTAAATTTTGTTGGAAAAATTAGAAATCGCTGGTCAACTTTTAACCCTTATAACTTTCTAACAAAAACAAAATTTTGGTTCCAAAATTGTGCTGATGTAAAATAGACATGTGGGAAATGTCAGTTAACTATTTTGTGCGATATATCTCTCTGATTTTAAGACCATGAAAATTATAATTTTGAAAGTTGCA
The DNA here is from genome assembly GCF_046119375.1 of Phyllobates terribilis. NCBI lineage: Eukaryota > Metazoa > Chordata > Amphibia > Anura > Dendrobatidae > Phyllobates > Phyllobates terribilis. Next base: position 385,340,400 of record NW_027362771.1, read on the forward strand.
AAATTTTCGACAAATTTCCTATTTTTTTTCACAAAAAAACCACAAGTCATATCGAAGAAATTTTACCACTATCACAAAGTACAACATGTCATGAAAAAACATCTCAGAATCACTGGGATCTGTTGAAGTGTTCCAGAGTTATTATCTCATAAAGTGACAGTGGTCAGAATTGTAAAAATTGGCCTGGTCATTAACGTGCAAACCACCTTGGGGGGTAAAGGGGATAATTGTTGGCGAGATGTCCTTTTCCTGAAATTCTGTGCCCTTTTTTTATCCACACATACCTTTGATCATTGTGGATGGAGAGTTCTATTTTGACCTCATCGGTCCACAGAACTTGTTTCCAAAATGCATTAGACTTGTTTAGATGTTCTTTTGCATACTTCGGACACTGAATTTTATGGTGAGGACGCAGCAGGAGTTTTCTTCTGGTGACTCTTCCATGAATATTTGTGCGGTTGTCTCTGAACAATGTACCACAACATCAGAATCTGTTAAATCTTTCTGCAGGTTTTTGGAAGCAAAGAAGGTTCTGAATTACCTCTTTAGCAATCCTACGAGCAGTTCTCACTGAAATTTTGCTTGGTCTTCCAGACCATATCTTGACCTCCACTATTCCTGGTAACTGCTATTTCTTAATTACATTTCGAACTGAGGAAAGGACAACTTGAAAACGCTTTGCTATCTTCTTATATCCTTCTCCTGCTTTGTGGGCCTCCACCATTTTCAGAGTGCTAGGCATCTGCTTAGAAGAACCCATGGCTGATGTTATTTGGCAAAAGGTTAGAGGACGCCGGGTTTTTATAAAGCTGGGAAATTTGCATCACCTTGTCTTTCCTGACCAAGTTGGTGAACAAGCCACAACCCCAACAGGCTAATTAAGGTCTGAAACCTTAGTCAAAGTGATCTGCGCACACAAATCTCCAAGGGTGCCCAAACTTTTGCATCGGCCCATTTTCCTTTTTGTAATTTTTAATATGTAAAAAATTACAATATATATATATTTGTTTTGCCTAAAATACAAAGGAAATTTGTCATCTTTAACTTTAGACCCTTTAGAGATCATTTCATCTTCAACTTGCTTAACTGTTCACAATAACAGTCATTTTGACTAGGGGTGCACAAACTTTTACATTCCACTGTATTTAAGTGTTATCACTTGTCCAACTGAAGTAATATTAAGACTTTTGGGAAGTTATTCCGATTCTTATCAAGTGCTCATTTATCATCGTTTGTATTTACTGATATTTTAGCTATTATTTTCTACTCTATACCTGTCATGGGTTTTTAATTGAGTGACTTAAAAGGATATAGAAATATAGAAAAAAAATATTCCTAAATACTTTTAATTATCAAATCACTTTTCTCAAAGGATGTAATCAATATAGTGCATTTAAATAGCTGCTGTATTGTTACAGTGACAGAAACCTGTGCTAGATCCTGTGAGCATGTGCAGGAAGAGGCTCTGCTGCTGTGACCTGGTGCTAGCTGGACAGTACATGGTCACAGCAGCAGAGCTTCTGCTCGCAGGCATCACGTGACCCCCGGCTGCAGCCGGCTCTTACTTCTGCTTATGTCACGTCAAGTGAGGCGTGACTCAGTGATGCTCTCCCGTTTGTGGATGCTGGGCTGTGAGCGGGTTTTCCCCACTCGTCACACCCAGCGCCCACCCCATGCTTTCCCAATGAATGTAACTTGACAGGACATCAGCGGAAGCAAGAGCCGGCTGCAGCCACGTCATGTCTGTGAGCAGACAGCGATGGCACCTCTCACAGGCAATAAAGGCAACTAAAGGTATTTGCTAGTGATGAGCGAGCGTGTTCTGTTAACCCTTTCGACGAGCATGCCCGGCTGCTCGCCGAGTATTTTCAGCGTGCTTGGAGGTTATATTTTATTCACTCCGTGTACTTGATTTGCGACTGTTTGACAGATTTAATACATGTGAAGAATGCCTAAGGCTGTGTGCACACGATGCGTTTTTAATGCGTTTCCGCAACTGCGGAAACGCATTAAAAACGCATGGTAGAAGGGCAGCAATGGTCCCCAATGATAATCCGCATGTGCTGTGCCCATGCTGCGGATTTTTCCGCAGCGTTTATGCTGCGCTCAAAAATCCGCAGCATGTCCATTAATTTTGCGGAAACGCGGCGTTTTCGCCGCCATTGATTTGCATTAGACCGCATGGATTACGCATCACTGTATATGTAGATGCGTAATCCACGCGTTCTAATGTGCGGATGGTACCCGGGTGTGGAGGAGAGGAGAGTCTCATCCACACCCAGATACCATTAAAAAAAATCTGTAAAATAGAATAAAATAAAAAATAAATATATACTTACCTTCTGTCGGCCCGCGCAGCGCTCCTGCTTGGTTCCCGGCACTTTGCAGTGAGTTGAAGGACCTGCGCTGACGTCGGAGTCATGTGACGGGTCACTTGACGCTGACGTCGGCAGGTCTTTCAATTCAAAGTTGCCGGCAGCCGGGACCGAGCGAAACAAGACCGCGCGGGCCATCGGAGGGTAAAGTATACATTTATTTTTTATTTTTACCACTCTCTCGGGTCACACTATATAAATCCATGCTGTTTGCATGGATTTATATAGTGTGACCTAGTTGTCACGCACTTTCCAAGTGATGCTAAAATCGCCTGGAAAGCGCTTGTCAATCCACATGCTGAAACGCATGTGGAAACGCATGTGAATCCACATGTATTCCGCAGGAAAAACGCATGCACAATCTGCATGCGTTTTTTCTGCCAGGGAGATGCAGAAATGATGCAGAAATTTTCTGCTTCATTTCTGCATCGTGTGCACATAGCCTAACAAGCAGGCATTCCTCACATGTATTAAAGCTGTCAAACAGTCGCAAATCATGTACACGGAGTGAATGAAACATAACCTTCGAGCACGCTGAAGATACTCGGAAAACACCCGAGCATGCTCGCTCATCACTAGTATTTACAAAAACACTTATTGGCACAGGTTAAATACATTGGGGGACATTGGGGCCATTATAAAAAGTAGTAGACAACTTCTGTAATGCTCCTCTGAAGCTCTGCCACAGGCTGAACTTTTTAGGAGCCCTCCATTTTTACTATATACTGCAATATTACGCTATTGCATTATATAGGAAGAGCGATCAGGCGATCGCAGGTTCAGATTCCCTAGGGCAGTGGTGGCGAACCTATGACCTACATGCCAGAGGGGGCACTCAGAGCCCTCCCTGTGGGCACGCGTGCCATTTCCTCAGCACTGCCAGCGCCACCACTCTTCTGTTCTCAGCCGACACGCCATCCCCCTTTCACTGACGTCGCAGCCACTCTCCTCTGCACGCACGTGGCCTGATGGGATGGCGCACGGCCTGATGGGATGGCACGCATAGAGGAGAGTGGTCACAGCGCTAGTGATCCAGAGAGGGGATGGCGGCAATAATGCTGAAGAGATGGTGCGCATGCCTGTGTGACTGTAATATATCAGATCAGCGTTGGAACAGGCAGAGGTGAGTAGTGATTATTATTTTTTTAATGTGGGGCCTTTATACAGTATGGAGCACTCTGTGGGGCCATTATACTGTATGGAGCACTCTGTGGGGCCATTATACAGTATGGAGTATCATGTGGGGCTCTTTATATAGTATGGAGCATCATGTGGCGCCATTATACAATATGGAGCATCATGTGGCGCCATTATACAGTATGGAGCATCATGTGGGGCCCACTATACTGTATGGAGGACTATGTGGGGCCCACTATACTGTATGGAGGACTATGTGGGGCCCTTTACACTGTATGGGGGACTTTGTGGGGCCCGTTACACTGTATGGGGGACTTTGTGGGGCCCATTACACTGTATGGGGGACTTTGTGGGGCCCGTTACACTGTATGGGGGACTTTGTGGGGCCCGTTACACTGTATGGGGGACTTTGTGGGGCCCGTTACTGTATGGGGGGCTATGTGGGGCCCGTTACACTGTATGGGGGGCCCGTTACACTGTATGGGGGGCCCGTTACACTGTATGGGGGGCTATGTGGGGCCCCTTACACTGTATGGGGGGCTATGTGGGGCCCCTTACACTGTATGGGGGACTATGTGGGGCCCGTTACTCTGTATGGGGGACTATGTGGGGCCCTTTACTCTGTATGGGGGACTATGTGGAGATTATTACAGTTGGAAAATCATACTGTGATGGGGTCACCATTCTTTGTCGGGGGGGGGGGGGAATGAGGGAGGGGGTGTCCAGTAGGGTCATTATACTGTGCATGTGGAGGGTACTGTGGAGGAATTCACTGTGGGGGTATCATACTGTGTTTGGGGGGCACTTTTGTTGGCATCATACTTTATCTGTTTTATTCAAGTTTTTTTATCCTTTGTTATTACATGTTTAAATTAGGCCATTGGGCCACGTTCTTTTTACTGCTCTTACATAACATATTATTCCACTATAATTCCAAAAGTTAATTGTTTTATTTAATATGGAAAAACTTCCTCAATTGTAGACATTTTTTTTTAACAAATATTAAGGTTGGCCTGCGACTTTGTCCAAGCTTTTAATTTTGGCCCTCTGTCTATTTCAGTTTGACATCCCTGGTTTAAAGGGTTATTCTTATCATGATAAAGGGTTACAATTGCAAAGAGGTTGTAAAAACAAACAACTTTGCAATTTTACTTTTTGATTAAAAATCCTGGTCATTCTCAAGAACAGACCTCTAGGCTCGGAGTGCAGTTCTTACCAGCTCTTCGCAATAGACCCTATAGCGCGCTAATGTATTAGTTGGTTTTCTAAACTAAAACCTCTGGTTAAATTGCCGTGTTGGCACTTTGCGATAAATACATGGGTTTTGGATTGCAGTTTGGGCACTCTGTCTCTAAAAGGTTCGCCATCACTGCCCTAGGGTATTTAAAAATAAAAGTAGAAAATTAAAAAAAAAAAAAAAAAAAAAGTTTTTGAAAATATGAAAACATTTAAAAAATATATAAAATGCAAATCCCTTTGCTTTTCCCACATTAAAAGATGAAAAAATAATAAAAAATAAACTTATTTGGTATTTCTGCTTCTGTAAAAGTTCGGTCTTAGGTTAAGTTCACACTTTGCGTTTTTGATGCGTTTTCGCGACGGTTTTCCCCCGCGGAAATGTTGCGAAAGCGTTTGTAATAGGTCTGCCAGCAGTAGCAATGGTAATCCGGATGTGCTGTGCACATGATGCAGAAATTTCAGCTCCGGTTTACCATTGTGGTAAAAACCGCAGCATGGCCATTTCTTGCGCTATCCCGCGAATTTGTGCCCATTGACTTGCATTGAACCGCAGCAAACCCACAGGTATAAAATATCTTTACCTGCGGATTTGCTGCGTTTCAATTACAGCCAATGGCCGCGAATTTTTGGCCGAAACACGGTATGGGTGGTACCTGGGTCGGGAGTGGAGGACTACAACTCCCCTCATCCGACCGCCGCTCCACCTGATAATAGCGAGAGCCGCGTGGATGGGAGGAGCAGTAGTCTGCTCTGCCGCGCCCGCGGTAAGAAAAAAAAAAAAAAAAAAATATATATATATATATATATTCACCTGTCCGGCGGTCCCCAGCGACGATACTCTCCTCCTGGCGACCGGTGGTACACTGCAGGAGCGCATGCTCCTGCAGTGTACCGAGCTGCCAGGACCTGTGGTGATGTCACCGATCAGCTAATGGTCACCTGACCAGCTGATTGGTGATGTCCGCGATCAGCTGATTGGTCACGTGACCGATCAGCTGATGCTCAACTGACCCTGGGAACATTCGCAAGAATGTTCCCAGGGTGGTAAGCTCATCGGGGCTGATCAGCTGATCAACCCCAGTGACCTCCTGTAGCATGTATACGGATAGGGGTGACTTTACACCCGTCAATATACAGAGCTGTCTTCTACATCAGTGACATCAGTGATGGCTGATGTCACTGCCGTAGAAGTGACCTGGATCGTCGTGGGACAATCGCTGGCGGTACGTTGACGGCGGACAAGTGAGGGATATGGTTGTTTGTTATTTTACGTTTTTTTTCGGGAGATCGAGGGCCTCGCGGATGGAGTGTAATAAAAAAAAATTGTAGAACCGTGTGTTTTTTAGTTCATTAAAATACTTTATTCTGGCTGTGTCTTTTACTGAAAAAGCAGCGACCATTTTTCTACGCGGTTAGTAATGGGGACGTCTTATAGATGCCCTCCATTACTAACCCGGGCTTCACATCAGCCGCCAATACAAGGCTGGCTTGAACCCCAACCCCATTACCCCACTCGCCACCGCTACAGGGCTGTGGGAAGAACGGAGGCTAAGCGCCAGATTTGGCGCATCTTGTGCATGCGCCTTTTCTGGGACTGCTGAGTGGTGATATTAATAGCCACGGAGGGGGCTAGTATCCATGGCCCCTTCCCTGGCTATTTAATATCAGACCGCAGCTGCCTAGTTTAGCCTTTGCTGGCTAGATTTTATAGGGGGACCCCACGTCATTTTTTTTCTGGGGTCCTCCTATAATCTAGCCAGTAAAGGCTAAACAAACATCTGTGGGCTGATATTAATAGCCAGGGAACATTGTTGGTTAATGACCCCTTCCCCGGCTACTAATATCAGCCGCCAGCGGTCGGCTTTCCCTCTGATGGTTATAAAAATGGCGCAGGAGCCCACGCCATTTTTTTTTTAACTTTAGGCTCTGTGCCCACGATCTGGACATAGCAGTTCTTTGGTTGCATATTTTTTGCTGCGTCCAAAACCAGGACTGTGGAGTCGGAGTCCATTTTGGTGGAGTCGGAGTCTGTATAAAATGCACCGACTCCTAAAATGTATAATAAATTGGGTACAGTAGTTCAATGCAGTTTGTGGGGAATATTTTTTCATAAGAATTTGGGAAAGTTTTGAAATGTCCTATAAATCTAAGGGTCTAAACTTTTATCTGAGATTAATCTGTGCTACAGTAAATTAATCACTTAAACATGAGCCATGTATGAGGGTGGCATGAAAATTGAGGAATTGGAGGTTTGGCTTACCGACTTCACAGCCCTGTCCAAAACGTTGCATTCTATTCAACGCAGGTAAATCCACATGTGTTCACTGAACCATGCGTATTTACCGCATTCTATACATTCTAGTGGTCAAATTTCTGTTGCGCAGACTAGCGACTCCACAAGAGAATTTGACATGTTGTGTTCTTGAAAGACGCGCTGCATGTCAGTGTCCACTGGTGGTCCGCAGCCTCAGATACATGCATAGCGGACATGGGATTTCTAGAGATCCCATCCACGATGCTGTAACATCTGGACCCTGCAGGTTTGAAGCCGTATAAACACACAGCGTCAAACCTGCAGCGGCTCCTGATTGTGGCCACATTCCCAAACTCACCCGCAGCATGTCAATTTCTGTAGCTGACACGCTAGTCTCCGCTGCAGATTTTGACTGAAGTGTCATTACATGCGGTGGATTCACATGTACCGACAACAAAAATGCGGCATTAGAACACTACATTTTGGATGCAACAAAAATGCACTGCTTCCAAAGCGCTGCTGAGTGCTGATCGGGGGCACGTAGTGGCTGAAAAAGCTGTGAGATGTTATTTAATGTCAAGTGACCATGTTTGCAAATGGCACCTTCCCAGGCTAAAAAATACCAGCTCACAGCAGCTGTATAAATTACATGAATAGAAATGCTGATGAAGATTGGGTGACTGGGACTAGCTGACACCCAGCTCTTTTGTCTGATTATGATTAGGTGTCAATCAGACCTTTTCATGACCAAAACTAATTAAAGTAAAGAGCTAACTAAACACACAGGCACATAGTAAACACTTTATTTGAAATACAACAGACCCATTCTTTAATCATTTAAATGAACCAATATACTCACCCCAGTTCTTATGGTAATCCAAGGGTTTAAGCAATGTCCCACCAAATAACTTTTATTTAGCTCCAAAAAGCATTCAATGATGTAGAAAAACGCTTAAAACGCCCAGCGTTTTTCCTGCCACGGGTATGCAGAAATGCTCAGGAAATTTCTGCTTCAAATCCTGATCCTGCGTACATACCCTTAAAAGATAAAATTAACCAGTAGGCTAAATGCCAAAAAGAGGAAAAAAAATCAAAATACTAGAATTGAGGTATTTTAGTCACCACACCTCTCTAAAAACAACAAAAAAACTAAAATGTTATGGGTTTTAGAAAACGATAATACGAAAAAATTTTGACAAGAAAAAAAACAATTTTGGCTTACCACTTAAATAAAAAAAAACAAAAAACCACAACATATGCTAGTTTGGGATTGCCTTAATTGTATTGATTTGGAAAATCATGTTTCCAAGTAATTTTTACCATACAGTGAATACCGTAAAAACAAAACCCCAAAAAGCAACTGTGGAATTGCACCCCCCCCCCCATTTTTCTGTACATTGAATGGTATATTAGTGTCATACAAAAGTATAACTCGTTCTGCAAAGAACAAGCCCTCATACAGCTTTGTTGGTAGAAAATAAAAATAGCTGGGGGAAAAAATACACCAAAGGGAGGAAAAAACACTAACATAAGCACGAAAATTGGCTGTAAAAGGTTAAAGGGGTTGTCTGGCTGACTGCACGAGTCCCATTATTGGCTATAGTGCTGTCAATGTGACGTCAGAGCCACGAAAAACAACAGACATCGGGAACAGTGGTGGAGACTCTGCCTTGGACTCGGGGAGGGTGAATAAAGCGCATTTTTAGTCATATTAGTTTTTTTTTTTTTTTTTTTTTAACAAGCTGCAGCTGAGGAAAAGGGGTTTTCCAAAACCAGAAAACCCCTTTTCGGCTAGGTTTCCATGATAAGCATTTGGTGAATTTTTTATTTTGCTGCACTTTTTATGTAAATTAGATTATTTGCGTTTTGTTCCATTATGGTTTTGAGGTTTTTTATTATGTCATGGTTTAAATAAGTTTGCTTTATTTTTGATACTTTCTGGTGTTTGGCTTTGGCAAAACTTCATTGATAGTCATGTGTGGATTCCATTTATTTATTATGCTTTGCTTATATAGCGCCGTCATATTCCACAGCGCTTTACAGAGTTATCATCTCTACCCCCATTGGGACTCACAATCTACATTTCCTATCAGTAGGTCTTTGCCGTGTGGGAGGAAACCCGATTAACCAGAGGAAAACATACAAACTTCTGCATTTTCGTACATTCGTCTTTTTACCTGCATATTTTTTGCATCTGATACATAAAGCTCAGTTTACTCACAAGAAAAGTTGACATGTTGCGGATTTTGCAACACACTGCAGGTCCATTTACACCACGTTAAAAAAAAAAAAAAAGCACATTGGGCATAACATTTCTAAAACTCCCATCCACTTCTCTGGAACTGTAAGACGCTGCAGTTATGACTCAGCGACAATATGTACCGTTAAATTTTCATGCAAAATCTCATTGTGGGAACACATCTTTAAAGGGGTTGTCCAGGTTTGGCATGAAAGCCCGCAGTCACTCTATGTGGGTATTGTGACAGAATCCTGACATCTAGCACTGTGCGATATGTGAGGACTCGCAAATCTGCAAACTTACAAGCCAAACCTGGACAACTACTTTAAAAGTAGTATAAGGACACATATTTGGTCAGTATTTCACATCGGTATTTATAAGCCAAAACCAGGAGTGGGTGATAAATACAGAAGTGGTGACGAGTTTCTATTATACTTTTCCTCTGATTGTTCTACTCCTGGTTTTGGCTTATAAATACTGATGCAAAACACTGATCAAATACTGTACAAGTGAACGTGATCTAAAAGTATATTCATGCTGACATTTTTCTTGTTTTTTTGTTTGTTTTTTAGCTTTTTATTTTCCAACTCTAGGGAAACCAATGGTTCAAGGATCAGGACACATGCAGTTTTGGCCAAATTGTGGCTGCGTGACTTTGCTGTTTTTTTCTGCAGATTTATATGCATAACCATGTAGCTGTTGTGCAGGTAATACTGCAGAATTACTGGCCTAATCTTGTGGTTATTGACTATCAATTTAAAGATGTGGGCACTATTATGTTTGTGGTTAACCTTGACTCCACAATCAAGCACTTGTGCTTATTTGAGAAATATCTTGTCTAGCTTTTGGTATAAAACCTATTGGGGCCGAATTGTTAAAACTGACGCTTTGTACACTAGTCTTAATCCAGAAACCACTGGAGTATGACGTGCGAAATCCATGGTGACATGCGCCTCTTAATGAATTTGGTGCATCTGCCAGCATCAGAAATGTACTCCATTCATGGACTGGACTGGACTGGAGTACTTACTGTCCTAATTTACACTGGTGGAGAATGATGGGTGCTAGAGAGCTGAAAACTGTTCTAAAACCTTCCAAAGTGCCTGATCTACCTATGTGTCAGATTTGGGGCAGATTGGTCCTGTCATTTTGCCATGCATAAAGAATAGACAACAGGAATTAGACTTCCCATGCAAAGGTTATCTGACAAGTGCTACAGCAGACGCCTATGGAGAACAGAGGAAAGGAACTGTCCAGGCACAACCAATGCCATTGGAAATATGTGAGGACACATCTAATGAAAACGGGGGGTGGTGGGGGCATCATTTGAGGTAATATCTGAAAAAAGTCACAGATTTCAGAATGTCTCATTGGCACACTGGGATAAAATGCATGTACTAAATTAGTAGATGGGTATCCAAAATCTAATAAGGAGCCTTTTAATCCCTGCCAACTACCAACCTATGTCTCTTCTTAATTTGGAAACAAACATGCAATGCTAGCCAGATGGCCTAACCTACGTCTGCCAGCATTCTCCATAGAAGCCAGGAGCTGCTCATCATTAGACAACATTAGAGACATTTTGAATATATACAACAAATATATTTATTTAAATATTTTATGTACGGTACATACAGGTATATAATGTCATAATTTGGTAATCTCTGGGATTCTAAATGCTGGGACCCTTAATTATTTTGAGAGCTTTGAAATGTCATGTTATGATGGAGTGGTGGCCATTGCATACCTTGTGTGCACCCGTCAGCCCCATATAAATGGATCAGCACTTTCAAACAGGAGGTCATTTTCTGGATTGGTGATGGTACCAGCGATTGGATTAGCAAATTATCGCCACAGGAAAGGTGATAACTTGTTAAAATGGTATTAACTCTTTAAACCTACCAATTTTACCTGTGGCCCTTAATTTTTAGAAAGCCTTTGACAGTTTGTGTTTGAATAATTTCTAATTTAGGTTTTACTCTTCTTGTCCCTATAACCAACTATAATATTTTATGCAAATATTCAACCTATTACTATAAAAAGGTCCATTTGTGTAGGGTGCTCACATTCTCCTACTTGTTTTTAATTGGCCGTAGTCTCTTGCCATGTCAACTCTCTCTAATTTTAATATCAAAGAAGTCAGTAATGGACAATTCTTTAGGTCATTGTCTTGTTGTGTCCCACTTCTCTTTTGATTAAAGAGTACCTTTTATCAGTGTGGTGCTCCACCTTTTTACTTCGTGAGTGGACAGCCTTGAATTAGTGATGGCTCTTCTTTAACCCTTTCATGCCGCGGCCCTTTTCCGTTTTTCATTTTTCATTTTTTGCTCCCCTTCTTCCCAGAGCCATAGCCTTTTTATTTTTCAGTCAATATGGCCATGTGAGGGCTTGTTTTTTGCGAGACGAGTTGTACTTTTGAACACCACCATTGGTTTTATCATAACGTGTACTGGAAACGGGCAAAAAACTTCCAAGTGCCGTGAAATTGCAAAAAAAAGTGAAATTCCACAATTGTTTTCTGGTTTATTTTTTTTTACTATGTTTACTAAATGCTAAAACTGACCTGCCATTATTATTCTCCAGGTCATTACGAGTTCGTAGACACCAAACATGTGTAGGTTCTTTTTTATTTGAGTGGTGAAAAAAAAAATCCCCCCCCCCCCCCCCCAAAAAAGCTCCATTTTCCGAAACCCATTGCGATCTCCATTTTTTGGGATCTGGGGCTTATTTTTTTGCGCGCCGACCATTTTGGTTCATATACGATCTTTTGATCGCCTTTTATTGCATTTTGTTGCAATGTTGTGGCGACAAAAAAAATGTAATTCTGGCGTTTAGATTTTTATTATCTTTACGCCTTTTACCGATCTTGTTATTTTTTTTTTTATATTGATAGATCGGGCGATTCTGAACGCGGCGATACCAAATATGTGTATATTTGATTTTTTTTTTGTTTGTTTTATTTTGAATCGGTTGGAAGGGGGTGATTTAAACTTTTATATTTTTTAAATTTTTTTCAATATTTTTAAAAAACATTTTTTTTCTACTTTTTACTTCAATAGTCTCCTTAGAAGACTTGAAGCTGCAATTGTCTGATCGCCTATGTTACAACCACTGTGTGGCGCTCATAGCATAGGGTGATCAATGAGTGGAACAGGCTGCCACGAGAGGTGGTGAGTTCCCCTTCAATGGACGTCTTCAAACAGAGGCTGGACAGACATCTGTCTGAGATGATTTAGTGAATCCTGCTTTGAGCAGGGGGTTGGACCAGATGACCCAGGAGGTCCCCTCCAACTCTACCATTCTATGAACCACAGGGGTCTCATACAGACCCCGGGTTGTCATGCCAACCCATCGGTGACTCGCAATCACGTGACTGGGTCGCCGATGGGCAGGAGCCAACAACGCGCTTCCCAGAAGCGCGAGGTAAATGCCGCTGTCAGAGTTTGACAGCGGCATTTAACTAGCTAACAGCCGCGGGTGGATCGCGATTCTACCCGCGACTGTTGCAGGCACATGTCAGCTGCCTGGAAAAGTACGGGCTCAACACCGGAGCCCGCACCACGGGGAGGGGGGAAAGGGGGGCGCGGCATGCGCCGTACATGTACGGCGCATGTCGTGAAGGGGTTAAGGCGGACCCTTCACCAAATTTTTCATGCTGAACTGGACACACGATGTAATTGTGGCTGCAGAGCTGAATAAAACATTTGTGTTTTTATTATATTTCGCCTTTCTGTTGCGAAGATATTAGCACTCTAAGTTTTTAACATCTGATGAGTTAACTTTTAAGTCAAGTCTAAGTGGGGGTAAACTCTTTAGGTGCCAGATATTTTGATAACATCGCCGCAACAGAGAGGCGAAATGAAAAAAAAAAGTTTTATTCTGCTTTGCAGCCATTATTAATAACATTGTCCAGTTCAACATGAAAAATTTGGTGAAAAGTCCTCTTAAGGACATTGACTTCTGCCATTGCATTCTCTTTTAAAATATTTAGGTAAATCTTTGAATTCTTTGTTTACTCAGTGAACACAGGGTGTCCAGCCCTTGAAGCAATATAGCTGCCATAAACCACAGTGCTTCCTCCACCACAGGGATGAGGTTTTGGTGTACATTGTTCTCTTTTTTTTTTTTTCTTCAAAACATAGTGTTGAACATTTTTAATAAAAAAAAATTATCTTCACATACAAGAGGTCTAGGAAAAAATGTGTGAATAGCTGCAATGGCTTTCTTTTTGAACTTCTTTTTTTTGGTGTCTTTTGAGCATTTTGGGGAATTTTTTTGGCTGCTGGCATTTTTTTAAAGGGAATCTGTAAGTAGGATCATCCCTTTTAAACCATCTGTATGGGCATGTAGGTCATAGAAAGCTGAATAAAATGATATTTTGATATCTGCGATCCGATTTCTTATTTCAAAGAAGTCCACATTTTTCTTATGTGTAAATGAGCTATTCGAGGCTGTGGGCCGGACATTGATCTGCATGAGAATCTGTCTCCAGAGATTGTTTTTTTATAAAAGGGGGCGTTATCCGTGTGAGACATGTAACTAAGACAGGTGAACTGAACTTTCTCTCCTTACAACCACATTAGCAGCTGCAGCTCTCACAGCTCTGAGATGGAAGCTGAGGCACAGAGAGGACCCTGCAGATGTGTCAGGTATAATCACACACAGCTCTGCAGTGAGATCAGGAGAGCGGCCATTACACATCACACTGGTAATGTCCCTTTTCATGTAAAATAATCTCTGGAGTCAGATTCTCATGCAGATCTGTGACTGGCCCATAGTCCTGAACAGCTCATTTACATATATGAAAATGGATATCTCTGGAATAAGATATCAGGTCCCAGATATCAAGGTATCATGCTTTTCAGCTTCCTATGACCTACATGGCCATAAAGATTCCCTTTAAACTTGCATAGAATAAATAACTGAGCAGCTTCTGGTGAAGAATAGTCAATTAACTTTTTTTAACCGCTTTGCGACTTTGGAAACCTAAATCTGTTAAAAGAAGCTGAAACGGGTGAACATATGCACAGCAAGTAGTTTTTACATTACAATGCATATGTTCATTCTTTTTTGCATTTATTTAGCGCTTTTTTCAGGCGGATTATAGAGCGTATCCTCCTGAAAAAGAACTTGTATGCATATACTCGTAGGGAGAGTAAAAACAGTACTGGATTTTTGTAACTGTGTACTGATGTTCCTCCATGTCTTCAGCATTTTGTAGCTTTTTCCAGCACCATACATCTCTCCTCTTTTGAAAGTGAAATGCTTGTAGGTATGTTTCACACAAAGGCTACGTTCCCACAGTGAGCTTTTGTTGAATTTTTGCACCATTTCTGCATTGGTTATTTAAATTCGGATACTTGGGTATTTTTTTTATTGCTTTTATGACTATGCTGTCTTTGTCTCATGTTGGTATGTCATGCTTTAAATAAAGCTTCTTTTTTTCTTTTTGGTACCTCCTGATATTTGGCTTTGACAGAACTGTAATGACATACTTCGGTGCGACTTACATTTGTTTTTGATGCGTTTCGGAAGTGGAAACGCAGTAAAAACACTTGTGCATTATTTACCTGTGAAATTTCTGCACCTAATGCAAGTCTATGAGGCTATTCCGCACAGAAAACTCTGTGTACTCGGAAGAGAAATGGACGTGCTGCGGATGTTAAATACTCACCGCTGGTCAGTTTACGCTGCGTTAAAAAGAAGCACAGTGGGCCGGAGATGTCTATAAATCCCATCCACTTTGCTGGAACTGTAAGGCTATGTTCACACTTCATGGTTTTTTCAGCGTTTTTTGCTGCAGATTTTTATGCAGCATTATGCAAATGTTCAACTGCCGTTTGCAGTACTAGCAAAGTGTATGAGAAACCAGAATTTTCTGCTCACACATCATGGTTTTTTTGTTGTTGCGTATTTGGTGCCTTGCAGCCTTTTTTGGAACATAGAGCATGTCACTTTTAGCGTTTTTTCAGCGTTTTTTCACCCATTGGAAGTAATGGGTAGTGAAAATTTCTGAAAAAAACATGATGTGTGAACATAGCTATCAGGTTTTGCTGCGTTTTTAGTGAAAAATAAGCAAGTACAACAGTATGTGAAACATTTGTTTTTATGATTTTACATATCTTCTCTTGGTAGTTTGTATTAGGAGAGTTTAATTAAATTAAGTATGTGTACAGTGTAAACATTGGCTGAGCTACGTGTGAGATTGAACAATACCTGTGGCCCAGTGATGTGTGAGATTGAACAGTGCCTGTGCAACTGAATGGCAGACCCCATAGTGTGAAAGTAAATAATGTCATACACACTAGCAGTGCATTGAATTTGCTAGTTAAACTATTCCTGAACAATTCATCTCCCCCACTATTATGCCAAAACCAGAATGAGATTTTTTTTTTCACTGAACTTTATGTACTTGTATAAAAGAGGCAAAGCACGAACAAGAGATACAATTCTGCAAAAAAAACAAAACAGAACAAAAGCTTAAAAAAAAACACACCAAAAACCACACAAAAAAACGCAGCAAAACCTGCGTTTTTGACGCAGCTTCTTTCCTGCCAGAGAACAGGTTTTGCTGCAGATTTGTGATGCAAAAAAACCCCACGATGTGTGAACTTAGCCTAAGATGCTGCGTTTTTGACGCATCAAAAATACACCGCTTAAAACTGTCACTTCATTGACCTGCCTCCTATTTTACCTAGCCCCGCACTACTAGATGCATTATGTAAAATAGGAGGCAGATCAGTGAAGGCACAGTGAGCTGTCATAAGAGCTTACAGATGAATATGTAAGCGGAGCACCAGATAGAGCGCCCCCCAGAGGCCGCCCCGAAGCACGAGCATATCATTATCTCCAAAACTGAAAGTAAAGATTACACAAGAACCACAGGGCGGATTTCATCAACCAAGGTATCATTTTAATAAGTGTAATGTCGCTCACCTGACAGTGTATGTAGTTTACTGAGCACAATCCTGCTGACTGGTGCGCTTTAAAGGGAACCTCTCATGTCTTATCTACTATGTAAACTGCCCCCATTGCGTTGTTAGTGATGCAATGTGCATCACTAACACCCTTTTTTCATTAAAAGTGGTGCTAATATCATGATTCTATAAAATTGTATACACTTATATCCTACCTGCTCGTTTTAGTCATAGGGGTGTGATCCTCGCATTCATTTTGCATCCGGCTAGCGCTGATGTAAGTGGGGTGCTTGCGCAGTGGGACATGGCCAGCCGCGGCTTCTCTCACGTGCGCAGTGAGGCGGTGTAGTTCTCAGTTTCACTATGTGCGGCAGGAGCCGCTCGTCACTGCTCATGTGCAATGAAGCTGGGAACTACACAGCCTCACAGCGCACGTGCGAGGAAGCCGCGGCCAGAAATGTAAAACTGCACAAGTGCCCCACAAAACTAAAATGTGTGGGCGGCGCCAGCCCTGACTGAATGCGAGGATCACACCCCTATGACTGAACGAGCAGGTAAGATATAAGTGTATAAAATGTTATAGAATCATGATATTATCACCAATTTTAATGAAAAAAGCGTTGTTAGTGATGCATATTGCATCACTAACAACGCAATGGGGTCAGTTTACATAGTAGATAAGACATGACAGGTTCCCTTTAATGGGTAAGTCACCTCTGAAACACACTTCCAATTGTATTTCCTTAATTGAACCACTTTTTGTCTACATCCTCACATTGTGGCCATAGATCTTTTTTTTTTTTTTTTTTCCTGTGACACAAGTGCAACCTTTTTGCAGTGATTTTGGTAAATCGCGGCAAAAAAACGGCCAGGTGTGAACTCAGCCTTTGCTAATTAGCTCTTGGTGAAATGATTAGCATAGAGGTTCAGTTAAAGTTTCTCCATGCAATGTGATTTTTTTTGTCCAATGTGCTTATTAAGACACAAATGATACAAAGGATTACCGTATGTGTTTACTTAGACTGTCTTTGTCTATAATTGTAATTTAGAGAACAAACAAACCTTATTTTATTATCAGTGCAGAAATATTGATAATTCTAATAGCTCCCTTTTTCATGTAACTGCATTTTCGCTACAACAAGGGTTGTAGTAAGGAAAGTCTGGAGGAAAAGGTATGAGTCAACCCTTCCATTTATTGATATTTGGAACTTTGCTTTTCCTTTGGTAAAATAATTTTTTGTTTAATACTTCCGGACAAATATAAGCTAATTTCTCTGATCAAGTACTTCAAAATACAACATATTGTGACACCATTACCACTAACAGTGCACACAGTGGCAATGCAAAATCAGGGTGTTGAAATTTATACTGTGCCACAATAGGCACTTGTCCTAATCTAGAAACTAATCCCCCCCCCCCCCCCCCAAAAAAAAAAACAAAAAAAAAAAAAAAACATTATTGGGAGCTCTGCCGCAAATTATTCTGGAGCTGACGACCACCTATAGACGGGACTGACCTGGATCCACGGGGTCCCTGATCGGTGAGTATGCCTCCATATTAATACACTGCTCAAAAAAATAAAGGGAACACTTAGGCTGAGTGCCCACATAGCGTTTTTCAAGCGTTTATGCTGCGGAATTTCTGCAGCGGAAACGCTTGTAAAACGCTAGGTAATCCGCACCCCATGGTCCCCAAGGGGATTCCGCATGTTCTATGCACATGCTGCGGATTTTTCCACAGCGTTTATGCTGCGTACAAAAATCTGCAGCATGTCATTTAATTTTGCGGAAGTGCAGCGGAACTCCCGCCATTTACTTGCATTGAGACGCACAGAAACCGCGACTGTACATTTTTACAAGCGGCTTCTATGTGCGGATGGTACCCAGTTCTGGAGGAGAGGAGACTCTCATCCAGACCTGGGTACCATTGTACCTGTAAAAAAAGAATAAAATAACAAATAAAGTTTATACTCGCCTGTCCGGCGTCTTCTCTCTGAATGCCAGCAGCGCTGAAGGACCTTCGGTGACGTCACAGTCATGTGACCGCAGGCCCTTCACCGCTCTGTCTCGCGATATGCCGGCAGCCGGGAACCAGCCAGGAAGCAGCGCTGCAGCCACGCCGGGGCCTCGGGGGTGAGTATAGCTTTATTTGTTTTCATTTTTACGGTTCACACTGTATAAATCCATGCTGTTTGCATGGATTTATACAGTGTGACCTAGTTGTCAAGCACTTTCCAAGTGATGCTATCGCCTGGAAAGTGCTTGTCAATCTGCATGCGGAAACGCATGTGAACCCGCATGTGGATCCGCATGTATTCTGCAGGAAAAACGCATGCACAATCTGCATGCGTTTTTTTCTGCCAGGGAGATGCAGAAATGCTGCAGAAATTTTCTGCTTCATTTCTGCATCGTGGGCACATAGCCTAAGGCTATGTGCCCACGATGCAGAAATGCTGTATATTTTTTCCGCTTCTCCCTGGCAGGAAAAACGCATGCGGATTTTACATGCGTTTTTCCCTCCAGGTAGAAGCGTTTGTCAAGTGTTTTTGCATGCATTTCTGCATGCGGGTTATCAAGCACTTTTCCAAGCGATTTTAGCATCACTTGGAAAAGTGCTTGACAACTTGGTCACACTATATAAATCCATGCAAACGGCATGGATTTATATAGTGTGACCAAGTAATAGTTAAAAAAAAAAGAATAAGAATGGTGAAAAATAAATATTATACTTGCCTTGTGATGGCCCCCGGTCTCCTTCTCCGCTCCGTCTGGTCTCCCCAGTGTCTCGCGGTGGTGTGAAGGACCTGCGATGACGTCATTGAGTCATGTGACAGGTCACGCTACTGCCGACGTCAGCGGTCGCGTGACCTGTCACATGACTCAATGACGTCAGGTCCTCACACCACCGCGAGCCGCCCAACACACCGCACGCATCGCTGAGGAGGCCGGGGGTCATCGGAAGGTCAAGTATAATCTTTATTTTTTATTTTAAATTCTTTTTTTTTACAGTTTCTAATGGTACCCGGGTCTGGATGAGAGTCTCCTCTTCTCCAGGCCTGGGTACCATCCGCACATTGAATCGCTTCATATCCTCATGTGCACATGTAGTGATGCGGATATCAAGCGTTTCAATGCAAGTCAATGGCGGCAATTACGCTGTGTGTCCGCAAAATTAATGGACATGCTGCATATTTTTGCGCAATGATAATCCGCAGCGGAAATTTCCGCAGTATGTGCACAGCACATGCGGATTATCATTGGGGAACATGGCAGGCCTTCTACCATGCGTTTTTTAAGCGTTTCTGCAGCGTTTTTGCCCTCGGAAATGCTTAAAAAACGCATCGTGGGCACAAAGCCTTAACAGTTTTTCTATTATTTTTCCTTTCCATTGTAGAGATATCACCTTGTAAAGTTTAGGTTATAATCTTTACGCCCAAGTGGGTGTTACCAGAATTTTTTTTTCCCTGTGAGATGTAATGATAGACAGCCCTTCTCTCAGCCCTGATCTCTGAAGCTACTATGTGGAGTACAGCAGAGCTGAGTGTGACTGCAAATACATTCAGCTTTCATATCACAGCAGTCAGTGAAGAGGGAGGGGGATATCTGATCTTGACAGCACTTTGAGGTGTTTGTAATGGCGCTCAGCTCAGCTCTGATCTACTTTATACATGGTAGCAGGTGTTCTTTCCCCTGCTTATTTGGGGGGGGGGGGGGGGGGGAGTGCTGTTCTTCTTTCCCCTGCTTATCTGGGGCAGGGGTGGTGTTCTTCTTAACCCCTGCTTATCGGGAGGGGGGGTGTTCTTCTTTCCTTTGCCTATCCGGGGAGGGGGTTTCTTCTTTCCCCTGCTTATCTGGGGAAATGGTGTTCTTCTTTCCCCTGCTTATCTGGGGAAGTGGTGTTCATCATTCCCCTGTTTTTCCCCTGTGGACTTATCATAAATTTTAACCTAAACTTTACAAACTAATATCTCTGTAACGGAGAGGAGAAAGGAAAAGTTAAGGCTACATTTAACGTGCTCCAACTACTGAAAGGTTTTCTTTGAAGAGGCTGTAAAAGTTATTAATAATGCTGTTTGGTGGGGAAAAAAGGAATAAATATAACTTATTTGTAAATATTTTTTTAATATATCAATGTTGCACAAATCCCTTTTAAGATGCTTCAGTACAATTTTATATTGAGGATTGATGTTCTTCTCAGATGTCAGTGTCTAGTATTGTGTGGCACCCGGCCTAAAGCCTGTTGCTTCACCTTGCAATCATTAATTGAACACATGGTAAGGACATGGTGGTGCTAAAGATAATCATACGTCTTTGGTGACAAGCACTTATTTGGTTACTGATGGTTCTTAAAAAATAATCCTGTTACTGGCATGTTTATAACTGCACATAGGAATACTGCTCAAAATAACACCCGGTACTGAGGACAGTGACTTCACCATACATATTCAGCTTTTTCTTACTGCTGTCGATGCTTATTTTCCAATTCTCAAACATAAATCATAATTGCCACAAAAGTTACACAGCATGTAATAATAAAACACTATTTTTATTGGATTAGCTATCTATGGTTTATCAAAATGGTATTTGTGAATTGGTTTATTTAGCTTCTTAGTATACTTTTCCAGCAGTATGCCAATACCATTCTCCCATAAGATGTTCTGGAATAATACAATACAGTTCATTTTCAATTTGATCCTTGATAGAAATCTAGTGTTAATATTTTAATTGAAGAGTGTTGGTCACCAGTTTTTGCGTCTGTCCCAAATACCTGTCTGTTCTTTTCTCCTGGTTATGCTGCACTAATTGCAATAAGGATTTGTTGCTTATTGCACATTTTTGGAGTGAAATTCCTACAAAAAAATGTAAACAGATAAGCATGCAATAACAGCCCGTTCTACTTCACTTCATTGAGGGATGTTCAAAGAAATTTTGAGTTACACGTATGATAATCCTTAATTTCCAAAAAGTGTACCTGTCCTTACATATACAAGCTTGGTCTTATAGTCCTCATTCCCTCTCTCCCCCTTCCCCACCACCCTCCAGGTAACACTGGTTTTGGTGCACATATCAGTCTAACATTTTTCAGGTAGGGCACTAATTGCTATACTCTTTATCTTACCCTTCTTTTTAGCTTCCTGTTTTTTAGGTGGGAAGTTCCTTAGCAATCTAAGAGCACTATAGGTGCTGAAACTTCCTTTCCATCTCATCCAATCAAGCATTGCTCCTGCCACTGACCAATGGATTGTCTGCTTGCCCTGATCTGACAGACAGCCATCTTCTATGTGCTTATATGCAGTGTGACTGAGCAGGAGTAGAGACAGAAATCCCTGTCCACATTTCCTGTTATCTGTCTTATGCTGAAAAAAAACATGATGTATGAACATAGCTTTTTTTTCTGCAGCAAAACCTAATCTCTTGCCAGGAGGTTGTTCAGCATTTTTCTTGCCTTCTTGCTTGTTTTTTGTGCTTTTCTTCAGCATTTTTTCAGTGTTTTTTTCACTATCCTTTTGTCTCTTTGTGCATGTACATGAAGTTCAGTGGAAAAAAAAATCTCCTTCTGGTTTTGGCATAACAGTGAATTGTTCAGGAATAGTTTACCTAAGACACTGGCATTGAGTTTGTATACCACTATTTACTTTAATACTATGGGGTCTGCCATTCAGTTGCACAGGCATTGTTCAATTTCACACCTCACTGGGCCACAGGTATTGTTCAATCTCACACATAGCTCAGCCAATATTCACACTCTACACATGACTAATTTAATTAAACTCTCCTAATACAAACTACCATCTCAGTGACCAAGACAAGATGGTGAAATAACAAAAATTAATGTGTTTCACATACTGCTGTACTTGCTTATTTTCACTAAAAATGCAGCAAAACTTGATAGCTATGTTCACACTAGGCGTTTTTTCAGCGGTTTTTCACTGCCCATTACTTCCAATGGGTGAGAAATGCTGAAAGAAGTGACATGCTCTATTTTGCAAAAAAAAAAAACAGATTAAAAAAACAAGGTGTGTGCATGAGATTTATGGAATCTCATAGACTTTGCTGGTACTGCAAAACGCCGCTGCAAATTTGCATAAAAAAATGCTGAAAAAAAAACAAAACGTGTGAACACAGCTTTAATGGCTCTGCTGATAGAGAAGGATTACATTTTACAAATGGCAGTGGACAGCAAGTTAGAAGGGCCACACATAGGCCCTGATCTATCAAGCAGTTTTCTGTAGTAAAACTGCCTGAAATGTTGCAAAATGTTTGCTCAAAAATGTTGCAACTTTTTTATGTTTTTATGCCAGACCTGGCATCTTTTTTTTAAAAGTCAGCATAGCTTATCTAGGAGGGAACATGGTTGATCCTGATGTATAAATAATTTCTTCTCCCTGCTGCCACTTGCTTCCCAGTCATCAGGTAAGTGCTGGGACAGTGAACTGTCACCGCTCGCTGCACAGAGTGCACTGTAATCACTCTTTGCTTCTTGTCTGACATTTTGCTCTGTACATGCTGCAGTGCATGATATAAGTCAAGGACCAGTGTGGAGTGATTACCACACGCTGAATGATCACTGCCCTGGTGCCACCCCGATGGCTGGAAGCGGACAGATGCAAGTGGAATATAACTTCACTTTTTCCTTGCAGCTGCACTCCCAATTCAACTGCCGCATATGTTTAATATGGTTTTTACCTGCAGGTTACCACTATGGTGATAGGTAAATGTTATTTTTTATTTTTTTGGAACTCACTGGTTCCCTTTAACTAAATTGATTTGTAGATTGTGTTTCTATGAAATTATTACATGAGATCAAATACAATGGCCACTTAAATAGTACTAGACAGCACCATACAAGATCAAAATTTTGTCTATGATATTTTTATATAGACCACTTTATTTAGCAAAGAATATATTTCATTGCTAGCCGTCTTATTTAATTCCAGGCCCACATTATCTGCATTTAGGCTAACTGTTTCTTATATTTTACAAGTTTTATGTTTTGATCTGGGCTCGTTATTTTAAGCATTCTCCTCTATGTACTTTTCTGTTTTTATAAATTGTGTTGTCTATGTGGTCTTTTTTACACACTGAGCATCTTGTGATGCTCCACTCTTCAACATTGAAATTGCAGCACCTAGAAGGAAAATTTGTGGAATTTTGGAAATTACAGGGTGGCTAGTCATGTTAATGTTATACAAATGATGAAAATATGGAAACAAATTTTTCTAAACTTCTCAATTTAATTAGCATAGCATACGAGCGCCATGCATAGAAATAGCATGCTAAGAAATGGGAGTCTATCTTAAAGGGGTTGTACACTGCTTTATATTACCCCCCCCCCCAGTGTATCCCCCCCGGGGCCTCTAAGGATTTTTGTAACCCCGCCCACAACCCGGAAGCCACCGCGGGGACCCCAGCGCGGTGTCACGCTTCACTTGTCGTGTCATCAGCGCGGGGGTCACGTGATGCCTGTGAGCGGCCGCCGATAGCACTGCTCACAGGCATTATCAGCAACGTAAGGTATTTACAAAAAGTCTCTGGCTATCATTACATCAAAGACAAAAACGAGACTCATTGCTGAAGAGGATAGACCACCTCCTTTGCTGTTTTGCTATGCACCATTCTACTTTTAAGAACAATGGCATGAGGACAATTAAATACCTGTACCTGGACGTCTGGCTCATAGCCCAGTGTTGTGCAAATGTTTTCAGATGGTTTGTGTAGACACTGTTTGTTGGTTGGTTTATGCTTGGTATGTGACATCCAATTTCATTTGCAGTACAGGATGGATCAATCATGGAACCAATTGTACTGCCATTTCTCAAGTGTCCCACTAGCCGTTTTTCAAAACTAAAACACTACATTGCTCGTGCTACTGTGAGCAGTCTGCATGGCCTAAACATGCTACCATGGCCTGCAGTGTCTCCAGACTTGTCTCCCATTGAGCACATCTGGGTAATCATTGGCGGACAATTCCAAAGGCAGCTGCCAGCAGCGGATCTTGATGATTTCCCCAGGCAACCATTAATAACCTCATTGATAGAATGCCAAGGCGTGGAAGTGCATGTATTTCTGCATGTGGCGCTCATATTTGACGCTGAATAAATCAAGGTGTTTTGGAAAATTTGTTTTCATCATTTGCGTATTATGAACATGTCTATCAATCCCGTGATTTCCATAAGTCCATGACTTTTCCTTCTCGGTGCTGCAATTTCAATGTTGGGGAGTGTATAATCAAGCTGTAAAGAGTTTTGCTTCATCATGTGGAGCTTTCTTCTCCCCCTCAAAGTTCTTTTGCCTCTCTTAAAACTAGCTGAAAAGGCAGCAACACAAAGGCTTATAGAGCAAACACATTGAGACAAAGGACTGAACGCATTGGCATTGCAAATCAACTTTAAATCAGTATTAAGCAGACATTCATTTTTATTTTACCATCCCACTGTGAAGAATGCCTTTGTGGGATTAAATACTAGTCATAAGAGCTTGCTGCCTGTGTCATAAAGGGGCTTTTGTTTCACATGTTGATGACAAAAAATGAATTAATAACCTTTGGGAGTTATTCCAATGGCTGACCCCTACCTTTCACTCTAATGACTTCTGACCCCTGACGGGGGGGGGGGTGTAATGGAATGATATTCTCTAAATGGAAGGGGCACTGGACCTCTTGGTTCATACTCATTGATGCATGACATGTGAAGGCCTGTTCTAAATACGCACATTTATAAATTGCAGAATTGTGAAGTAGTCTCGAGTAGACAGTCATGTAACGCGTGCACCACCTGCTTTATAAGTAGTGGAAGTTTGCAGAGGATTTCACGGCATAAATATTATAATACTTTTTTAAGGGTCTGTCTTAAGGAAACCATGTACGGTACATTAAATAGAAGTAGGTTGGTGCTGGAACAGCCATTAAACAAATGATCATTTTGCTAAGGCAGACATACATATGTCACTGCAGGCGAAGGACAAAAGATCTTTCTGGGACAGCGCTTTGAGAAGACTGGTTTATTAAGTAGCTGCTACCAGATGAATACTTTTAACTCCACCGAGTTCGTTCCAGATGATGACTCTTGTATGTTTCATTATAATGGTGTTTGTCTTTTTACTGGAAAAATAGCCATGCGTATTTAATTTGGTATTTGAATATGTACAATACACATGGGAACCGAGAACCTAACACTCGTTTTTCTGTGGCATAAAACTCAAAAACAAGAACTATCACCGGGTGGAAAGTGACCAGTTTTTGCTCATATTTTGCTCCTCTGAGTATTCGTTTTCATCTTTTTCTTAATTTTGCTGTAGAATTCCAGAGATATGGGCCATTTCTTGTGCTAATTTTTATGGTCTTTAGTAAAGGGCGGTGCTCGCGGATTCTCTAAGGGCCTGTCTTTAGGGTACTCTGCATTAGTACCCTGCAAGCCATGCCCAGTTGTTAAAGACCATAAAAATTAAAACTTAATAAAAAAAACAAAAACATAACTTTGGAACCATGTGTTTTTTTTTTTAAAGAAGTTGGAAAAGTTTAAAGCCGCTAGATGCCTTTTTATATGTCTAGTTTCTTGCATAAACTGTTTAAAGAATAAACCTCTCCCTTAGTTTAAAGGGGACCAGTCATAAAAAACCCCCAAAAAAAACAAACACAAAAAGCATTCCACTCATTTGGGCAGCACCAGTGGCAGTAAGCAGTCAGTGCTCTCTACGTAGTTGAGCGCACACGTGCTGGCAAGTAGGCTGTTAATCAGGAGCAGGGGGAGTGTTTACCATGCACTCATTGTGTAAAGAGTGGTGACTGCTCATTGACGCACTCACCACCCAGATGTCTAGAACCGAGCGGTTGCAGGGAGAACATATTCTAATTTTGTCCCTGCAGCCTATCATTATGTTAAACAGCAGAACACGTCTGAAGTGGCATGTATCTGTAGATCACTGCAGGTTAGTAGCGTTTTCTTCTAATAACAGGAGCTGGGAACAGGGAAACTAAACATCAGTGTATTCTCATCAGCTTCCCTCTACTTTAATGCTCCATTCATGCATCCGTGTGTCATGGTCTAGTTGCACACTGTCCACGGGTCTCCTGACCCAACTTGACAGCCTCATATGTGTATGAGACTTTCACGTTCGTGTCAGGAGACCTGCAGTCAGTCTGTGCTCGGATGTGTGAATGCTGCACAACTTGCATGTCTCTCCCTAAGGCCTATTTCACACGTCCTGATATTTCCAGTACTGGAAAAAACAGTACCAGAGATGTCGGTGTGTACCTGTGTGGCAACCGTGTGCTGCATCAGTATCACACGTACCAGTGCCTGGGAATCAGCGGAACAGTTTGCTCTGTTCCCAAGCATCGGGTGCTGAAGGAGTCGCTCATCATTGTCCCCTGCTTGCGCTGTGGTTAGCACAAGCAAGGGACAATTTTGAGAGTAGTATTCACCTCCCGCTGTCGCCAACAAGTGTAAAAATAAGAGTAAAATAAAAAACACATTATACTCCCCTTTACACCTAATTCCCTGAAGCCGTTTTCCCCTGTAAACAAACCAAAAATAAAAAAAGTACAATATCCCTCAACTGTCCGAAGTTTAAATAATCCAATGTCCCACGCTGTAATCCATCTGACCGGTATTTAATCATCAGTGTGAGCTGTGGCTTGAGGCAACCGCACACGCTGAGGAGAATGACTCACTGCAGCGAGTGGGCCCATGACCTGCGCTGAGCTCACTGAGTTACAGGACACCACTCAGTGAGCTCAGTGCAGTTCAGGGGCCCGCTCATTGCATCCAGTCATTCTCCCCTGCTCCTCAGCGTGTTCAGTCACTTCAAGCCACAGCTCACACTGATGATGAAATGTCGGTCACATGGATTAAGACGACTTGGGACACTGGATTATTTAGTCTTCAGACAGATGAAGAATATTGTTGTTTTTTTATTTTTGGTTTGTTTACAGGGGGATATAGTCTTCAGGAAATTCTGTGTAAGTCCGATTTCACACGTTCGCATATCTCTGGTACCGGAGATATCTGTGTCCGAGTGTGGCAACCGTGTGCCGCATCAGGATCACACGAACAGCGCCTGGGATTCAGTGCTACAGTTAGCTTTGTTCCCAAGCGCCGGTGCTGAACAGTGTCCTCATCATGGTTCCTGGCGGCGCAGTGATCAGCACCAGCAGGTACAGTGATGAGGGTAGTAGTCTGCTCCCGCAGTGTCCCCACCTGTAAAAATAAGAATAAAATAATAAAATCCATGTACTCACCTCTCCTAAGTGTCCCCCTCTATAATCCACGTGACCACTGCTGCAGAAGAGCCGGGGAGAATGAGCTGCTCTGGAGCTGCAGCTTAGGAGCTGTGTCCTGTCGCTCACAGAGCGCAGCTCCGGAGCTGCTCATTTTCCTCGGGAGCAGCGGTTGCATGGATTACAGCGGAGGACACCTAGGAGAGGTGAGTACATGGATTTTATTATTTTATTCTTATTTTTACAGATGGAGACACAGCGGGAGCAGACTACTCCTACCATCACTGTCCCTGCTGGTGCTGAACCGAGCGCCGGCAGGAACCATGATGAGGGCAGTGTTCAGCACCCGGCGCTTGGGAACAGTGCTAACTATAACACTGATTCCCTGGCGCCGGTACGTGACACACGGATGACACACGGATGTCATCCATGTGGTATGTTTTGTGGACCGTGTATCCGCAAAAAAACTGACTTGTCTCTGTGTGGAGCACACGGACACACGGTCTGTGAAAACACACTGGGATGTACACAGACCCGGTCTGCGTGTGTCAGTGTCTCCGGTACGTGTGGAAACTGTCACCACTCATACCGGAGACACTGACGTGTGAAAGAGCCCTGAAGGTGAGTATAATGTGTTTTATGTTTTATTCTTAATTTTACACTCTATGTAGACAGTGGGGGCAGAATACTACTCTCAACATTGTCCCCTGCTGGCGCTGATCGCAGCCCAAGCAGGGGTCAATGAGAGATTCCTTTAGCCCCCTTCTCTTGGGAACATCATGAACTGTACTGCTGATTCCCAGGCGCCGGTACGTGTGATACTGATGACACACTGATGTAGGCCGTTTTGCGGCCCGTGCGTCGTGCAGAAAATGGACATGTCAGCGTGTTTTGCCCAGGGACATACAGTCCATGGAATCACACTGATATGTGCGCAGACCCATTCATTTGAATGGACCATGTGTCTAAGTGTCTCCAGTATGTGTGAAAACTGTCACCACACTTACTGGAGACATGGACATGGGAAGAGTGTATCTCCACTGACAAACATAAACTCTTGTTGATTGGCAAAGAGCTTTATTGCCATAAAGAAAGGGGAAGGAGTGGTTCCCAGACACCAGCGGTGCACTCATCCTGGAGGAGCCAAGGGTTGGGTAGAATTGGATTACCATTTTAGATCGTGTTTACTGCAATCGAATATCTGACCACTACTGTAAAATCCCAAAGCGTCCAGAATAAAAGACCATGTCAATTGTAGCCTTAAATTTTATAGTCTGAATAAAAATATAGCTGATGTTGATAACTAGAGAAGTACTGCTGTCGTAGTGAAGGGTTATTTCTGAGGAACAAAGTGGACACTAAAGTTTGTATTTTCCATAATATTTTACACATTTATCAGAAGGCTAGACTCCTTACAATGCATGTTGTGGTAAATGCACATAATTAGGAGGATACTGAGACCATTGCCACATACTTGCTAACACAGCGGAGTGAAATCTTTCAGCCTCAAGCAGCCCACTGTGCGGAAAGAATTTCTGGGCAGCTGTAGTAATGTGGAGCTGGGGCCCGGAAAGCGCACAGACATGTCACTATAAAATGATGAGTAACTGAGGCGATTCACTATCCACTATAAAATGCCCCCCACACATGGATACCATTACCACTCTCTTGTTGTCTGGATTCTGTTCTGTGCACACAAATTACTCTGCAAGAAGACAAATTACTAAGGTATAAATGCTCCTTGCCTTTTGGGCTTGTTTATTCAGACCATGTACAATGGATCACTGACCCCATGTGGGTCATGTTCATTGGCTGCGTACGGCTGTCTCTTTATTAGATATTTGGTGATTAGCTGATGCCAGGCTGCTCTTGTGCTGGGACTGCAACCATCCTCTTTAACCAGCAGCAAATTGTCGATTCTCCTGCTGCTTGACCATGCTGGAAAAAAACTGTACGTTCCAACCCTGGTTGTCAAATTACTTTACATGTTGCCATTCTCTAAAATTTAAATAAACCAGGTCAACCACAATGATCGACCACCCAGCTTTAGTGTGTTAACCCATTGCCTAACATTCACTAAGGCTATGTGCCCACGATGCAGAAATGCTCAGGATTTTTTCCTGAGCGTTTCTGCATCTCCCTGGCAGAAAAAACACATGCGGATTGTACATGCGTTTTCCTGCCAGGGACATGCGGATGTGAAACGTTCTTCTGCATTTCCGCATGCGGGTCGACAAGCGCTTTCCAAGCGATTTTAGCATCACTTGGAAAGTGCTTGACAATTTGGTCACACTATATAAATCCATGCAAACGGCGTGGATTTATATACTGTGACTTTAAAGAATGTTTAAAAAGAAAAAAATAAATCTATACTTGCCTTCTGATGGCCCCCGGAGTCTTTATTCGCTCCGTCCTGGCTTGCTGGCAGCTCGCGGTACAATACACTGAAGGACCTGCCGTCACATGACTATGACGTCAGCGCAGGTCCTTCAGTCCACCGCGATCTGCCGGCAAGGGAGGACAAGCGCAGCTTGGGCCATCAGAAGGTATATATAATATTTATTTTTTATTTTATATATTTTTTACAGGTTCTATGGTACCTGGGTCCGGAGGAGAGTCTCCTCTCCTCCACACCCGAGTACCATCCGCACATTGAAACGCTTGGATTCTGCATGTACAGATCCAGTGATGCGGATTCAATGCAAGTCAATGGCGGTGAAAACGCAGCACTTCCGCAAAATAATTGGTAGTGCTGTGTTTTTTTCCGCAATGATAACCCGCAGCTTAAATTTTCGCAGCATGTGCACAGCACATGCGGATTATCATTGGGGAACATGGCAGGCCTTCTACCATGTGTTTTTAAAGCATTTCTGCAGCGTCTTTGCCGCTGCGGAAACGCTTAAAAAAACGCATCGTGGGCACACAGCCTTACAAATGCCTTTGCAAATTTTTATTTATTTATTTTTTTAATAAAGTAAACAGCTGCATGAAAAGTGAACCATTTTGATATTACCTGTATTTCTGTATTAATTTCTCTGCAGAATTGTGATTTGTCTTCTAAGTCAGTTGTAGACAAAAACAGTGCCGGGAGAAAAAGTGAACCCTTGAGATTAATAACTTGTAGAAACTTCTTTAGGAGCAGTTAACGTCATTAAAGGTTTTTTTTTGTTGCTGCAAATCAGCTTTGTGCAACGTTGAATATACAAATAGCCTCTTCAGAGAGGAGGAGGACTGGATCTCTAGCGCCAACTATTGGAAGTAGCAATCCTAAAAATCAATATCGACCCTCTAGTGAGCCTTGCCACATTACTTGGGATAAGAAGCCAAACCAGACACACTATTTGCTGATGCATGTTTTGGGGTCGAATTGCTACTTCCCATAGGTGGCACAAGAGTTCTAGTCTTCTGAAGAGGATATTTGCATATTGCATGGCCTGTAAGTCGTCTTATTGCAATGTAAATTTTGGACCACTGCTCCCTGCTTATTCCTCTATTTCAGTTCATCAGTAATTTTGGGTTGCTTTGCTTGAACACCCCTCCTTTTCAGTGTTACAACATTTCGATAAGATTAATGTCAGTACTCTGACTTGTCCTCTCCAAAACACTTTCATTATCTTCCTTTTACATCATGCATAATCTTTTCGGCTTGAGGTCATGACCTGCTGCCCTAACATTCTTTGGTAAAATGTTTAATACCTTAGAAATCATTGTTGTCTCAATGATCACAAGACATTCAGGCCCTAAAGCTACAAAGCAGCCAGAAACCATGCTGTTCCCTCCACCCAATTTCATACTTGAGATGAGTTTTTTTTTGTGGGTCTGGGGCCTTTTCTTTATTCCAAACATATACTTGCACATCCGTGGTAAAAACTTCCACTTTTGTATCTGTCATTTCCAAGAAGTATTGTGGAGCATCCAAGTGGTCTTATCCAAACGAGCCTCAATGTTATTTAGTTTTTTTTTTAAAGGTATGAGAGTCTTTCCAACCTCCACTTCCCCACCATTCTTTGATTGGAAGCTCTGGCTTCATATATCCAGAGAAAGGTGGTGATAGATGGAAAACAAGCAGGTGGGAAGGTGTATATAAATGATTGGCCCCGCCAAGATCCATCAAGCACTGTACTTGGTTTGAACAGTCATTCTGTGCTGGCAGTTCCTTTAAAGGTATATGCACACAATGTCCTTTTCAGGCAGATTCTACTATAGCATGTTGATAAAATAAAAAAAATTAGGCTGAGTGCACATTGCATTTGGACCTACTATCCGGCTAATTCCTTCATGAGGTATATGTCTGACTATGTCCACTGTCTTTATGGGTGCTATGGTATCCGTCCACTATAGGATCCTCATTGTAAAATAATAAAATGTTGCCTCTGCAGCAATAATGTCATACATCCATGTGACCACTGCTGTTAGTCAGTGGCCTGTGATGCTAGCACGTATGGCACTTGACTGCTGAGGCTGATGATTGGATGTAGCCGTCAAGTGACTGTATAGAACATCATCTCCCCAAAAAATAAAAACCAGGAGGTACTATAATAAAAACCAGGAGGTAACTATCTGCTGGAAATTTATCTGCAGTAGCGCCTATCGCTACTGCAGATAAATTTCCAGCAGATAGTTAATTTGTTTTTTTAACCCTGTGGATAACCCCCTTAATACATCTTGCGTTGCTCACTGTAGTACTAATCGCTCACCAGTAGGTGTCATTGTTTCAATTACTTCTATTTTTGATTGTGGTTGGGCTCTATACTCTCACTACTTGTTACTTAAGGGAAATGGTATTCTTAAATATTTTTTCTAACTGACATGTCATAGATCCTACAGGGAAATTTTCCCTTCTGACCTCAATCTTCACCCTCATTTTGCCTGTTTATCAACATAACTTCCAATTATGATGAGTTTGTCTCTGCCCTCATGCCAAATCTGCTGCTATGCGAAGGGATAGTTTGCATTTTATGCATAAATAATTCAGAAAGATAGAAACTACTCCTTCTCATAATGTATCAAAACATAATTTTTTATTACATTGTACAAAACAATGTATAAAACGCGGGGAGATAACAAGACTCAGTTCAGTCCCGGTGACAAAATGCATACTCCAAAAAATGACAGTGTATCAAACAGTGTCCCATATGAAATCTAGATTAAGGCTATGTGCACACGATGCAGAAATGAAGCAGAAAATTTCTGCATCTCCCTGGCAGAAAAAACGCATGCAGATTGTACATGTGTTTTTCCTGCGGAATACATGCGGGTTGACAAGCTCTTTCCAGGCGATTTTAGCATCACTTAGAAAGTGCTTGACAATCACACTATATAAATCCATGCAACCGGCATGGATTTATATAGTGTGACCGTAAAAGAATGTTTAAAAATAAAAAAATAAAGCTATACTTGCCCTCTGATGGCCCGGCGTGTGCTGCCGCGTTCGTTCCTGGCTTGTTCCTGGTTGCCGTCATATGACTGTGACGTCACCTCAGGTCCTTCAGTCTTGCACGCGAGCAGAGGGAAGGAGACCGGGGGCCGTCAGAAGGTGAATATATCTTATTTTTTATTTTATTCTTGTTTTTACAGCTTTTTTATGGTACCTGGGTGTGGAGGAGAGTCTCATCTTCTCCACACTCGGGTACCATCCGCACATTAGAACTCGCCAATAACGCAAGTACAAATGCAGTCTTGCGGTATAACTGTACTTCTTGTGGAATCTCTTATAGGCTGTGTGCACACGATGCGTTTTTAATGCGTTTCCGCGGCGTTTTTGCAGCTGCGGAAACGCATTAAAAACACATGGTAGAAGGGCAGCAATGTTCCCCAATGATAATCCGCATGTGCTGTGCCCATGCTGCGGATTTTTCCGCAGCGTTTATGCTGCGCTCAAAGATCCGCAGCATGTCCATTAATTTAGCGGAAACGCGGCGTTTTCGCCGCCATTGACTTGCATTAGAACGTGCCAATACCGCAAGACTGCATTTGTACTTGCGTTATTGGCGCGTTCTAAGATGAGACTCTCCTCCACACCCAGGTACCATTAAAAAAGCTGTAAAAACAAGAATAAAATAAAAAATAAGATATATTCACCTTCCGACGGCCCCCGGTCTCCTTCCCTCTGCTCGCGTGCAAGACTGAAGGACCTTCGGTGACGTCAGTCATGTGACCGCAGGCCCTTCAGCGCAGTGTCTCGCGATATCCCGGCAACCAGGAACGAACGCGGCAGCACACGCCGGGCCATCGGAGGGTAAGTATAGCTTTATTTTTTTATTTCTAAACATTCTTTTACGGTCACACTATATAAATCCATGCCGGTTGCATGGATTTATATAGTGTGATTGTCAAGCACTTTCCAGGTGATGCTAAAATCGCCTGGAAAGCGCTTGTCAATACGCATGTGGAAACGCATGTGAATCCGCATGTATTCCGCAGGAAAAACGCATGTACAATCCGCATGCGTTTTTTTCTGCCAGGGAGATGCAGAAATTTTCTGCTTAATTTCTACATCGTGTGCACATAGCCTTAGGCTGCGTGCACGCGATGCGTTTTTCATGCATTTCCGCAGCGGAAACACCTCAAAAACGCATGGTAATCCGCACCCCATGGTCCCCAATGGCATTCCGTAATGTCAATGCACATGCTGCTGATTTTTCCGCAGCGTTTCTGCAGCGCTCATAAATCCGCAGCATGTTCATTAATTTTGCGGAAGCGCCGCCATTGACTTGCATTGAGACGCATAGAATCCGTGTCTGTACATTTGTACAAGCGGATAATATGCGTTTCAATGTGCGTATGGTACCCAGGTCAGGAGGAGAAAAGACTCTCATCCAGACCTGGGTACCATTGTACCTGTGAAAAAAAGAATAAAATAATAAATAAAGTTTATATTCACCTGTCCGGCGGCCCCTGCAGCGCTTCTCCTTGCAGGACCTGAGATGACGTTGCGGTCATGTGACCGCAGCCTGTCTCGCGAGATGCCGGCAAGACAGGAAGAAACCAGGAAGGAGCGCGACAGCACACGCGGCGGGGGATCGGAGGTAAGTATAGCTTTATTTTTTTATTTTTACGGTCACACTGTATAAATCCATGCTGTTTGCATGGATTTATACAGTGTGACCTAGTTGTCAAGCACTTTCCAAGTGATGCTATCGCCTGGAAAGCGCTTGTCAATCTGCATGCGGAAACGCATGTGAATCCGCATGTGGATCCGCATGTATTCTGCAGGAAAAACGCATGCACAATCTGCATTCGTTTTTTCTGCCAGGGAGATGCAGAAATGCTGCAGAAATTTTCTGCTTCATTTCTGCATCGTGGGCACATAGCCTCATAGTTGATTACAAAAAAAATGTTTCTCAAGATGCTATGTGCCTTTAGAATAAGGAGATAAGATTATATTAACATTGTTATGAAAGTACCGTTCAATATTAAAGGGAACCTGTCACCCCATGGCACTTACCTGACCTCTATGGGCATAGAGGTGATAGAAATAAAAATCTATACCTACCTGTATGCCTCATATTAGAGGTCTTGTTGCTGTGAAATGTCTTTTTATTCAACCAAGTTTCTGATGCTTGCAGGCCCGGGGATTGGAAGAAATCCCCGCCTCCTATGTGAATTATAATGTTTCTCCCCTCCCCTGCATGTCACAGTGCCCGGATTTGGCCATGGCAACTGCACATCACAGGGGTCTGTAACATGCAGGGGAGGGGGATAAGATAAGTCCCAGGGGGGTGACAGATTTCCTTTAAATACTGGATCAGATATACCACATTGTGTGTCGGATCCACATATTGCAATGCACCTAATCACACAACAACATTTTGTGACAAAGTTACAATGATAGTATGTTATGAGGTATGTATGAGCACAATCCACCTAGATTGTAATATATATATATATATATATATATATATATATATATATATATATATATATATATATATATATATATATATATATATATATATATATATATATATATATATACACGCACACGTCTGTTTATGTACCACACACACATTAACTGTATTATACACAAAAGTCTTGTACACAATAATAAAGTGTTAAGGTCCTCAGCATATTGAACTTTAATATAGTGCCATTACTTCCACAGACATCTTCATCACTGTCCCCATAGGGGCTCACAATCTAGACTCCCTATCAGTATGTCTTTGGAGTGTGGGAGGAAACCGATGGAAACCCACGCAGACACTGGGAGAACATACAAACTCCTTGCAGATGTTGTCCTTGGTGGGATTTGAACCCAGAACCCCAGTGTTGCAAGGCTGCAGTGCTAACTACCGAGCCACTGTGCTGTCCCTAATAAATGATTTCCAGGGGTGATAAAAGGGATGTACAATATTATATTTCTGCCTTGTAAAGTAAAAATGCCCTATACTCCCTTCCCACAGCGGCACCATCCCAGCAGTATTGGCTCCTGATCTCCCGGGCTTGTATTCTTATGCTGTGAAGATCCGGTGGGCGTAATGCTACTCAGACAACACAGGGCGAGGGTAAAATAGCGTGGCAATACTATATTGAACCACAAAGCGGACAATAAACAGCTAGAAAAGTCCCAGCAAATACCCAAGATGATACAACATTACACAGTCCTCACCCTTCCTTCTCCTCCTGCCTGGGATAGAACAGATGCGACTTTGGAGACTTCCAGGACCGACTACCTCAACCAGTGCCCCCCCCCCCCCCCGCTTCTGGCTGGCCCCCACAAAGTGGAGGCAGTGGCAAGTTTAGGAAGCTAGCAGTCCATCGAGGTACAAGGCCAGGAGACCCAAGGGTCAAACCCCGGCCTCTCCGAGAGATCCATGGGGCCAGGCGACCGGTGGGTCTCTCCTGGCAACTCCAAATGTCTCCATGGGTTCTAAGCTACCGGTGGGTCCCTCCTAGCAACCCCAAAATAACATGTCCATGGGGCCAGGTGACTTCTTCGTCCTCTCCTGGTCTCCCCAAAAGTATCCATGGTCTCTCTGATGGTTAAATGGAGCAGATCCGAATCTTTCCAGTCAGGGCCGCTACCCTTAGACTAGAATCATGTAGAATACAAATCTGTGTCTCTTTGGATGGAACCGCAATGCAATCCATCTACTGTCCTGAAGGATGTCTCTCATTCTCCTTCTAAAGTCTTTCTGTTGATATAGATATAGATAGATAGATATATATATATATATATATATATATATATATATATATATATATATATATATATATATATATATATATAGAGATAGATATATATATATATATATATATATATATATATATATATATATATATATATATATATATATATATATATATATCTATGTATGTATGTACAGTGCATGGTGAAAGTATTTGGCCCCCTTGCCCCCCTCAACAACAAGTGGGACACAATCGTTAAGTGGAACGAAATTTATTGGATATTTTAAACTTTTTTAACAAATTAAAAACTGAAAAGTGGGGCGTGCAATATTATTCGGCCCCCTTGAGTTAATACTTTGTAGCACCACCTTTTGCTGCGATTACAGCTGCAAGTCGCTTGGGGTATGTCTCTATCAGTTTTGCACATCGAGATACTGAAATTCTTGCCCATTCTAACTTGCAAAACAGCTCGAGCTCATTGAGGTTGGATGGAGAGCGTTTGTGAACAGCAGTTTTCAGCTCTTTCCACAGATTCTCGATTGGATTCAGGTCTGGACTTTTTTTAAATTTGTTAAAGTTTAAAATATCCAATAAATTTCGTTCCGCTTCACGATTGTGTCCCACTTGTTGATTCTTCCCAAAAAAATTTGAATTTTATATCTTTGTTTGAAGCCAGAAATGTGGCAAAAGGTAGAAAAGTTCAAGGGGGCCAAATACTTTCACAATGCACTGTATATATGAAATTTTATTATAAAATATACATACTCATACTGTGACAATGTCACTGGCATGGTATTAGAGGGGAGGTGTGTGGCACTGAGGTTGTTAGCTCCAGTAATATAAACATAGGAAAATGCTCCAGCACATAAAGTGCTGAGAGGGGTTAATCAGCCATGTTTAGTGCTAGGATGATTGAACAGCTGCAGCTGTAGAGAGGGAGGAGTCCAGAGGATAAACACCCAGATATCTAGAGCAGTGTGTGTGAGTGGGCCTGGAGGTGATATCTCTGGAGCAGTGTTGCCATGTGAAGGAAAGCTAAACCTTGTGTTTGTTTCTGAAGCAGGTGGTTTCCGGTAGCAACAAGGACTGTATCATACATTGTTTTGTTTTCCTTCTTAGGCCGGGCAGGTCGTGTTTGTTTTCCTAATGTTGCACTGGCTTATGCAGTACTCTTCGTAAACCAGTGGAAGATTTAAAGAGACAGTGTTCCTGTGTCTACCTCTATGTGCAGCCGAGTGGGCTGATCTACCTCAGTACATACATAAGGCATTAATGCTAACCCTAAAGTGCAATCGTGTAGTAGATGTAGTAAGTGCATAAATGGATAGCTCACCTATAAAGATTAGTGTATACACCGTGGTTCACATAGTGCTGGTGTCTGTTACGCTGGACCTCCTGTGTGCACATGGGTCGTCCAGCACCCCAACCATCTATTGGCCCGTATTTTCTTGATATATCTGTCCATCCTAGATGACCCCACCCCTTGACAAAGATACTCTGAAACGCGCGTTGGGGTGGGTGCATATCGCTAGACCTGCGTTATTCAGGTATATATATCACCTTTATTAGATTTTGGTATATTACATGATTTGTTGTCCCAAGTTCACATATGAGTTCACCTATGATTGGGGACCTATTTGTACTTGCACTTTAATACTTGGTATTAATATATTGTATACCTTGATTTGTGTAGGTGAGCTATCCATTTATGTACTATAACTACATCTACATGATTGCACTTTAGGGTTAGCAATAATACCTTATGTATGTAAGTATAGTACAGCTTGCGGACTGTGTATACACCCTGATTATTTAACAGGAGCTCTTTTTCTTAAAATATTTTTAATATATATTTATTTTAATCATATGTTGGCTATGAATTTTCATACATGTGCCTTCTTTCAGCTTTGTTGTATACCCACTGCATATTATTGGATTAATATAATTTTTATCTTATTGTTACCATTGACCCCAATCTTGGTTTTCTTTCTTTTTCTTGTTTGCATGGCATTTTTACCGAGGTCTTTTTTATATTTAGCCCAAGGCCTATATGCACAAACATTATAGATAAATTTATTGATTTGTTAGATCACGTCAATTTCATACGCATACTATAGAATGTACATATAGGGAAATGCCTTTTTTTGTATCTTTGATCCTCCTTTAAAAATTAAAGGGGTACTGCCTTCTGTGACATTTGTGGCATATCAAAAGTCTAAATCATGAATGTGTGATCGGTACAACTTATACTTACAGGACTCTTGCTCCTAAAATCTGCACGCTAATAGTAAGTTCACACTGAGTTTTTTTTTTTCCCACAAGGATTTAAAAATGGATTCTGCTCCCAAATCCACATCAAAAACAGCATCAAATACTCTTTTCATGAGCTTGGGGAAAAGCTCCTTTAGGGCATGCAGTACAGTGCGTATTTTTTTTTAATTTTTACTTTTTTCTGATTATTTCACAGTAAAACGAATTTGCATTAAAATCCGCTTCTATATTCTTGTAAAAAAAAAAAGTGTGATTGGGCCCTAAAGAGGAAGAGGCCAGTTATGCACATAGCTCTCTACAATTGATGGTGGGTTTTTGCTTGCTGCCTAATGTTTCACAACTCCCATAGACTACAGTGGAGCGAGTCAGACATGGAAGGCCACCTGTCTAATTCACATACTCCTTTCTGGAGTCCCAAACGGGTGACGAAACCCCATTCTTTTGATGCATGAGGCATCCAGAGTTGTCTGCACTAGGCACCATTAGTACTTGCCAGTCCCTGCTCCTCAGCTGCTGCCGCTCCTCTTCTGTGTGAGGCTGATCACATGTAGTTACCCTGTCAGTCAAGCATTTTCTGTCCATATGGTTGGGGGCCGCACAGAATGGCATCGTGGGCCGCAGTTTGTGCACCACTGCTGTAAAGTGTAGTAAATATGGCAATCAATAATTGTATGATTGATATTTATTGCAAATTTGAGCCCAAATGTGTTGAACATCGGTTTTCCAACTTTGTTGTGTTATGCTACAGTCTGTCTTCTATGTGTTCACTAAAAACGTAGCAACCAGAAATGGAGTGAAAGCGGTTGGGCAGTGATAGTTTGCTGCTGATTTGTTAGATAGTAATGGTAGTGTCACTGGTATTATGTTTTATTCTGCGATAAATCTGTTTACAAGCTAGATTAGGTAAGACACATATAAGTAGGGGTTGCCATGTGATTAGCTTTTATAGACTTGGCGATCTTTGAATTGGCCACAGCATCCGGTCACAGTCCTCCTCCATCTAATTTTGTAGTAAAATGTGAACAGTCTGAAGGAAACCAGTTGTATACCCGAGGCAAAAAATTGTCCAGAGAGACAGATTTCCCTTTAGTTTGTAGGTAAATAATTGGATCTCCAAATATTGTTGCTTGTCTTACTGACACACCTTCTCATTTAAAGATTTTTCTGTATTTTCATGACTATGAAAATTGTACATTCACACTGAAGGCATCAAAACTATGAATTAACACATGTGGAATTATATACTTAACAAAAAAGTGTGAAACAACTGAAAATATGTCTTATATTCTAGGTTCTTCAAAGTAGCCACCTTTTGCTTTGATGACTGCTTTGCACACTCTTGGCATTCTCTTGATGAGCTTCAAGAGGTAGTCACCGGAAATGGTCTTCCAACAATCTTGAAGGAGTTCCCAGAGATACTTAGCACTTGTTGGCCCTTTTGCCTTCACTCTGCGGTCCAGCTCACCCCAAACCATCTCGATTGGGTTCAGGTCTGGTGACTGTGGAGGCCAGGTCATCTGGTGTAGCACCCCATCACTCTCCCTCTTGGTCAAATAGCCCTTACACAGCCTGGAGGTGTGTTTGGGGTCATTGTCCTGTTGAAAAATAAATGATGGTCCAACTAAACGCAAACCACATGGAATAGCATGCTGCTGCAAGATGCTGTGGTAGCTATGCTGGTTCAGTATGCCTTCAATTTTGAATAAATCCCCAACAGAGTCACCAGCAAAGCACCATCACACCTCCTCCTCCATGCTTCACGGTGGGAACCAGGCATGTAGAGTCCATCCATTCACCTTTTCTGCGTCGCACAAAGACACGGTGGTTGGAACCAAAGATCTCAAATTTGGACTCATCAGACCAAAGCACAGATTTCCACTGGTCTAATGTCCATTCCTTGTGTTCTTTAGCCCAAACTTGTCTCTTCTGCTTGTTGCCTGTCCTAAGCAGTGGTTTCCTAGCAGCTATTTTACCATGAAGGCCTGCTGCACAAAGTCTCCTCTTAACAGTTGTTGAAGAGATGTGTCTGCTGCTAGAACTCTGTGTGGCATTGACCTGTTCTCTAATCTGAGCTGCTGTTAACCTGTGAATTCTGAGGCTGGTGACTCGGATAAACTTATCCTCAGAAGCAGAGGTGATTCTTGGTCTTCCTTTCCTGGGGCGGTCCTCATGTGAGCCAGTTTCTTTGTAGCGCTTGATTGATTTTGCAACTGCACTTGGGGACACTTTCAAAGTTTTCCCAATTTTTCGCACTGACTGACCTTCATTTCTTAAAGTAATGATGGCCACTCGTTTTTCTTTACTTAGCTGCTTTTTTCTTGCCATAATACAAATTCTAACAGTCTATTCAGTAGGACTATCAGCTGTGTATCCACCAGACTTCTGCACAACACAACTGATGATCCCAACCCCATTTATAAGGCAAGAAATCCCACTTATTAAACCTGACAGGGCACAGTTGTTTCACACTTTTTTGTTAAGTATATAATTCCACATGTGGTAATTCATAGTTTTGATGCCTTCAGTGTGAATGTACAATTTTCATAGTCATGAAAATACAGAAAAATGTTTAAATGAGAAGGTGTGTCCAAACTTTTGGTCTGTACTGTGTATATATATATATATATATATATATATACACACACTCTCGGGGTAAGGTTTGGGGAAATTTATTTCCCTCCTGATATAGTGGCAGTTTTGTTTTTATGATTATTAGGTAAAAGAAAAATTGAATTTTCCATATTAGCCAGTCTTTTTCAATAGAAACACCTTGCTCTATGCAATACAGGTCAAGCGATCCCCCACCATAACCCCTGCACAGGTCTGACTTGTATACAACAGAGGACGGCCCATACTATGCTGCACAAAAAACTATCAGCTATAGAATTGTCTTCTTGTTTTCTCATTGTAATGGTTTTATAATGGGTGGTGTTATTTATACCATTCATTCATAGATTATCTAGCATTGCATGTGACGATTGTAGTCATTATTATGAGTGTAACTATGATTTTCTTTCTTTCCTGCAGTAAATCCATACAGTCAAAAGTGGATTGCATTTTGGTGAGTAAAATAATTTATTTCCTTGCTAATCTATCTAGTTGGATTAAGAATAACATAGTCATTGCTAATAATTGTGGTTTGCTTGCTATGCTGTGAAAGTCATATTTGTTCCTTAGGCCATGTTCACATCTGCGTTTGCAATTCCGTTATTCTGTTCTTTTTTATGAACTATAAACGGTATTTATGCCAGGACGGATCTGTCACAAGACAGACACCGGTTGCGCCCGACGAGCCCCATAACTATAGTGGGGGCTGCCAGGTTTCTGGCCCAATGTTTTCTCTGAAAAGAAAGGGCTGTTTGTGTAATAAAAGGACGTCTCTAGCCCATCTGATAGGGGGCCACTCTCACCAAAAACATATACCTTCTTGCTTACAGAGGGAATTCCAAGCAATGGTCTCACCTTTATGATGTCCTAGTAACTTTATAGGGCATACCCTCTTAATAATGGGCAGCAGGGGAACATAAAAGGCTGCCAAAATATCCACCCAGTGATATCCTTCTTTACGCTGAATAGCAGCCTTCTAGTAAAGAACTGGAACATTGTGAAAATGTCACCCAGCACTTAACAATCTTAGTAGATAAGTGTCAGACCTAAGCAGAACCTGAGACACACAACACTTCCTAAAACTAAAAGTACAGGATGTGCAGTTCATACATGTCACTCATGCCTAGGTCTACATGAACTTATTCTCAAGTATTCAGAATTAAATAGACCTTATGTTATAGTCATGGCACGTGGCATGCGCACGTCATTGGCTGTGAAGCGGTTAACCCGTTCTCTACCAAGCGGTTCTGGACTTTCACCCGACACTATTGTAAATTTACAGCACAGGGTTAAGGTTGCCGCAGCCTATCAGAAGCAGGTCTGGACCCCGGCTGTCAAATATAGCCTGGGAAGAAGACAGAAGCACGGTCTTCTATTTCGCCAACTACATAATATAATAATAATAATCTTTATATTGCGCCAACATATTCAGCAGCGCTACGTAGCACTCAGTGAGCGCTATGTAATGTACAGAAGCATCAACATTGCCATTGCTTTTTAGGAGCTAGCAATTACATGATCACCTAGTGCCTGTCAACTTAGCCGGGTCTAAGAAGACCTAGATCCGCTCTGCCAGTGACTTCTATGTTCTCTTCTATGGCATAGTGCTGTCATGTTGAAAAACAGGTCAATTTTGAGAATTTGCCTTACCACTGCTTCCATGACCAAATCAATGTAACACCGAGGTGTTGGTGTACCTAGAATGAAGGTTAGAGGGGTCTGGCTACAGTACATTATCCACTCCACACCTTAATCCCAGGCTTATGACCAGTGTGATGTTCCCACATGAAAGCCTCTATATTCTCTTCATACCACCGCTCTCAAGGGCATCCACTCTCAAAGGCATGTTGTAGAGTTACATTGGTGAAGGAGACCTAATCCTTTGGGGTTTGTTTTTCGGGGGTTGTCTTAGGGCCCTTTGTTCCTGTGATGTGAAATCTTTAAGGGATTTTCCGTTACTTGGCCACACCTTCTTGACTGTTAAAGTGTACCACATAACGTTTAACAAAACATTCTCTCCTCCTTTACCAGCGCTGTCTCCAGTGGTCACGTGACCACTGCATCCGATTAGCGGCCGATGATTAACTGCAGCCTTCACTATTTTGTCAGGCCAGCCAACATTATAGGAGTGATAGCGGTCTGGGACTGAGTATATATACATAAAGTTCCCCAAATAAAAATTAACCTACCATTAAAATTATAGACTGTTCATGTCTTTGTCAGTGGGCAAACTTTCAAAAACAGCAGGGGATCAAATACTTATTTCCTTCACTGTATATGTCTTTTTTTTTGTTATGGGGATCTTTATCATTTAAAGCGGTTTTCACATGAACAAATTTAATTTTAAAGTTGATTTTAATCCATACATCTTGGAATAATAATAAGTTGGATTGAAAAATAATCCAAAATAATTGGATTAAAAAAAAAATGTTCCTTTGATGAGATAATCTTATATATGTGCACCTGCTGTGTACTGTGTAATGGTTATGTCTGACTTGGTCTGATCATGCCACATCTCCTGGGCAGGGGAACACACAAGAGCGAATACAGACAGGACAGCACGGGTTCACAGCTGATTTTTTTTTGTGAGATAAAACATTGCACTGCCTGTTTTTAAACAATGTTTTACCTCACAGAAAGAATCTGTGATCCCTGCTGTAATGTCTGTATACTCTTCTCCTTCCTCTCCTGCCCAGGAGATGTGGTAAGATCAGACCATGTTCCTGCACGGTCAGACACAGCCATTACACAGTACACAGCAGGGGCACATTTATAAGATTATCTCAGCACAGGAACATTTTATTTAAACACATCTAATTGTGGACGTTATTATTATTCCAAGATCTATTGATTAAAATTAACTTTGTTCATGGGAAAACCCCTTTTAAGAACGGTTTGTCAATATTTGACGACCTCTTTCATCCTTTTAAATACCATGACATATTTGACAATTGTATGCTGTGTGTAGAGTTGGTGTGGTGAATCAGTTTTCAGGAGTTGGTCCATTGGCATGCCCGTAATCTGTGGCTGATGGATCAGAGCCCTGACAACTACCTCTTACGTGGCGACTACTGCGGCTCTTCTTTTGATTAGTCGACCTGGTAAAATATCATTGTTGCAACACAATTATGCACATGTGACTTCTTGCTAGGCCAGTTAATGAAAAGAAGAGCTGTGGATGCCATCACATAGGAGCCAGGGTACTCGGAGCTCTCATCCAGCGGAAAAAATGAATGATGTGACCGATTGGCTGGATCCTGCGAATCGATCCATTCCACTATCTAGAGTATATACCAATACAGCTACTTGTTTCCATGCTCC
Organism: Phyllobates terribilis; assembly: GCF_046119375.1. Taxonomy (NCBI): domain Eukaryota; kingdom Metazoa; phylum Chordata; class Amphibia; order Anura; family Dendrobatidae; genus Phyllobates; species Phyllobates terribilis. Next base: position 385,385,106 of record NW_027362771.1, read on the forward strand.
AGCACTCCTTTTCTGGTTTTGTAGTGGGAATTAGGAGAGCAGATACTGGTCAATGACTTCCCATCAGGCTCTGCTTGCCAAATCCAGAGAGGAGGCTGTGGAGACATTATAGGAACAGATGTCAGCCCAGTGTACCAGATGTGGTTTCCAGCTAGCAGTGCCGCTGCAGTTTTTAATGAAGTGGATTGTTAGTCTTCAAAACAGTTATTTATGAATAGTGACCCTTCTACCGGACTTCATAAATGTACAGTAGGGGTGGGGCATAAAAAACAGGACCCTATTTCTTTTTTATGGTTTGAACAAGATAACGCCTAATGAAATTTGTCTGGAATAGGGAACATGTGGTGGTGGTGTAACGTCATATCTAAACATGACAAGACAGGCAGACCGTTGTATTGCTGCGCATGGACACCACTTCCAGCATCTCCTATAACGTCTATTATCCTATATTAACCACACAATGGAAACAAGGTTCTGTTTTTCATGGCCTACTGTGTACAGTACAAAGGGGTAATCCAGTTTCTACAAAGGCCAAATACATTTACTCATCATGCAGTACAACTGGAGTCCTCCCAGCCCTCCTCCATCACGCTGCAGAAATAAGCCACTTTCAGGTAGGAAGCTATAGTTGAAGCTGCCACTATTTGTATCTTCCTGCAAAGGTCCTTTAGGATCTATGATATCAGATTATATTTTTTCTCTAGACTTATGTTAATCGGTTAAGGTGGGAGAGACATAGTTACATTAATGATACATAATATATCAATATTTGTTTATTAAAAAGTGTAACCTCACTAGTGTTCACATTATAAATATTATATAATTTAAAAAATTGAGCCCTCAACCCATAATTTATTTTATACAGCTGTATATAATTTCTTGAAAATAGACACCCCAGCACAAAGTAAGGATATGTGCACACACTGCAGATTTCCTGCAGAAACTTTTTGCAGCAAATTCACTCTGCTGCAAATCCATTTTTTTAAGATTCTAGCAGTGTTTCTTAGTAAATCCCATTCCTCTTTGGTGACATTTGCCCCATTAGACCGCTACAACCTCCCATTGGCTGCAGCCACATGGGACAAAATATCACGATTGTGCTCAAGGATGCACAGAGACCTTTGTGGAAACACTGCTAGGACCTAAAAAAATTAGCTAAGCATAATTTTTTTATTTTTTTTATTCTGGACTTCCAGATTTTGCTGTAAGCCTGTTCAGAATGCAGCAAAATCTTAATTTTTTCTGCATGTAAAATCTCAGTGATGTGTGGATGAGAATCTAGCTAATCCCTAAATGTTTGATGGAGTCTCAAACGTGACATCTCAGGAGGCTGGTGCTGCACTCACTTCCTCGCAGCGTCTATTGCCCCTCTTGGAACAGGATGTCATCATGGGCAGTGCTGAAGTTACTTACAGTTTTTTGCATCACCACCCTCTAAAGAGGTCTTAGATCCATGGTGATAAATGCTGTGGGAGACTGGGAGAGGTGACTGCATCACCAGCACTCGGCTCTGATAGAAGCAGTGAGTGACACCAGCGCCGCCCTCCAATGTCGATTCATTTGAGGTCAGTGCTACAAGCTGAGGGGCAGTGCTGGTTTCACTCGCTACTTCCATCTCCGCTCCCTGACTATGTCTGTTTTCACAGTTAAAAGCTGCGGTGGTGGAGATAGATGCAGAGTACCAGTGCTGCACTCACCTCTCCCACAGATTCTGTCACCATGGCCATAGATTCAAAATGTCTTCAAAGAGGGTGGGGATACAAGAAACTGTAGTACTTAACTCCAGATGCCCCCTGATTTTTTTTTTTCCAGAAAGGTTTGTAGACTGTACAGGGGAGTAATTGTAGCCCCAGCCTCATGTGATGTCCTGTTCGAGACTCCTCTCAAACAAAATGTCTAAGGAAGTGAAGTTAAAAAACAAAAACACGTTTAGGGATTAGCAGGATAGGGAAGATAGCAGGATATTTTTTAATAAAGCTAATTATGAAAGTGTTCTGGGACTAAAGATAGAAATTTCGAAAGGACGTGGACATTTTAGGTGGACCAACCCTTTAACTTTTTTTTTTTAATGTGCCCCAGTTTTACAGGAAAAAGTCAGTGGTTTTAACCCTTTTACATGCTGTTGTCATTTTTTTCGTCTAGCTTTCTATTTTTTTTCTTTGCACTCAATTCATTCTATTTACGCCTTTTATGAACTCTGTTTTATTTTTAGCTTTGTTGGCAGGGTCTAGCAATTCCAGATGTTTTAGCCTGATTCATCAATTGCAACTTTTTAAAAAGGACAACATTTGGCACAACTTCACTCCAGTCTTTCCCTGGTGTATTTTTGAGTAAGCCAAAATTTTGTCACAATTTGTTTTGGCGCCAAACTTGCAAAAACTGTTCAAGGCGGGCAGCACGGTGGCTCAGTGGTTAGCACTGTTGCTTTACAGCGCTGGTGTACTGTGTTAAAATCCCACCAAGGACAACATCTGCAAGGAGTTTGTATGTTTTTTATTTATTATTATTTATTTATTATTTATTATTATAGCGCCATTTATTCCATGGCGCTTTACATGTGAAAAAGGGGTATAATACAAGAACAATTACAATAATCTTGAACACAATGTGACGGCGACTGGTACAGGAGGAGCGAGGAACCTGCCCGCGAGGGCTCACAATCTACAAGGGATGGGTGAGGATACAGTAGGTGAGGGTAGAGCTGGTCGTGCAGCGGTATGGTAGAGCAGTGGTTACTGCAGCTTGTAGGCTTGTTGGAAGAGGTGGGTCTTCAGGTTCCTTTTGAAGGTTTCCACAGTTGACGAGAGTCTGATGTGTTGGGGTAGAGAGTTCCAGAGTAGGTGGGAAGCACGGGAGAAATCTTGTATACGGTTGTGGGAGGAGGAGATAAGAGGGGAGTAGAGAAGGAGATCTTGTGAGGATCGGAGGTTGCGTGCGGGTATGTAACGGGAGACTAGGTCACAGATGTATGGAGGAGACAGGTTGTGGATGGCTTTGTATGCCATGGTTAGGGTTTTGAACTGGAGTCTGTGAGCAATGGGGAGCCAGTGGAGAGATTGATAGAGAGGAGAGGCTGGGGAATAGCGAGGGGACAGGTGGATTAGTCGGGCAGCAGAGTTTAGGATAGATTGGAGGGGTGCGAGAGTGTTAGAGGGGAGGCCACGGAGCAGGAGGTTGCAGTAGTCAAGGCGGGAGATGATGAGGGCGTGCACTAGTGTTTTTGCATATTCATGGTTGAGGAATGTGCGGATCCGGGAGATATTTTTGAGTTGAAGTCGGCAGGAAGTGGAAAGGGCTTGGATATGTGGTTTGAAGGAGAGTTCAGAGTCCAGGGTTTACCCAAAGGCAGCGAGCTTAAGGGACTGGGGAGAGTGAACAGCCATTGACGTTGATAGATAGGTCAGTTGGGGGGGTTGAATGAGACTGTGCAAAGATGATGAATTCTGTTTTATCCATGTTAAGTTTTAGAAATCTAGCAGAGAAGAAGGATGAAATAGCAGACAGACATTGTGGGATTTTGGTTAGTAAGGAGGTGATATCGGGTCCAGAGAGGTAGATCTGTGTGTCATCAGCATAGAGGTGATAATGAAAGCCATGAGACTCTATGAGTTGTCCCAGGCCAAAGGTGTAGATGGAGAAGAGCAGGGGTCCTAGAACTGAACCTTGGGGGACACCGACAGATAGCGAGATGAGGAGTTGGTATGTGAGTGGGAGACACTGAATGTCCTGTCTGTTAGATATGAGGAGATCCAGGATAGGGCCAAGTCTGTGATGCCGAGAGATGAGAGAGTCTGTAGTAAGAGGGAATGGTTTATTTTCCAAATAAAACAACAACTAATACCACAAGACAAAAAAAGGAAAGAGGCTTAAAAAAATGCAAATAATGAATCGGGGCCCTTATGTGTGAAACTGGCGTAACAAAAGCACCTCGTGTGTTACATGGGTGTGAGACTATTAGGATGTTAATAGAAAACTTACAGGGAATAATAAATATGAAAATATAGTTTACACAAAAAAAACTATTGAAGTTTAAAAAAATTATAGGAAACGAAAAATTACTACTAAATTCAAAATTGGAGTTGCCCCATCCATAACGAACTGTATACATAACGAAGTATAACATTCTCCACAATGACCGATACTGTACTATATCTTAAATAGCTTAATTAAAATGAAAGCTCAGCTATTAAACTAACAGTAACTAAGCCAGCCCCGTCATCCGTGTCTGTCATTCGGCGCCCTCCAGAGGCAGGGAAGCCCAGTGCGATGCGTAGATGTGACGCCATCACCGCTTTTCTCTGAACTAGGGACTGCAGGTGATTTCAGGCGATCTATGGACTTCAGAAAATTTCAGATTAATGACTGTCCTGAGCTTGTTTTCCTGTGCTCGAATAACCCTATAAATTTCATTGTGCTCTCTCACTAATGTTAGTGTTTTTTTACACTGACAATTTTTATTATTTCTCTAGTACTGGCTTAAACCATCATAATCTCAGTCTAGACAGGGATTAAGCTATCCTACATGTATGCAGGATTATCCAGTTAGATTATAAACCTTCTATTTTATAATGTCTTGGTGCCTGTACTTTGTAATGTGCTGAGCAGTCTAATTGAAGATTCTCAGCAGATGAAATCTAATGGGATGGAATAAAGTACGGTACATACTGAAATCTTGCGCTTCTGAAATTTTACACAAACTTGAAATCGAGAACTGTGCCTATGAGTCAGCAAACTGGTGTAAAAACTGCTTTTGTTACTGCTGTTTTTTCATTTTTTCTTTCAAAATTGTTAGGATGTTGGGTATTTTTTTTTTTTTCAAAGAAATCATAAGAAGAGGTGTTCCTGGAGCTTGATTCATAGAAAATTGCATGTGCATTACTGTATGCAAAAATGGTATGTGTGTTTTTATACTAAAAACAATTTTGTTCAATGCAGTCATTGGGGGATAACACTATTCCCATCTAAAAAAATGATTTCACAGAACAACACAGGCCTAAATTCATCTAAATGTTGCATTAAAAATGCCTGGCGCCCTATATCTACCATCAAAACAATATCAGTTGTACTATCGGGCGGTAGCCCACTCAGTTTTCAGCAGCTATACAGTAACCAAGGTCTCATTCAGACGTACATGTTCTAAGGGGCTGATTACACTTCATGTTTCTTTGGGGATTGTATGTCTGCAGAAAATCATTGACTATGTACTGCCACAGATCAAAATTTACTTGTACAAGTCTTTAAATCCATGTGTTTCAATCCGTGAGCTCTTCGTTTTTAACGTTCTTGTAGATAGAAGCTTTGCAATTTTTTTTTTCACACATGAAAAATCACTGATGAATCGCTGACCAAACACTAATGAAAATGATCCAAAATGATGAAATTGATGAAAATCAAATTTTTTTTTTGCGTACTAGAATAATAACGGAAATATGAATGAGACTTTAAAGGGGTATTCCCATCTTCCAAGATCCCATACAAATGTGTAGTAATAATAATGGCAAATACCTCCAATTAGAAATGTAGCATAGTTCTTCTAATTCGCTATGTCGCTTTTCCCAATGTGTAGGGCATTGCATTAGCTTGGGTATCCATGGTTATGACCACTAACTGTCACTATATGAGTGGCTGTAACTTTGGATACCTAATCTACTGCAATGCCCTGCACATGGGGTAAGCGACATAGCGAATCAGAAGAACTATACTACATTTCTAATTGGAGGAATTTGCTTTTATTATTATTACACCCACTACATGTTGGGATAGGATCTTGGAGATGGGAATTCCCCTTTTTAAAGGGATTGTTGCTTGAAGACTCAGGCCTTTGGTCCAAATGTCTTGATGGAACATGTGGACATCTTAGATAGGGATGTCCCGTCTCTGTGATCCAGAGAAGAGCGATAACCTGCGTTATCCTTGAACTATAAGTTGTCCTTAAACTATAGCAAAAGTCCATTTTGGCACATTGTATTGCCCAATGTATTTGTGGTTCTCCTGATATCTCAGTCAATGTCTCGTTTTCTGCAAATAGATGATGTAAATATGCAGTTCAGGAAAATAAAGCCTTCGTGGGACTTGATGCTTTGCTATACTATAGCAGCTCATTCATTGGATTTGGACAATATTTTGTGTCATCCTGCCAAATACGGTACATAAGCAGTCAGCAGTAGAATAAATCTGTTACCAGGAAGTTTGCAATAGCTGAAAGCATGTCCACGTGTTCACAGAGAAAAATACTGCAGTTCTCAGAATAGAAACATGCGGTAGAACTACAGATACCAGAGTTGACTTTAGGTTTGTTTTATCAAATGCAATACATTTAGGTAATGAATGCACACACCAAGTTCCAGGTGTGTGTGTGTGTATGTGTATGTATGTGTGTATATATGTATACAGTACAGACCAAAAGTTTGGACACACCTCATTTAAATATTTTTCTGTATTTTCATGACTATAAAAATTGTACATTCACACTGAAGGCATCAAAACTATGAATTAACACATGTGGAATTATATACTTAACAAAAAAGTGTGACACAACTGAAAATATGTCTTATATTCTTGGTTCTTCAAAGTAGCCACCTTTAGCTTTGATGACTGCTTTGCACACTCTTGGCATTCTCTTGATGAGCTTCAAGAGGTAGTCACCGGAAATGGTTTTCACTTCACAGGTGTGCCCTGTCAGGTTTAATAAGTGGGATTTCGTGCCTTATAAATGGGGTTGGGACCATCAGTTGTGTTGTGCAGAAGTCTGGTGGATACACAGCTAATAGTCCTACTGAATAGACTGTTAGCTGCTTTTTTCTTGCCATAAGAGAAATTCTAAGTAAAGAAAAACGAGTGGCCATCATTACTTTATGAAGGTCAGTCAGTCTGAAAAATTGGGAAAACTTTGAAAGTGTCCCCAAGTGCAGCTGCAAAAACCATCAAGCGCTACAAAGAAACTGGCTCACATGAGGACCGCCCCAGGAAAGGAAGACCAAGAGTCACCTCTGCTTCTGAGGATAAGTTTATCCGAGTCACCAGCCTCAGAAATAGCAGGTTAACAGCAGCTCAGATTAGAGATCAGGTCAATGCCACACAGAGTTCTAGCAGCAGACACATCTCTTCAACAACTGTTAAGAGGAGACTTTGTGCAGCAGGCCTTCATGGTAAAATAGCTGCTAGGAAACCACTGCTAAGGACAGGCAACAAGCAGAAGAGACTTGTTTGGGCTAAAGAACACAAGGTATGGACATTAGACCAGTGGAAATCTGTGCTTTGGTCTGATGAGTCCAAATTTGAGATCTTTGGTTCCAACCACTGTGTCTTTGTGCGACGCAGAAAAGGTGAACGGATGGACTCTACATGCCTGGTTCCCACCGTGAAGCATGGAGGAGGAGGTGTGATGGTGTGGGGGTGCTTTGCTGGTGACACTGTTGGAGATTTATTCAAAATTGAAGGCGTACTGAACCAGCATGGCTACCACAGCATCTTGCAGCGGCATGCTATTCCATCCGGTTTGCGTTTAGTTGGACCATCGTTTATTTTTCAACAGGACAATGACCCCAAACACACCTCCAGGCTGTGTAATGACTATTTGACCAAGAAAGAGAGTGATGGGGTGCTACACCAGATGACCTGGCCTCCACAGTCACCAGACCTGAACCCAATCGAGATGGTTTGGGGTGAGCTGGACCGCAGAGTGAAGGCAAAAGGGCCAACAAGTGCTAAGCATCTCTGGGAACTCCTTCAAGATTGTTGGAAGACCATTTCCGGTGACTACCTATTGAAGCTCATGAAGAGAATGCCAAGAGTGTGCAAAGCAGTCATCAAAGCTAAAGGTGGCTACTTTGAAGAACCAAGAATATAAGACATATTTTCAGTTGTTGCACACTTTTTTGGTAAGTATATAATTCCACATGTGTTAATTCATAGTTTTGATGCCTTCAGTGTGAATGTACAATTTTCATAGTCATGAAAATACAGAAAAATCTTAAAATGAGAAGGTGTGTCCAAACTTTTGGTCTGTACTGTATATATAGCGCCATTTATTTCCTGACGCTTTGCATGTGAAAGGGGTATACATAATAACAAAAAATTACAATAATCATGAACAATACAAGTCAGTGACTGGTCCAGGAGGAGAGAGGACCCTGCCCGTGATTTCCACAGCCTACAAGGGATGGGTGAGGATACAGTAGGTGAGGGTAGGGCTGGTCGTGCAGCGGTATGGTGGAGCGGTGGTTACTGCAGCTTGTAGGCTTGTCGGAAGAGGTCGGTCTTCAGGTTCCTTATGAAGGTTTCCATGGTAGGCGAGAGTCTGATGTGTTGGGGTAGACAGTTCCAGAGTAGGGGGGAAACATAGGTGAAATCTTGTATGCGATTGTGGGAGGAGATAAGAGGGGAGTAGAGAAGGAGATCTTGTGAGGATCGGAGACTGCAGTTAAGTACCGGGAGACTAGGTCACAGATGTATGGAGGAGACAGGTTGTGGATGGCTTTGTATGCCATGGTTAGGGTTTTGAACTGGAGTCCCTGGGCAATGGGGAGCCAGTGCAGGGATTGACAGAGAGGAGAGGCCGGGGAATAGCGGGGGACGACGACAGGTGGATTAGTCTGGCAGCGGAGTGTGGTGCCCTGATTACAAATATATATATATATATTATAATATAATTTTTGAGTGTGGACACTTGATCTCTCGCAATCATGTGTTTGATTCATTAAAGGTTTTTTTCTTTTACTTTTAGGTAAGTGGACCCTAAACTCTTCTTGAAATGTGAAATAAAGTACTTAAGTTTTAGCTCCCCATTGCTGCCCTGGATTTGGATTTTGGCTGCATCAGTGATATTGTGTTGACAGCTCACATCACTGCTGCAGTCAATCACTGAACGCCACTGCTCTGCCAATATAGACAGCACAAAACACCAAGTGCAGTGTTTTCTCCAGTGGTAATGTACCCTGTCAATGTGACGTCACCACTGTAGCCAAAACACTGAGACCAGAGCAGGAGAGGGTGAGTACTATCTGTCTTTTTTATTTTACATTACAACGATCAATTGGGGTCCACTTTTCTAAAAGTGTAAAACATTTTAAGAAATAAATGCACTGGATGGTCTCTGAGTGTCAAAGGGACTAGAACCTCAGCTGTTCTGTCCTTGCCTAATAAGGGGGATCCATGTCTGCGGTTCCAGCATCATGATCTTGTGAGACAGTGAAGGCTGGCCATATGGATATCTCTGCTGATTTCCCCCTTTCACATTAAAGTCTGGGACCGTCAAGCATTCATGAAACGGCCATGGCGTTCATGTTTCAGTTACCTTTTCTTCTAGGTGGAATATGAAGATAAAGTTCATGACTTGCACAAGTTTTCAAAAGCGGCTGTAGTGTTTAATCTTTAATTTTATTTCTAGGTTTAGTGTTTTCTAGTATGAATAGAGTCGGTGAACAATATTTATTTTAATGTTCATGTTTTTAACTATTGTACTTTACATTTTTCTTTGTGTAGCAAGAAGTTGAGAAGTTTACAGATCTTGAGAAACTCTACCTCTACCTCCAACTGCCTTCTGGTCCTAGCAATGTGGAGAAAAGGTATGTCCTTTGAAAATAAGCAAATTTGTAGGCAGACATAACAGCTGGTGAAGATGTTTTTTGGTTGGGGGTGGGAATTAATTTATTAAAGGGGATCTGTCAGCAGTATTTTGCCATTGAATGTGAGAGCAGTATAATGTAGGGGCAGAGATGCAGGGGCATGGGCTTACATAAAAATCATGGGGCCCTATAGCAGAAGTTCTAATTCCACCCACCCCCCCCCAAAAAAATATAATGTAATATTCGGCAGGGGCACAAAAGTAAATATCTCACAACTTTGTTGCAGCCTTTACAAAGTAATTTTCCTCCTACTGAAACCCTGGATTTCCCGTTCATTGCACCCATAAATTATTATGCTAACAAAAGTGCCCCACAAATGCTGTATGATACCCCCACAGTACCCTCCACTTACACAATATGATGACCCTACTGTACACCACCTCAACTTCCCCAACAAAGTATTTATGACCCCAACACACTATGATCCCCTGATTGTGACCCTCACACAGCCCTCCATGCAGTATACTAGCCCTCACACCTCTAATGTATAATTTCCCACATAGCCCTCCAAATATTATAATGGCTCCAGGATGCCGTTACAGTTGAACGTATGATTACAGGTTGGGGGGCCTGGTGCCGACGCTGGAACCGTCCATCCCAACCCCTACCCCCGGCTCATGGACTCCATAGCAGCCTTGTGGCCTACCGCCATTGGCTGTACGCCACTGTGTAGGGGATATGTTACCTATTAGGCTGTGTGCTTTAGTTTCAATACAATCAGTGTTTAATCAGCAGGAGATTATCACTGCAGGACTAGGTGTCTCATGCAAGCTAGTCAGGTTGTGTGTGTAACTCCGCCCCACCACTGATTAGCAGCTTGCTGACAATGTACAGTGTATACATGAAGCTGCCAATCAGGGGTGTGGACTGGGTGATAAAGAGTTCGGCATTCTGACCACTGCTACATCTACATCAGAGAAAACAGGGATTCTTTCAAAACTGCACCAAGCAGCCCAGTAAGTGATACCTCACTAGAATTAGGCTGTCTGCCTTAACACCCTGCAGCTCTCAGATTCCATAGCAAAAAACAGCTGACAGATTGCTTTTAATAGACAAATTCTGATATTTTGTGTGTTTTTTAAAAGATTTATTTGCTGCTAAAATTGGTGAAAAAAAAAAAGTCCCATGCCCTTGGCAAAAGAGAAAAGTTCTCTAAAATGTCATATATTTTAATTTCTTTGTTCTATGGTTCTAAGCAATGCATGACATTTAACCAATTGGTGGACAGTTTCTGGTTTCCAATTTTTCCTTCCGGCATTCCAAGAGCCATAACATTTTACATTTCTCTCTTGACATGGCTGTATAAGGGCTTGTTTTTTTTCGACAAGACGTTTTTAAAGACACCAATAATTTTAATGCGCTAAAATAGTAAAATAGGCTAGGTAGACATAATAATAAAAAAAAATGAAAACAAATAAAAAATCAATTTCGCCAAGTTTTTTTTATGTTGTGAGGTTTTATTTTTTACAGCGTTACTTGTATTTGTAGTTGATATTGGTGCAATACTACCTTATGATTTTTCTTATTCCATTATTTTTTGGGATAAGGGCTCAAAGTAACTGAAAAAAACATCAATTATGCCATTTTGATTATTTTTTTTTCACTGTACATTAAAACCTTTTTATTTGATTGGTCAATTATACATGTCCAGTACCATATATATATATTTTTTTTTGATTATTTCGGGAAAAGAGGTTTAATTTGAGTTTCTTTAAAACAAAAAAAATATTTGAACTGATTTTTCACTATTTATTTGATAAATAAGTTCCCCTAGGGCATGGGTGGGCCTCGATGACCTTTTGTTCGGGCCCCGTCAGATTCCCAGGGACCGCAGTTCTTGGACCAGCAGCTGTACGGTATTTTGATGGCTGTCGGCCCATTGATTTCTTCTTGCTCTGTGAGCACATGCACGGAGCGTTCACTGCTGAACATTGAGGCGCATGCAATGAAAGATTACATCCTGACTCCAGTGTTAGTATCAGGACGTACTTTTTGGGTGGCGTTAGCGTGCAACTTGTTTGCCCCCGAAAAGGATGGTATCCAAATGGCCCTTGGCAGAAAAAATATTCTCAACCCCTGCCCTAGGGCATCTGTACCTGTGATTATACTGCGTATTTTAGTGCTGTCTGATAGGCTTCATAGGTTTACAAAGATGGCAGACAGAGGAGCCCTGATGCCAAGACAACACCATGGCCAAACCGGCACACCGTGCGTTGGAATTACTTCAACTGTCAAAATAGATAACCCTGATAGTAAGGCCTCGTCCAGACATCACAGAGTGTCGTCGGTGTGAGTCAAAAGAAAACTGTATATCGTACAGTCACATAGATCTGCAATTTTTTGTTTGCGTGACGCCCTTGTATTGGAAAATGCCTTAGGCTGTGTGCACACGATGCGTTTTTAATGCGTTTCCGCAGCGTTTTTGCAGCTGCGGAAACGCATTAAAAACACATGGTAGAAGGGCAGCAATGTTCCCCAATGATAATCTGCATGTGCTGTGCACATGCTGTGGAAATTTCCGCTGCGGATTATCATTGCGGAAAAAAACGCAGCACTACCAATTATTTTGCGGAAGTGCTGCGTCTTCACCGCCATTGACTTGCATTAGACCGCATGGATTACGCATCACTGTATATGTAGATGCGTAATCCACGCGTTCTAATGTGCGGATGGTACCCGGGTGTAGATGAGAGGAGAGTCTCCTCCACACCCAGGTACCATTAAAAAATCTGTAAAAAAGGAATAAAATAAAAAATAAATGTATACTTACGTTCTGTCGGCCCGCGCACCGCTCCTGCTTGGTTCCCGGCACTTTGCAGTGAGTTGAAGGACCTGCGCTGACGTCCGAGTGATGTGACGGGTCACGTGACGCTGACGTCGGCAGGTCTTTCAATTCACTGTTGCCGGCAAGGGAGAACGGAGTGAGCGGGACACCGGGGGCCATCAGAGGGTAAGTATATATTTATTTTTTTATTTTTAACCACTCTCTCGGTCACAGTATATAAATCCATGCCGTTTGCATGGATTTATATAGTGTGACCTAGTTGTCAAGCACTTTCCAAGTGATGCTAATCGCTTGGAAAGCGCTTGTCAACCCGCATGCGGAAATGTCAGTGGGTAACCGCTCCATTTCCGCATGTCCCTGGCAGGAAAACGCATGTACAATCCGCATGCGTTTTTTTCTGCCAGGGAGATTCAGAAACGCTCAGGAAAAAATCCGGAGCATTTCTGCATCGTGGGCACATAGCCTAAACTATGGTTTCCAATACTTTTAGAAAAAATAACAAGGGATTTTGCATATACATCCTAAGCCTAAAATCAGCAAGTGAAGTCCTTATCTATTTTTCATGATGTCTTAGAGATAACAAGTGTCAGCAAATGTGGTATAGGACCTTCACAAAACTATGTGGATTCATGGTATTGCTAATTGTCCCATAATCTTATCATGCTAGAAAGAGTTATGTGGTGAACATTACACACAGATCCTCTTACTGCTGAAGTACCTGTGCAGTCAGGCAATCTTGTGTGTTGCTGATAGAGTTCATTGTTGTGAACAGACTTTCCCATATTACTCCTTTACTGATGTAGTTTTTGTGTGGCGTGTTCCCCTGATGCAGATGGATCTGTTATGACCATTTTTAAATATCCCGCCAGGCAATTTGGATAAACTCAATGAGATATATGCCAAAAACTGTTTTCCCCAAAAAATTGTTATTGGTGGACATGAAGCCGACTTCCAGATCAGCTGCATTAATATTTATGAAGCACAACTGAGAGTCTGGCTGCACTATTTTAATGTCACTGACGAGTGCTACCAAGATATTCTCAGCAACCATTAGGATATAAAGTCCAGTGAGGTACAGGAATAGGCAGACTGGTAGGGGGCATGGATTATTTGTCTTACAGACATCTGGTGGCTTATTAGTTTATTTCAGTTATTTACTTAAAGGGGTATTCCCATCTCCAAGATCCGATCCCAAAATGTAATAAGTGTAGTAATAATATTAGAAAATACCTCCAATTATATAGTGTGATATATATAGTATAGTTTTTCTGATTCGCTATGTCTCTTTCCTCATGTGCAGGCATTGCAGGACCTTAGGCATCCATGGTTACGACCAGTGATATAGTGACAGTTAGCTAGTTGCAAGAAGTCGATTCCTAATGGATTCCTAAGGTCCTGCAATGCCTGCACATGAGGAAAGAGACATAGCGAATCATACGAACTAGACTACATTTCTAATTGGAGGGTTTTGCAAATATTATCACTATTACACCTACTGCATATTGGGATAGGATCTTGGAGATGCGAATAACCCTTTAAAGGAATTTTCCAAATTCAGAAAACCTCTCTCCCCCAGCTGCAGGTTTGTTTGTTTTTTTGTTCAACCTTCCCAGGTCCAGCACCGAGTCTCCAACACTGCCTCTGGTGTCTGTCATTGTCTGCAGTGCTGATGTCATTTCAGTAGCACTGCAGCCAATCAGTGAGCACAGTGGCTCTACACAAGTTGACAGCATGATCTTCTGAGCTCACTGATTTTCCTGCAGTTCTACTGATGTGATGACACCAGAAGCAGCAGTGTAAACTAAGCGCTGGACCTGCGGAGGATGATTAAGGAAGTTTTGTGGAGTTTTAAACCGTAAACCCTTTTAATACTCACCTGATTACATCATATCATATTTACTGACTGCACGAAGATACTCTATTTCAGGAAATATCTGATGAGCACATATTTACTGCATTAACCAAAGGATTAATTTTTCTTTCTACTGTTAATTTTCAGTGATCAGAGCTCATTGTCATCTAGCCGAGCTCAGCAAACGCATGCATTCTCATGGATTCGTAATACCTTAGAGGAGCACCCGGAGACTTCTCTGCCAAAGCAGGAGGTTTATGATGAGTATAAGTAAGTACACCCAGCTCTTGTGTAGATCTACCTTTATTGGACTATTGTATTGCCATTTAGCAGAACTGACCTCCATAGTACAATGAGTTACTTACTGTGTTTGTGAACTCACTGCGCACTGCTCTGAAACAGTTAGTTTATATATTTGGCTCTGCTTTCTTATATTTTTTTTTTTGCAGAGTAAAGTTTAATTTCCTGAAGTTGTCAAGGTTAAAAAACATTGAAGGCAGGAGATGTATTAGAGTAAAAAAAACAAACCTCTTCTGAACTTGTCCTGAAATAATAGTATCCAGTTCATGACACAAACCGCTGCAGCCAATCACAGTTCATACATGTATCACCGCTGAGGCCAGTAATCTGCTGCAGTGATCATTTGAACATGATCTACATTTCATTATTGTAGCACAAGACAACTGGACAGTTCTTTAAGATCAGTATGGTGGGAAGAATCCTGGTAAGATTTAATAACAGCAGCTGAGATTTTTTTTTATTAACCAGTTCTATGGCATCTCTATACCACACCGTCCTTGGCATGCCTATACCCCACTGTCCGTGGCATGCCTATACCCCACCGTCCGTGGCATGCCTATACCCCACCGTCCGTGGCATGCCTATACCCCACCGTCCGTGGCATGCCTATACCCCACCGTCCGTGGCATGCCTATACCCCACCGTCCGTGGCATGCCTATACCCCACCGTCCGTGGCACTATCTTTCATATAAATGGAATGTGTATGGAAACTGGTGACATTCTTTATACATTGTTTAAATAAATTAAGGGGACACTTAAATCGCACATTGGATTTCAATGAGCAAAAAAATTCAAGATGAATATCTTTACTGATACAAAATGTATGATTTGTGTAAAATGACATATATCAATGGTCAGTGGAAACCAAAATCATTGCTGGATTCCAAATCTCTTCCAAAAAAATCAAAGCACAAAAATTAAATCACAGGAAAATGCAATTTTCATGAGTTTTATCACGTCATGCCTGTATGACTTCCTGACAACATCAGAGCATGCTCCAGATGAGATGAAGGGTGTCCCGAGATCTCCTTCCAGACCTGGATCATGGCATTTGTGAATTTTTGACCAGTTTGTGGTGCTAGATCGCATGTACCAATATATAATGCCCTAGAGATTCTCAATTGGATTCAGGACCGAGTTGCACTTTGTGACATCATTGCCTTTGTCATCCATGAACTGCCTACACTTTGGCCACATTAGATCAGCTATTGTCCTGCATCAAAGGCTCTGAGGATTTTATCTCTATACCCAGCAGCAGTCATGGTACTGTTTTCTATTAATGGAGTTTTGCGTGACCTTCCAAGGATATGCCTTCTCAGATCATGACTGACCCACCTCCAGTTGGGCTGCATAATGCCTGGCTGTGAGCACAGGTCCTACTATAGGACATCAGGCCCTTATGCCATTTTCATGTAGGCTGTGTATGAGCATTTGGTTATAAACATGTACTATGTTGGGCTCTGGCAGTGCTCCTCCTTGCACAAAGGAGCAGATAACAGTCCTGCTACTGGGTTGATGCCCATCTAGGAACCTCTCCAGAGATAGTTGTGTAATTGCCTGTATCTTGGTATCTCCTCCATTCTCTTGAGGCTTTGCTGTGAAATACGGCAAACCTAGAGATGGCACGTATGACTGGAATGTGCCATCCTGGAGGAGCTGGACTACCTGTGCAACCTACCAGGGACTGTCTCAACCCAAAACTAGGGAGCAATCAGTCAGGAAAGAGTAATTTTCTGTAGCTACCACCTGCAATACCATTCCTTTTGAGGGAGGTTCTCTTGCCTGTACCTGTTGCCACCTCCATTTGCACCACACGGGTGACATTGATTTACAATCTCTTTTACTTCCTCACTGGACAGATTGATATTCCTGAGGTTTTATTGGGATTATACTGTTATGTCCAAGCGCTCCCTTAATGAGCAGTGGGTGTATATATAGTTTTTAGGCGACTGATTAATGTGTTTGGGTTTCAGTATCGACTGTATGCTGATGATATACAAATATATCTGTCCTTTCCAGATTTTCCGTCTCCTATTACTCTTGCAGCTGTCTTTGTTTTTATGCTCGCTCTCAGTTTAAAGCTGAAGATTGCTGACACACACTTGTAGGTTTCTCACGTCCTTAAAATCCTCCACTCATTGTCAGTTCTCATCAGCTTTTTTCCATCAACATCATCACCTTCGCTCCCATCCTGATGCACATGGACACCTGCAGTTTTAAACCTAAAGACTTCCGCACCTCATGTGTTCTCACATGTGAAGACCATGGCTTCCGGACTACTGTAACATCCTCATGGGAAGTGTCAGGTTAATGATGATTAAAGGCTGTTTTTATCATGGTATTGATGAAGAATTTCCAGTTTCCCATATTTGAATATTATTAGCAGCTCTTTCCCAATAGCTGACCCCATGTGGGCTTCTAGATGCTCCATGTAATTTATGTGGCTGTGATTCTGAGACCCTGATTCTAATAATGTGTCACTTACCGAGCTGATTTCTGTCATTTTGAGAAAATCAGTTTTTTTTCTCTGCTTCAGATCTAGCAGTTCTCTGAATGCTGAGCTCTGTATAACCCCACCAACACCACTGGCAGCTTTCTGTATACACTGCATTGGCAGAAAGCTACCAATCAGTGGTGGGGCTGAGTTACAGTGGTGGCCAAAAGTATTGGCACCCCTGCAATTCTGTCAGATAATAGTCAGTTTCTTCCTGAAAATGATTGCAATCACAAATTCTTTGGTATTATTATCTTCATTTAATTTGCTTGCAAGGAAAAAACACAAAAGAGAATGAAGCAAAAATCAAATCATTGATTATTTCACACAAAACTCCAAAAATGGGCCAGACAAAAGTATTGGCACCCTCAGCCTAATACTTGGTTGCACAACCTTTAGCCAAAATAACTGCGAACAACTGCTTCCGGTAACCATCAATGAGTTTCTTACAATGCTCTGCTGGAATTGTAGACCATTCTTCTTTGGCAAACTGCTCCAGGTCCCTGATATTTGAAGGGTGCCTTCTCCAAACTGCCATTTTGAGATCTCTCCACAGGTGTTCTATGCGATTCAGGTCTGGACTCATTGCTGGCCACCTTAGAAGTCTCCAGTGCTTTCTCTCAAACCATTTTATAGTGCTTTTGGAAGTGTGTTTTGGGTCATTGTCCTGCTGGAAGACCCATGACCTCTGAGGGAGACCCAGCTTTCTCACACTGGGCCCTACATTATGCTGCAAAATTTGTTGGTAGTCTTCAGACTTCATAATGCCATGCACACGGTCAAGCAGTCCAGTGCCAGAGGCAGCAAAGAAACCCCAAAACATCAGGGAACCTCCGCCATGTTTGACTGTAGGGACCGTGTTCTTTTCTTTGAATGCCTCTTTTTTTTTCCTGTTCACTCTATGTTGATGCTTTTTCCCAAAAAGCTCTACTTTTGTCTCATCTGACCAGAGAACATGCTTCCAAAACGTTTTAGGCTTTCTCAGGTAAGTTTTGGCAAAGTCCAGCCTGGCTTTTTTATGTCTCGGGGTAAGTAGTGGGGTCTTCCTGGGTATCCTACCATACAGTCCCTTTTCATTCAGACGCCGACGGATAGTACGGGTTGACACTGTTGTACCCTCGGACTGCAGGGCAGCTTGAACTTATTTGGATGTTAGTCGAGGTTCTTTATCCACCATCCGCACAATCTTGCGTTGAAATCTCTCGTCAATGTTTCTTTTCCGTCCACATCTAGGGAGGTTAGCCACAGTACCATGGGCTTTAAACTTCTTGATGACACTGCGCATGGAAGACACAGGAACATTCAGGTCTTTGGAGATGGACTTGTAGCCTTGAGATTGCTCATGCTTCCTCACAATTTGGTTTCTCAAGTCCTCAGACAGTTCTTTGGTCTTCTTTCTTTTCTCCATGCTCAATGTGGTACACACAAGGACACAGGACAGAGGTTGAGTCAACTTTAATCCTTGTTAACTGGCTGCAAGTGTGATTTAGTTATTGCCAACACCTGTTAGGTACCACAGGTAAGTTACAGGTGCTGTTAATTACACGAATTAGAGAAGCATCACATGATTTTTCAAACAGTGCCAATACTTTTGTCCACCCCCTTTTTTAGGTTTGGTGTGGAATTATATCCAATTTGGCTTTAGGACAATTCTTTTTGTGTTTTTTCATTGAAGACAAATTAAATGAAGATAATAATACCAAAGAATTTGTGATTGCAATCATTTTCAGGAAGAAACTGAGTATTATCTGACAGAATTGCAGGGGTGCCAATACTTTTGGCCACCACTGTATATAGAGCTCATGAATATGGAGGACTACATGGCAGCAGGTTTACTAGTCGTCTAGTGAAAATTTCCTGACAAAACAGTGATTTTATCAAAACTATACTAAGCTGCCCAGTAATTGCCACATCTGTGGAATCAGGGTATCTGCCTTATATCATGTTGCTCTAAGATTAGGCAGCCAAAAACTAGTGATATATTCCCCTCAATAGATTTGGTCACAGACACAGCAAAAACAATTACAGGAAGTATGCTATACTAAGCTGCCCAGTAATTGCCACATCTGTGGAATCAGGGTATCTGCCTTATATCATGTTGCTCTAAGATTAGGCAGCCAAAAACTAGTGATATATTCCCCTCAATAGATTTGGTCACAGACACAGCAAAAACAATTACAGGAAGTATGCTTTTGACATAAAGTATTGAATTTAAAAAAAAAAAAAAAAAAAAAAGGTTTTCTCTTTGTGAATCTTCAACTTTCATGTTTTGTTTTTATACTTCTCAGGGTGCTTGAACATGTATGAGCTTGATAGACGCATTTATTAACAGGCCACTGGAATCAGGGTCTCTGTCTCATAATGCTGCTGTCAGATTAGGTGGCAAAACCTGGTGATAGTTTCTCTTTAAAGAGACACTATCATCAGAAAATGACTTCTTGTTTAAATCCGGTTTTATTTGTTATGTGTATTTAAAAAAAAAATACTCTTTAAATATAACAATTTTTATTTAAAAAGAAAATACTGTATTTTGCGGACTATAAGATCACCGGAACATAAGACGCACACCAAATTTTGGGTAGGAAAATAGGGAAAAAATGTTATCAATAAAATGGTGGTGGATCTTATAGCCTGACTTTTTGGTAGCTTACCTGGGGAAGGGGACGGCAGTGGAGCAGGGTCACAGAAGGAAGGGTCGCTGCTTTAGGAGGCTGCCGCCAGCGACAGGAGTGGGGCGATGCTGCGGGCCCCGGGCTGGGAGGAGGGGGTGTCCCGGTGGTGCGAGGCTCTGGGCTCTCATAAGATGTCGGTGGTGAGCATTCATTTCCCTGCCATGGGCTTCGGAGAAATGGCCGCCGGATGCAGCTCATGCGCTGATTGAGTCCTTGGAAGACGAGATCTTTCTTGCCTGCCCAGTACATTATCATATATAAAGCCATGACTGCAGTAATACCTCAAATCCAGTGTTTGCGTGTCATTTTATGGCCTTATTGTAAAGTGTCTGTCCAATTCCTTTACTTAAATTAATGTTCCCATCTCTTTGTCTTTCAGGAGCTATTGTGACAATCTTGGCTATCACCCACTAAGTGCTGCTGACTTTGGAAAGATTATGAAAAATGTATTTCCAAACATGAAGGCACGTCGCCTGGGCACAAGAGGAAAATCAAAATATCCTTTACTTCAAGTGTGTCCAGATCTGCACGGCTTCTTCACAAAACATCTGTTGTTGTAAATTACTTGCAACTAAATTTAGCGAATTGTAACTGCTCGTTGAAGACAATATTCCTCATAATGCACTTCAATGACAAGTCCCATCGGAAGTAGTCGTACTGTGGTTTTTTTTTTTTATTATTCTTAAATATATATGAACGTCAGGTGTACAGCTTCGATAATCGAGCACAATTTGATCAGGATGTACAACACTGTCCAGCATTTTAGGCATTGAATTCATCAGTATACCCATTCCATCTTGACAAAGACTTACTACTTTATTACAGTAACTAGATCTACTAAATCATTTCCGGGCTAAGAAATCGTTGGACAAATGATTATTCCAGGGGTAAATCAGGAATAATTTAAACCCTGGTGTTTAAATCGCTAACATCTACTAGATTAATAATAATTCCAGTAGTGTCTAGGGAGAAATATCTTCACCCCTGTGGATTAGTTAAATAATCATATTCCTCTTTTTATTTTGGGTTAATCCTATATTTAGTGGCCCTTTACCCACTTAAGACCCAGCTATCTGGCTATCATATTCTGGACACATGGTTCTCAGCTTACGTTCATCTATCTGCCCGATCACACGAAAGAGCTGCACGTTTTGTTTCCTTAAGGGTAACCTGTCACCTTGAGAAAAGCTATTTACCTGTAGTTAGAGGGGTAATCCTCTGATAAATGGCATGTAAACCCCGTGTAGAGCCGGCTTAGTGGAATTACAGCAACAGGGAGAAAATTGAGTCATATCATCCCTGTAGCCGCTTGCTTCCAGTCATCAAGGAGGTGCAGGGGGGTGTTAGTCGGTGCTCACTACACAATGAGCATGCTATATTGGCTCCCCAACACTTGGATAGCCTGCTCTGCCATGTGTTTTCAGCGTGTATGTGTAGAGCAAGCTGTCAATCAATGATTGGGGATTTGATTACTGTGGGCTCACTGTGTGGGGAGTGCTGACTGTAACCACTCCCTGCAATTCTCGATGATTGGAAGCGAACAGCTACAGGGAGGATATGACTCTTTCTGCAGTCGCTGCTCCAGTAACCCAGGGTTTAAATGCAATTTACCTGATGATTAACCCTATGTCTACAGGGAAATAGCACTTCTCAAGATGGCATTATCTCTTTTAATCTGAGTCTCCACCAATTCTAGATTTAACAGGTTGTGTATTAAATATTCATGTTCCAGTTTTTGTAGTTTACTTGATTCAAGACCAGCCAAACAAAAACTGGGTCCTACAGCTAGAATGTAACTTCAATTCACATTTTTTTTCCCCCCTGAGATTAGTTACCAGTTGGGCTCTGACCTAGTTCGTGGAGGTGGTTCACCCCTCTTTCATGTCCAAATAACCCAGGAGTGGATATGGAATGGACTTGGGCAACCATTTTAACCCCCTTCCTGACATATGACTTAACTGTACTTTGTGATCGGGAAGTCGTTCCCGCAAATTGATGCACAGTTACGTCATGGCGTTACATCAGACTGGACGCCAAAACGCGCGTCGGGGTGGGCAACCTTGCGGAACAGGAATTACAATCTTTGGGCTGTGAGTATTCTATGTATCATACATAGTTTAGATTGCTATGCCAAATTATGTGGGCGTATTCTTGACCATCAATCAGTCCGTCCTATAGAGCATTATGCCATGTTATTACTTGTTAGCATAGTTGCATCCTGTATTATTGCAAAGTTATGAGCCCATAATTATTATTAATTATTTATTACTAGTAAGCTAACGCTGTAATTTTGATGTATTTTTGCACTAGGCACTTTGTGTAAATTCATTACATATAAACTTTTTGATACATCAGGCACTTAGCACTTTATGAACCATGTATCACGTTGTCTGACGTAATGGAATGGAATGTTTTATATCTCAATTCTTATATTAACCCAATTTATTTTTCTTGCATTGCTGTCTTTGGGAAGTTAACCTTAACAATATTACGTATTGCTACAGTGGATTGAGGAAGAAGGCTTTTGTGCACATGCCATCACTGCCTAATCTGGATTTCAACAAGACGGGAGATGGGGTAATAGTCGGTTACTTTATTTTACTAAGGCTTATTGTTCTACTTGTCTGTTAAAAATCAATGTTTGTGGATGAAAAAAGCAATTGTTACTCGATCAACAAAATTAAAATAAAATAAAAGACCCACATAATTTTTTTTTTTTTTTTTGTTTGACTGTCTATTGCATGTGTATGTATTAAAAATGCAGGGACACAGATAGCAGCAATTGTAAATTTTTTTTTTTTTAGAAGTTTACACCTTCAACTTTCTACATAGTCTACTATCAAAGGAGTTCAGCTGGACACTTTGGGTAACCTATTGGTGCACAGTGGATAATATGGTTAACAACATTGTGTTCTAAGATGTCCCTTAGGGCTTATGTTCACAACTATATTTCGGCTCCACAAAGACTCCATAGTTGCGAGCTCACAACTTATGTGTGCACGTTCAGAATTTGATTGCAGAAATTTCTGCAGCGTTTCTGCCTCTATTGGCAGGAAAAACGCTGCAGAAAAAAATGTGCATTTTGCTGCATTTTTTAATGTGTTTTTGTACATCAATGAATGCTTTTTGGAGCTAAATAAAGACATTTGAAAAAAGAAACGTGGGACATTGCTTTAACCCTTGGATTACTGTCAGACCTGGGGTGAGTATATTGGTTAATTTAAATGATTAAAGACTGTGTCTGTTGTATTTCAAAGAAATTGTTTACTGTGTGTGTGTGTGTGTGTGTGTGTGTGTGGTGTTTATTTAACTCTTTACTTTAGTTTACTTAGGTGTAGCAATGAAAGGATCTGATTGACACATTGTCATCACTAAACAAAAGGACTAGGTGTCAGCTAATCTCATATACCCAATCTCATTAGCATTTCCATTCATGTCATTTCTGGGGCAGCTGAGAGCTGCTATTTTTAGCCTAGGAAGGTGCCATTAGGCAAACATGTTCCCTGGCTATTAATAACAGCTCACAGCTGTTTCGTTAGCCGCTACGTTCCCCCGATCAGCAACCAGCAGCACTTTGGACCCAGCGTATTTTTGCTGCGTCCAAAACGCTGTGTTCTAATGCCGCACATTTGTTGTCAATACATGTGTATCCACCGCATATAATGACACTTCAGTCTATCAAAATCTGCAGAAATTGACATGCTGCGGGTGAGTTTGGGTACGTGGCCACGATCAGAAGCCGCTGCAGGTTTGAAGCTCCGTATTTATGCAGCGTTGAACCCGCAGCTTCCAGATGTTAAAGCATAGTGGATGGTATTTCTTGAAATCCCATGTCCACTATGCGTGCATCTAAGGCTGCAGATCACCCGCGGACACAGACATGCAGCACGTCTTTTAGGACCGCAGCATGTCAAATTCTCTTGCAGAGTCGCTAGTCTCCACAGCAGAAATGTGACCAATAGAATGTATTGAATGCGTTAAATCCACATGGTTCAGTGAACACATACGGATTTACCTGCGTTCAATAGAACATAACGTTTTGGACGCAACAAAAATATGCGTTGAAAGCACTGCTACGTCCTAATCGTGGGCACATAGCCTAATATTAAATAAATGGCGTGGGCTCCCACGTCATTTTCATAACCAGCAGAGGGAAGCCTACTGCTGGGAGCTGATATTGGTAGCCGGGGAAGGAGCCATTATCCAAAAATGTTCCCTGGCTATTAATAGCCCACAGCTGTATGCAAAGCTTTTACTGGCTAATTTACAGCGGGACCCCAGAAAAAAATTGGTGTAGGGTCTCCCTATAAAATCTAACCACAAAAGGCTAAACAGACAACTGCAGGCTGATATTAATAGCCAGGGAAGGAGGCCATGGATACTAGCCCCCTCCACGGCTAATAATGTCAGCTTGCAGCAGTCCCAGAAATGGCGCATCCATAAGATGCTCCAAATCTGGCGCTTAGCCTCCGCTCTTCCCACTGCCGTGTAGCAGTGGTGAGTGGGGTAATAGGGTTGGGTTTCATGTCAGCCTTGTATCGGCGGCTGACGTGAACCCAGGTTAGTAATGGAGGGCGTCTGTAAGACTCCTCCATTACTAACTGCATAGTAAAGGTTTTCAATGCTTTTTCAATAAAGACACCCCCACCCCGAATCCCTTGTCTTCTGTTAAAACAAAACACCATATCCCTCACCTGTCTTCTGTCATGATGCAATCCAAGTGTCACACGGCGATCTGGGTCACTTCTACAGCAGCCACATTAATCATTGATGTGACTGCTGTGGAAGACAGCACTGTACACTGACAAGAGTGTAATCACTCCTGTCAGTGTACATCGTAGTGCTGCTGGCTGAGTTCACCATTTGAAGATCAGCTGATCAGCTCTGGTGACCTCATATACTGCATCAGTGCTGGTGGGAAAATTCATGATACAATTCCCACGTAGCACCGGTGCCAAGAAGTGAGGTCCCAGAGCTCGTTAGCTGATCTCCAGCTGATGAACCCCGGTGAACTAAGTCCTGGCTGCGCAGCAATGTACACTGCCGGGCGCGGTCCCGTCAGTGTATCGCAGGGTGATCAGGTTGCCTGGGGACATTGGGATGACTCCGGACAGGTGAGAATAAGGTGTTTTTTTTTTTTATTCTAATATAGATTTTTACCTTTTTTTTTTTTTTTTTTTTACACATCGCGCGCACAGACGCCAGCTCCGCTGAGGAGACTACTTCTCCCCTCAGCCGCGCGGGAGCAGCGGTTGGATGATGGGAGAAGTAGTCTTCTTCCCTGGCCTGGGTACCATTCTTTGTGCGTTTATTTGACCCATTGACTAGTCAAATATGCGGCAAACAACCACAGCAAATCTGCAAATACATTTATGCCTCCGAGTTTGTTGTGGTTCAATTGAAGTCAATGGGCGGGAAACGCTACATAGAATGGACATGCTGCGGATTTAAACACAATGACAATCCTGAACGGAAAATTCCTGGTCACATGCACAGCACATCAGGATTGTCATTGCATTAGCTGACACATGGATTACCTAGCGTTTTTGGTGCATTTCAACGCGGAAAAAAACACTGCGAAAACGTACAGTGTGCACATAGCCTTACTGTCTCTGAGTGTCATCTCATTAATTCTATGGGAGAATATCTTCCAACATGTTACCTGATGGAGCCTGTGCACAAAAACAGCAAGAGAATGGGGTGTGCATATAAAGGGATCACCACAACACGAGGAAGACACTTTGTGTGGATAAGCGTGGGGACCGTCATCCCTCCCTCCCTGGCCATGCTTTGTGTTCATAGGGGTTAACAATCATGGAGTGCTGAGTATATGCTGCCTCTTTTTACTTGTGCATTGTTTAATTATCTATTTTGGATTGTGTTCCTGTATCATGTATTGTGCCTTCACTGGCATTGCCTGTTGAAAATATTCTCTTTTTAGCACAAATACCTTATTTCTGGTTATTGTACTTGTGATATTCTGATTGTATCACTTAGGGACACATTCCATCTTGTGAATTTATATGGATTTTCTTGCACTTTAATTATAGTGATGTAACATTTTTTCCCCTATACAGTGCCTACAAGTAGTATTCAACCCCCTGCAGATTTAGCTAGTTTGATAAGATGCAAATAAGTTAGAGCCTTCAAACTGCAAACGAGAGTAGGTTTTATGAACAGAAGCATAAATCTTACAAACCAAAAAGTTATGTTGCTCAGTTGAATTTTATTAAATTTTAAACATAAAAGTGTGGGTCAATTATTATACAACCCCTATGTTTAATATTTTGTGGAATAACCCTTGTTTGCAATTACAGCTAATAATCGTCTTTTATAAGACCTGATCAGGCCGGCACAGGTCTGTGGAGTTATCTTGGCCCACTCCTCCATGCAGATCTTCTCCAAGTTATCTAGGTTCTTTGGGTGTCTCATGTGGACTTTATTCTTGAGCTCCTTCCACAAGTTTTCAATTGGGTTAAGGTCAGGAGACTGACTAGGCCACTCCAACACCTTGACTTTCTCCCTCTTGAACCAGGCCTTGGTTTTCTTGGCTGTGTGCTTTGGGTCGTTGTCTTGTTGGAAGATGAAATTACGACCCATCTTAAGATCCTTGATGGAGGAGCGGAGGTTCTTGGCCAAAATCTCCAGGTAGGCAGTGCTATCCATCTTCCCATGGATGCGGACCAGATGGCCAGGCCCCTTGGCTGAGAAACAGCCCCACAGCATGATGCTGCCACCACCATGCTTGACTGTAGGGATGGTATTCTTTGGGTCGTATGCAGTGCCATCCAGTCTCCAAACGTCACGTGTGTGGTTGGCACCAAAGATCTCGATCTTGGTCTCATCAGACCATAGAACCTTGAACCAGTCTGTCTCAGAGTCCTCCAAGTGATCATGAGCAAACTGTAGACGAGCCTTGACATGACGCTTTGAAAGTAAAGGTACCATACAGGCTCGTCTGGAACGGAGACCATTGCGGTGGAGTACGTTACTTATGGTATTGACTGAAACCAATGTCCCCACTGCCATGA
Organism: Phyllobates terribilis; assembly: GCF_046119375.1. Classification (NCBI taxonomy): domain Eukaryota; kingdom Metazoa; phylum Chordata; class Amphibia; order Anura; family Dendrobatidae; genus Phyllobates; species Phyllobates terribilis. Next base: position 385,411,867 of record NW_027362771.1, read on the forward strand.
GATCTTCCCGGAGCTCCTTCCTTGTTGTCCTTGGGTTAGCCTTGACTCTTCAGACAAGCCTGGCCTTGGCACGGGAGGACACTTTCAAAGGCTGTCCAGGCCGTGGAAGGCTAACAGTAGTTCCATAAGCCTTCCACTTACGGATGATGCTCCCAACAGTGGAGCCACGTAGGCCCAACTCCTTGGAAAGGGTTTTGTACCCCTTGCCAGCCTTGTGACCCTCCACGATCTTGTCTCTGATGGCCTTGGAATGCTCCTTTGTCTTTTCCATGTTGACCATGTCTGAGTGCTGTTCACAAGTTTGGGGAGGGTCTTAAATAGTCAGAAAAGGCTGGCAAAAGAGATCTTTAATCCACACATGTGAAGCTCATTATTCTTGGTGCCTGAACTACTTCTTAATACTTTAGGGGGACCAAACAGAATTCTTGTGGTTTGAGGGGTTGAATAATAAATGACACTCTGAATTAACTTTTTACGTTTTAAAAAAAAAAAAAAAAAAATTTGCTGCAGTGCATTTCCCACTTCCAGGCTGATCTACAGTACAAATGTCACAATGCCAAGTTAATTCCGCATGTGTCAACCAGCTAAATCTGCAGGGGGTTGAATACTACTTGTAGGCACTGTATATGGTATTGAACGAACACAAAACTGGTCTAGTTAGGGACCACTACAACCATGCCAGGTTGTTTTCTGTTTTTTTGGTAGCCATGGGGCTTTTAAATGGTCTGTTTTTGCATGTTATTTATTATGTATAATAAAGTTATTCAATTTATCAAATTGTGGTGATCCCTTTATATGCACACCCCTTTCTCTTGCTGTTTCTCTGTCTATGCTTTTCTAGTGTGCATAAGGTAGATCCTCTGGTGTATTGGCGGTGCCCAGTTAACATGGGTTTCAAAGATTTATTTATCTATTTTAATGGTCAACGCTTATACAGTAATTATACACCATGTTTATACATCGTGTGGCCCTCGTACACATTAGGCTAACGTCAGCCAAACCTACTGATGTTGATTGTTTGGCCTATTGTCTAATAGATATGGGGGCTCCTGACGGATTACGGAAGTTAAAATGAAACTGTCACTATATAAAAGTTTTCATGTATGACAACTCTACATAGCGCTGCTGATCAGTGGAGTCTTGAAACCCCCAGCAATCCGTCAAAATACTGCTATGAAGTCCGCAAGCAGAGCGGTTTCCGGGCTCAATAGTAAATCTATGGCTTAGTAGACGGCTCTGTGGGAGTAGCTGCACAGACCTAAAGACTTTGTTTTGAGCAATTAATGTTCTGTGTGTGCATGAGCTGCAGATTCATAGCCGTGTTTTGACTAATCGGTAGGGGTCTCAGGACCCGGGCCCCACTGATCAGCAACACGGTTTTGTATAAGAACTTTTATATAGTGACTCTTACACTTAATGGATCCAGCATGTTCGATTTCAGACTGCAAACTTTTTTGTACTCCCTAAGATAAGCTGCCGCCAGAAATGTCTGTCAGTGGCTCTCTCATAAAAGAGCAAAGCAGCGCTTGGCTGTGCGAGCGCTTCTGTTTATGGTAAGATATCTAAAGTGTATGAGGGACCTTTACAGTTTTCTTACAAACTTAATTTGCATGGAAAGAAATGTAGCTTTGTGAATTTATTGCATTATTTATCTTGTAGTGACCCTGAGTTGCTGATTGGCCAGCGCTGCATTCACAATTTTTCATTCTAGAACTAGAATTTCCCAGCAACTCTTGATGGATCACTGACTGTACAGCTTTCCTTGATGATTTGTATTTTGGGAAGTGTGGTGATTGAACAGTGATCTTATGTACGAAAAAATAACCTTTCCCCCTTATAGGAGGTCAGCTAAGCTGTGAAGATGTGCCTAGTTGTTGACTGTTCACAATGCCAACCAGCAGAACTGTGAATGCAGCTCAGGCAATACAATACAAACTGTAACTTAGTATCTGTGTAAGATAAGTAATGCTGCACTGTAGCATAGTAGCACAACTTTCAATAAAAACAATTTTACAGGTGGACATACCCTTTAAAATCCTATTTGTGCTTTCTTGTAAATGGCTGCTATTCTTACGCTTGTTCTTGTTTTCAGCTGGATGGAATGGAAGTATCGGCTCAGCTGCAGAATGCTGATGAAGAGGTTGTGTCTGCAGCCTGCCGCCTTGTTTGTGAGTGGGCCCAGAAGGTCCTTAGTCAGCCATTTGATTCAGTTTTGGATTTGGCTCGTTTTTTGGTCAAAAGCCATTACATTGGTACTAAATCAATGGCAGCGTTGACTGTGATGGCTGGTGATTCTGCAGGTAACCATATTTTTATTATCGACTGTGGATTTATTCCTTTTTTATATTACTGAAAATGTTGAATTAAATATATGATTTGTAGTAGTTCGCCGCACAGATTGTCACTCCATGTTTTCTGATTTTGTCTGGAATCCCTTACAAAACCTTTGCAAAAGATTTTGGCATTTGAATTGTATGGCCAGTGCCTAACATTTGTGCCCCCATTCCTTGACAAGAAGGCAGTAGCGTGGGCATTTTCCCTTCACCAAGCCAGGCAAAATATGTGACCATTATAGACGGGCCTATTTATGTAGGTACGGTAACTATTTCACCCCTTATTAAATGCATTGGAGCCTCAGATTATATTATTACAAATACATTTTTGGGATGTCTTTAGGCTGCTCTGCATTATTACAATGTGAGCATGGCCCTTTCTAAAGTTGCACCTTATACAAAGGCCCATATCTCTAGAACCGTATGGCGAATTTAAAAAAAAATAAAATGCAATAATCGGGAGGAGCGGAAATAAACAGCAAAAACTGGTCACTTTTACCTTAGTGAAAGGTTCTCCTTAATGTGTATATTAGGAACTTTTATGACGATGCTAAACATATATCACAAACATTATATCAATCTAGCCTCCCTTACTGATTGAAATCAACTTTATTAGCTCAATTGATACATGATTTCTATTCTTGCCCAAAATATTACTGCTCTTAGTCTTGTTGCATAGTCTGAATAACATATGAGAAGAGGCAGCACTGGAGTATTGCACACGGTTATTCACTGTGCTGCAAGTGTCACGGGTGTGTCAGAGGTGACCGACAGTCACCCTGCAGTTGGTTGTAGGAGATCTCTACGTTTGGCATTACCGACATCTTTTTAGAGGCTGTCTCTAGGACCCAGAGTCTACCTCCCTGTGGCTAATTAACACCCTGGCTTGAGTGTATAAATACCTGCTGTGTTCCAGAGGGAGGTGCCAGCGATATTCATTACTACTTGTGAGGCTTTAGTAAGAGCAGTAATTCGTCCTCTGGAGCTTGAGGCCACGTGCGCATTTGTTTGGAGTCGTCTAAAGCTAAGCAATCCCCCCCCCCCCCCCCAACACGCCCCCGTTTGTCTACCTTTGTTGTCTATAGGGTTTAGTGGAGATTGACTAGTTCTCATCTCCTCCTGTCCCTAGCCTTAGCCATATGCCAGGGAAAGTCAGAGCAAGGCACGCGTGCGGTGATTGGTGATGAGCCAATATAGGGACGGTAGTTGAGACAGGGTGACACTAGACCAGACTAGGAGGTCTCCCCCTTTCCCTAGTGTCTGGGCTCCCTTTCCCTTTGTGTCGCACTAAGTCTTTCCCACACGTGGCGTGACAGTAATGTCACATTTTGTGTTTGCTTCATCATCCCCCTTCATGGATCCTCCGCCTAGACCAACCTCCTCTTTCCCATGCTTGTTTGATGTTATGTTCGATTGTTATGTAAGATTGTTGGGGTTCCACCGCTTAAACAACCATTAACCCCCAGGATGAGGTGTCCGAGTCCCCCATCCATGCTCACTGTATGATTGCACAGACAGGTTTGAATGTCTCCTGGTTGTTTCGTCACACCCATAGACTTCCATAGACTTTGATTGCAGCGCAGGGTACATCCTCACCCTCAACTTCAACTACCATCCTCCTCACTGAGGAAGAATGAGGGATTCTGGGGAACCCAATGATCTTACATTTATCGACTCTACTGTGGATAGGTGATAAATGTTCAAAACTGCACCAAAGCACACAATGTGAACATAGTATAAATACACACTCCTAAATGTGTGATAATGTACACTTGTACTTCTAGGGGTGAACCTAAATGTAACCTCTTGCACCAGGTAATACCGTTATGTCTTATAACCAAGTGTCTGTCTTTTCTTGCAGGATTGAAAGGAATAACACAGACATCTGCATTTGTGCCTATGTCTGAAAGCAATGTTTTCCACCCCCAAGTGAAGACACTGGCTTCCCCTGTAGATGCCAAGCAACAGCTGCAAAGG